>NC_041381.1:160381973-160433517 GCF_002162155.2 Triticum dicoccoides
CTCCTCAGGAATCAGAAACAACCATACATGCTGCCATGAACAGCCCATACATTACATTGCCTTGTTAGGACCAGCGAATTCACATGGTAGGAGCGGTTAATAAGATGAGCAGCCGTGGATGCAGGGAAGTGGCTACAGAATTTCAGAATCCAGACTGTTTGCTGCTAGCTCTACTTTGCTCCACCATTTGGTAACTGATGGCAATGCAGCAGCTGTGTGGTTCCCACTTTATGCGGCAGCTGTTCTTCTACCGATCTGTTGCTCGGTGATCAATTGTGTGTGGTTGGTTAATTTACTAGGTAAACTGCACAGCTCAGTAGCATGCAATGCGTTGGGATGACCGGACAAGTCACAT
The DNA here is from genome assembly GCF_002162155.2 of Triticum dicoccoides. Classification (NCBI taxonomy): domain Eukaryota; kingdom Viridiplantae; phylum Streptophyta; class Magnoliopsida; order Poales; family Poaceae; genus Triticum; species Triticum dicoccoides. The sequence continues at coordinate 160,382,329 of NC_041381.1, forward strand.
ATTCAGTCAGCCCCTGCCTGCCTATGGCTATGTGTTCCAGCGATTTCCTTCTAAATTCCACTTGTTATGTGCAGCCGCATGGATTGGGGATATGTACTTCGGTTTGGGTTCATCAAAAGGGGCAATTGTTGAGCATTTGTATCAACTATCGAGGATCTCAAGTTCACATGGATCACACTATGATCAAGTGCATTCTGGTGCTGTGATGATTGTGACGGAAAATGTTAGCAGCAGAAGCAATCGCTACGTAAGTGATAGCCTGTATGACGTCTCTTTTGATCCTACTTTGTTTATTTTTCAAATCATTAATATTTCCATTGCTTTTCATCTTGCATAATTGCTCTAATCTCCAGCAATTTTCCATTGTTGATAAAAATTGGTAGTATATGCAGCTGTGATCATGAAATTGTATTGGGCAGAATAGGGAAAAGGTCATTTGATTAATGGAATAGATGATGCTTTAACTCTGTTCAAGATAGGTCTCAGCTGTGATCATGAAATTGTATTGGGCAGAATAGGGAAAAGGTCATTTGATTAATGGAATAGATGAAGCCTAACTCTGTTCAAGATAAGTCTCAGCTGTGATAATGAAATTGTACTGAGCAAAACAAGGAAAATGTTATTTGTTTAATGGAATAGATTATGTCCTCGTGACAGGTCTCAACTCCAATATTAAAAATCAGTGCACCTGAATTGCGACACAATTTTTCTCATTTGGAACTGCGGTTATAAGGTGTTTAATCTGAAAGCTATGCGTTCATTAAATGTATGGAAATGCTTGACCATTTCTATAAATTACATAGTATAACATTATCAGTTTGTTTTTTGCATTATTTCCCAGTTCTCTTGCGATACTATTCAACAACCTATCTTCCTGCCTACGAGATGAAAGTGTGTTTTTGCTTACTTAACATGGTTGCCTTATTAACAAATTCATGGGTTCTGTCAGTTATTTTTTATACACTTCCTAAGGAACAACTCATCTTCCTACCTACCAGATATACTACTGCTTGATTGCGTAGCTCCCTGCTTAAGAAGCTCCACCGTTCTTCTATATGTAAAAAATTGAGTTCTAATTTTGTGGAAAGACACGCACAGTGCTGATGTTCTGAGGGCCGGTGTTCATTGCTAGTGGCAAATAATCTCAGATTTCTATGTTCGATAATCCCTCTCGATATAGCTCCCTTCATTTGTACAACACAATCTAGCATACAACAGTTCTGATTTGGATTATGGGTGTTTCTCCAAAAGCTAAGATTATATGCCTGAGAACAAACAAATAACAATATAAACTTACCTCAAAGCTTATGGGATGACTGAAGCTTGATAAATAGTTTCATATGCACTATGGTCTTGTAACAGTAGAAATAACCTTTGAGGGAAAGAGAACCATAAGTATAGGTCACTGCATAGTAGAAGGCCTGTAATCGTGTTGTTCGTATGCACTATAGTCTCTTTATAGAAGTCGACAAAAACAGAGACATCCTAAATTTGGTTTTCTGTTCTTTCTCGTCAGTTAAGAAAAGAAACATTAACTCTTGGATTATCAGTAAGGGAATATGCCTTATTAGAATACTCTTATGGTGGTTATTATTGCTCAACGTTGTGAGGAAAAAGAAGAATATCACGTTTTTGTCTTAGAAAAGGGTTGTGGCAAACTTTTCATAAGCGCACCCTGTTATAAGAAATGGAAGTATAGACAATTAGATCAGCTGCATATTTCCTTTGTTATATATGTAATCCAGAAGTGCAGGTTCGTGAACTGAAAAAATGGTGGCTCCATGCGGGATTTTGACCTCCATACGAAATCTGCAAGGGTAACAACAACAAAGGAAACTGGTGTAAGATTGAGTAGTAAGACTCAAAGATGAGCTACCATCAAGATTATGTCTCGACAATCAAGTATAGTGTGAGCACTTATTTTTCTTTTATACATCAATTAAAATTATCAATTAACTACAAAGTGATCAACATATTTGTCTTAGATATTAAGAAAACTTAGTAATGCCATGTGCCGTATGGACTTAACTTTGTCTCATCTAGTTAATCAGAGCACAAAGAGTGAATATCAAATTGGCTAACTTGAATTATCTGGAACTTTCACCATACCATCTGTACAGTATCCATTAAAATCTGAAATTGGCTCAGTAGTGGCCTTCCCTACTGATTTTCACTTGATTTTTTTTCTCAAACTTAAGACTGCAATGCAATATGGGTGCATGTCATTTTTATGATGCCCGAGTAACTAAGAGAAAATAAGTTCATATATAGTTCTGTTGTGAGTAAACTAAGAAGGGTAAAGTTGCGAAGAAGAAACACAACGATCAATAGTAGTTATATTTTATTTTTGAATTATGAACTGAAGTTGCCATGGTAGCAATATTTAGGAAAATCTGATTTTGTAGCAGGACGCTAAGTTTGACTTAACCTGCAAAAAGTTAAATAAGATTATAGCATATTCTGATGGCAAGCAGATATGGATGTTTCTAGAATAAGTATATTTGATAAACTTACACACTTTACTGGCTTGATTGATCTAAAAAAATATTGTTATGCACCCACATTATATTTCTAAAGTTGGTACTATATATAAATAAGAGAAGTGATATAAACAAAGCAGTACGTAAACATGCAAAAAATGTCAGAAGAAAATAAGGTATCATATTAGTTTTATAATCACAGTTATGCAAGAGAATACAGAAATAAAGTGGACTATTGCTTGAATCTCGAAATAACGCATGATCCATATTAAGTTAATTACCAATACGGTGTCACTTACATAAAAGTTCTTATACTCCCTCCGTCCCAAAATAAGTGTCTCAACTTTGTACTAGAGCTAGTACAAAGTTGTACTAAGCTTGAGACACTTTTTTGGGACAGAGGGAGTATTAGTTTACAGAGGGAGTACTTAAGATAATATTCCTCCAAACCCGATGAAAGTTCTTTTACAGTTAAGATCTTTGTTAAAAGGAAATACAAATTCAGTATTTTTGCAATATAACTGGTGTTGGCTGTTATGCAGGATTATTTTTACCGAACTCATAGAAGTAGATTGTGTATCCCATCCAACGTTCAACCTAATGGACATTGAGGGAACCACTTTGAGTAGGCAATTGTTTGTGTGGAGGAAAATGCATGGTACTAAAGCTAACCTTCCTCTGGTCCAGATGAAATCAAGGCAACTGGGTCTTCTATCTTCAAACATCGATTTGTTAGTTCTTCCTGGCTTCAGTGCATCCCCTCATATTACTGTGTTTAAACTACAATGCAGTGTGCTAATTATTTTCTAAAAAAATTACAGTGTACTCCCTCCGTTCCTATATATAAGTCTTTCTAGAGATTTCACTATGGACTACATACATATGGATGTATATAGACATAGTATAGAGTGTAGATTCACTCATTTTGCTCCGTATGTAGTCTTATTTGAATCTCTAAAAAGACTTATATTTAGGAACGAAGGGAGTATTAATTAAGTAAAACTTATTTGAAGTAGATGTAGCACAGCCTTTAGGATTTTGCACATGGACCACACCAATTTCGAGTAGTTGTACTTCTACATATCTGCTCACCAAATAGCTGCATGATTATTATGAACATGGTAAACTCTAAAGCTATTTTCTTTAGTAGTCCTAAAAGAAACTGAACTATTTGTGTGGGGCCAGAGAAGCGTACTTTCAATACAAATTGCAATTGCTTGGGCAAGAGAAATCAACTCAATACTATAATTTTCCATATGTAGTAAGAGGAGGCGTACCATTGTAAACCGATGTAGGCTAAAGGCTAGCTGCATCTTTGGCGTGTGGTCAAACCCGACAAGCTGCAACTATGTGGAGCATCCACACTACTGCCACCACATGCTTGCTAAAACGCTTAATCTGACCATCCCCGTACATCGGCCAAATCTTCGGCGAGCATGTTTGATGGCAAGCTCAGGCGATTATTGTTGTATTGAGTATCCTGATGATAACCGTCATGAAAGTCACTACATGGATCGATGTGCCCATCGTGTCTGGTAGTAGCCCACCTTGGAGAAGAATACACCAACCATTTTGGTAGTGGGCATCTCAACACTTCTATTTGGGCCCCATTCCCCTAATACGCTAGTAATTGTCTCCTTTTCCGTATTTCTCTTAGTCTCACTCCCATACACTTCATGATACGAGAGAGGGAATGCTAGCAGCCACGGTGGCAGTGTCCCCTTCGGCCGTTCATGCAACTTGAGAGGATGAAGTCTCTAGCGATGTCGCGTGAAAGGCATCGACGCTAGTGAGTTTGCTACCATCCTAGCCACAACAACAATGCGGCAGAGCAAGACGGTCGAGGGAGATGGCTCATCAGAAGAATCCACAACATGCAGACGACCAGTGTAGTAGAGAAGAGGATGAGGCGGAATCACTGGGGAAGCCTCAGGGGACGAGCCAAGTGAGGTAATATCAGGTAATGAACGAGGCGGGAAAGCCGCATGTGATGATGAGCTTGATAAGAAGCCATTAGAGGTAGAAAAAACCTCGATCCCTAGGAAGTAGCAAAGAGGACCAAGATCAGACATAAGAAACCCACTATGATAAGCCTTCACAAAGGCAATGTACTTAGTCATCGCAGTGATGATCGACATATAGAAGAAGAGTTTGACCACAAGTTGAAAGGTGGACAAGAAGTGTAGGATCATGAGCACTCGCCGAAAACTAGCCGCAATCACCATTGAGACAAAATGATCCAACTAGTCACGAGGGGTTTGCTTAAGGCCGTAAAAGAGGGATGAAGTCGACAAACCATGCCATCAGGAAGAGAATACCCCGGTGGTAGCTATATGTAGACCTCATGCAACAGGGAGGAAGGGAAATGATATCCCACATGCCTATGTGTGCAAGAGCAACAATCTCCTCTACAATCGCATGCTGTAATTCATGATGAACTAATTTGTCATAATAAGAAGTCGTCTCGAGAAAAGCGATGCCAGAATAACCAATAACCATATCGGTCAATAGGCAGAAGCGAGCGAGCTCGGAAGCCATAAGTAGGTTGAGCTTTGGGCGGTGCGTTGCCACCAGGAAAGGCCATAGTAGTCGAGGGAGATGGCTCATTAGAAGGATCCACAACACGTGGACCACAAGTGTAGTGAAGAAGATGATAAAGGGGGAATCATTGTGGAAACCTCATGGATGAGCGAGGTGAGGTAGCCTCAGGTAATGTACGAGGTGGGGAAGCCGCATGTGGCGACGTGTGGGGTCTATAACAGTAGTACGGGAGAATAAGCTGGGATAGGTGGGCGAGGGCAATAAATGAGTGATAAGTGTATCAAGAAAATTGAGAGAAGAAATATCATCAATGGGGGAGGCTGAAGGAGAGTATGGACGTGGATAGAAAGGACGAGACTCAATCGAAAGTCACATCTCAAGAAATGCACATCCGACGACTAACAAGATCCCAACACCGATAGCCCTTGTGCTCATCACTATAACCTAAGAAGACACATTCAACAAATAGGTCAAATAGTTTGGTGCATGAAGAACATAGCTAATACAGAATGAAGTTGACGCTCAACCAAACAGTTAGGAGAATGCTTAGAAAGACGCTTGAGAGGAATGTCACCCTGTAGAGTTGAGGAGGGATGAATGTTGATGAGATAGGTGGCTACGCTCATCAACTCGCTAGCCACCTCATGAAGGTGACGATGCTTGCGCTCAACAACCCCGTTCTAAGCATGAGCACCAGGACAAGAGAACCGAGCAAGTGTGCTTTGCTCAACAAGGAATCTGCGCAGCAAATGAGAGAGATACACACAAGCTGTATCTGCACGAAAGACACGGATAGTAGTGGAAAACTGGGTATGAACCAATGCGGCAAACTTCTTATAGATAGATAAGACCTCACTACAAGGCATAAAATATATCAACTTGTGATGAGAAAAATAATAGTAAAGATAACAGTGGCGATGGCCTCCTTTCAAGGCAAAGGGAGCTGGGTCCCAAACACCAGAGTGCATAGGATTGAAAGGACGCTGAGACACAGAATTGCTATGAGGATATGGTAACTGAACGTGTTTACCGAGGCAACAAACTTGACTGTCTAAAGTTACATTGCGAGAGACGGATCCTAGAAGACCACATCGTTCTAAGGATGAGAGACGAGAGCCACACATGTGACTGAGATGATGATGCCACAAAGAGTCGGTAGACAAGGTAAGAGAGTTGAAGAGACTGGTGGATGTGGTAGCGGAGGGAAGGTGAAGCATGCCAAGCTTCAGAGGCCGTGTGAGTCACAGCGTCGAGGGTCAACACAAAGTAGAGCACTCGTGTGCCGATCCTAAGTCAGAGAGTCAGAGTCAAGAATATTGGAGTAATAGAAATATTGTTTGTGTTAGGTTCAATGATATATTTGCTTGGATTCTAGGTCGGAGTTACACTTGAGAATGGGCACTTGGATTTGTGATATTTTGACATGAGCTTGAAACTGGAGAACTTTAGGGTGTAGCATGATGAACCTGAGATGTATTTGTTTTATGTAGGTATAGTATGAGTAGCATGAATGTGGTATTGGTGGTCTATTGGATCATCTTGGATATTACTAATTGGATTCTAGGTTGGAGATAACTTGAGCATTTGGATTTGTGATATTTGGACCAAAGGTTAGTAGCTTGTATGTGCCCCATATGGATATGAGCATGGAGATGATACAAACGGACCATACTTGGTAGACTTTGATGATTTTGCTAGCCCTCCCCAAGAATGTTACGAGTACATGGTCATGGGAGGATGTTTTGATTTAATTAGAATAGATGACAATTTCAGTGGTATGAGCCTTGTTGGAGCAACTGATCTTGATTTTATTATGTGTTTCTGCTCCTTTAGATGCAGTAATAGGGAGAGGTAGTACTTACGAAGTGATATTACGTTCGTGGATAAATAGATCTTTAATAACCTTGGAACATCTCGGATGTGTAACATGATCAGCTTGGTTGTGAAAATTGATGGACTATTACATCATCTTGGATTGAATTAGTATGAAGAAAACAAAGATATTGGTGTACTAGAAATGTTGTTTGTGTTAGGTTCAATGATACATCTGCTGGGGTTCTAGTTCAGAGTTAAACTTGAGATTGGGCACTTGGATTCGTGATATTTTCACATGAGCTTGAAACTGGAAAACTTCAGGGTGTAGCATGATCAACCTGAGATGTATTGAATTTATATAGGTATAGTATGATTAGGATGAATGTGGTATTGGTGGACTATTGGATCATCTTGGATATTACTAGTTGGTTTCTAGTTAAGATAACTTAAGCACTTGGATTTGTGATATTTTAACCTAAGCTTAGTAGCTTGTATGTGTCCCATATGGATATGAGCATGGAGACGATACAAATGGATCGTAGTTGATAGATTTTGCAAGCCCTCCCCCAAGAATGTTACGAGTACAAGATCATCATGGGAGGATGATTTGGATTAATTAGTATGGATGACAATTTCAAACGTTATGAGCCTTGTTGGAGCAGCCGATGTTGCTTTTATTATGTGTTTGTGCTCCTTTAATTTAGATGCAGTAGTAGGAGGGCAGGAGTTATGAAGTGATATTATATTTGTGGATAAATAGATCTTTAATAACCTTGGAACAGTTTGGATGTACTTAGATGATTGTGATCTTCAAAAATATATCTGGTGGACAAATAAATTCTAATTTTTGGATCTATAGTCATCCAGTGGAAGCTTGCTTCATACTGAACTTAGATAACCATGATCGTGGGTTTGGTTAGATCATAGTTATGATTTGTACTAGATGCATTGGATTGAAACTAGAGAACTTTAGGGTATATGATGATCAATTAGAGATATATTGGATTTGTATGAACATAATATGATCAGCGTGATTGTGAAAATTGCTGGAAGAAAACAAAGATATTGGAGTAATAGCAATGTTGTTTGTGTTAGGTTCGATGATACATCTGCTTGGATTCTAGGTCGGAGTTAAACTTGAGATTGGGCACTTGGATTTGTGATATTTTCACTTGGGCTTTAGGGTGTAGCATGATCAACCTGAGATGTATTGGATTTATATGGGTATACTATGATTAGCATGAATGCGGTATTGGTGGATTATTGGATGATCTTGGATATTAGTAGTTGGATTCTAGGTTGGAGATAACTTGAGCACGTGGATTTGTGATATTTTGACCTAAAGCATAATAGCTTGTATGTTCCCCATATGGATATGAGCATGGAGATGATACAAACGAATTGTAATTGGTAGACTTTGATGATTTTACTAGCCCTCCCCAAGAATGTTACGAGTATGAGATCATCATGGGAGGATAATTTGGATTAATTAGAACAGATGGAAATTTTTGTGGTATGTGTGCCTTGTTGGAGCAGCTGATATTGCTTTTATTATGTGTTTGTGCTCCTTTAGATGTAGTAGTAGGAGGGTAGTAGTTATGACGTGATAGATATACATCTTTAATAACCTTGGAACAATTTGGATTTACTTAGTTGATTGTGATCTTGAAAACAAATCTGGTAGATAAATAACTTCTAAATTTTAGATCTATAGTAATCCAATGGAGGCTGAGGTAGTTGCAGAGGAGCGATGTGAAAGTACATCAGAAGCTTTACTTGATTGCCTGAAGATTGACATTGCAGCAATGGCTTGGCACAAAGCCCGATGCGGCTGACAGGGTTTTCACCCTCTCCCACACCTCCCGTGCATTGTTCATTTCTTGCCAATTCGACTTGATGTCCTTCCCTTGTTACGGGTTCCGTGCCACTGACTTGATCCGGCATCACACGTTCTCCCACCGTGCGTCCTTGGCCTTGGCGGTAGGTAACGTCGTGCTCTCGGGCTGTGTCTCGTGGGTTAGCCATTGTGGTGTCGATTGCCTGTGTGGCTATGGCGGCGCCCAGCAGGGAAACACGAGATGTTGTCGGATTGAGGCATCGCACATCGCACCCCGAAGCTAGGCAAAGGATGCCGGTCGGACTGGCAAGGAGCGTATTGCACATGAGGTATGGCAGAAGGGATGAAAACGTTATTGGGAGCGGATTGCCATTGCCGTCATTCGTTGTAGTTTGAGCCAAGCGTCAGGGGATGACGATTGGGGAAGGTGGGAAGATGGTTGGATCATGATTACTACTAGATTCACACGTTTAGAGATTGAAACTGGAGAACTTTTGGGTGTAGTATGATCAGTCGAAGAGATATTGGATTTATATGTGTAATATGCTCAGGATGATTTTGAAAATTGATTGACTATTACATCATCTTGGAATGAAATAGTAGGAAGAAAACAAAGATATTGGCGTAAAAGAAATGTTGTATGTGTTAGGTTCAGTTACATATCTGCTTGGATTCTAGGTCGGAGTTAAACTTGAGAGTGGGCACTTGGATTTGTGATATTTTGACATGAGCGTGAAACTTGAGAACTTTAGGGTGTAGCATGATGAACCTGAGATGTATTTGATTTATATAGGTATGGTATATGATTAGCATGAATGCGGTATTGGTGGACTATTTGATGGTCTTGGATATTACTAGTTGGATTCTAGGTTGGAGATAACTTGAGCACTTGGATTTGTGATCTTTTGACCAAAGCTTAGTAGCTTGTAAGTGCCCCATATGGATATGAGCATGAAGATGATACAAACGGATAGTTGGTAGACTTTGATGATTTTGCTAGCCTTCCCAAAAAATGTTACGAGTAAAAGGTCGTGGGAGAATGATTTGGATTACTTGGAATGGATGACAATTTCAGTGGTATGAGCCTTGTTGGAGCAGCTGATCTTGCTTTTATTATGTGTTTGTGCTCCTCCAGATGCAGTAGTAGTAGGAGGGTAGTACTTATGAAGTGATATTATATTGGTCGATAAATAGATCTTTAATAACCTTGGAACAGTTTGGATTTAATTAAGTGCTTGTGATCTTGAAAAAAAATCTGGTGGATAAATGACTCGTAATTTTTGGATCTATAGCCATCCAGTGGAAGCTTGCTTTATACTGGACTTAGATAACTATGATAGTGAGCTTGTTTGGATCATAGTTGTGATTTGTACTAGATGCACACCTTTAGAGATTGAAACTGGAGAACTTTAGGGTCTAGTATGATCAGTCAGGGATATATTGGATTTAAATGTGTAACATGATCATCTTGATTGTGAAAATTGATGGACTATTACATCATCTTGTTGGATTGAATTAGTAGGAATAAAACAAAGATATTGGTGTAATAGAAATGTTGTTTGTGTTAGGTTCAATGATACATCTGCTTGGATTCTAGTTCGGGGTTAAACTTGAGATTGGGCACTTGGATTTGTGATATTTAAACATGAGCTTGAAACTAGAAAAACTTTAGGGTGTAGCATGATCAACCTGGGATATATTGAATTTATATAGGCATAGTATATGATTAGTATGAATGCGGTATTGGTGGACTATTGGATCATCTTGGATAACTAGTTCGATTCTAGGTTGGAGATAACTCAAGCACTTGAATTTGTGATATTTTGACCTAAGCTTAGTAGCTTGTATGTGCCCCATATGGATATGAGCGTGGAGATGATGCAAACAGATTGTAGTTGGTAGACTTTGTTGATTTTGCTAGCCCTCCCCAAGAATGTTACGAGTACGAGATCATCAAGGGAGGATGATTTGGATTAATTAGAATAGATGGAAATTTCTGTGGTATGTGTGGCTTGTTGGAGCAGCTGATACTGCTTTTATTATGTGTTTGTGCTCCTTTAGATGTAGTAGTAGGCCGAGGGTAGTAGTTATGACGTGATATTGTATTGGTGGATAAATACATCTTTAATAACCTTGGAACAATTTGGATTTACTTAGATGATAGTGATCTTGAAAACAATTCTGGTGAATAAACAACTTCTATTTTTTGGATCTATGTAATCCAGTGGAGGCTGAGGTAGTTGCAGAGGAGCGATGAGAAAGCACATGAGAAGCTTTACTCGATCTCTTGAAGATTGACATTGCCACAACGGCTTGGCGCAAAGCTCGATGCGGCCGACAGGGTTTTCACCCTCTCCCACACCTCCCGTGCATTGTTCATTTCCTGCCAATTCGGCTTGGTGTCCTTCCCTTGTTTGTGGGTTCCGTGCCACTTACTTGATCCGGCATCACACGGTCTCTCGCCGTGCGTCCTTAGCCTTGGTGGTAGGTAACGTTGTGCTCTCGGGCTGTGTCTCGTGGGTTAGCCATTGCGGTGCCGACTGCCTATGTGGCTATGGCGGCGCCCAACAGGGAAACACGAGATGTTATCGGATTGAGGCATCGCACATCGCTCCCCGAAGCGAGGCAAATGATGCCGGTCGGACTAGCAAGGAGCGGATTGCACAAGAGGTATGGCAGAAGGGATGATAACGTTATTGGGAGCGGATTGTCATTGCCGTCATTCATTGTAGTTGGAGCCAAGCGTCGAGGGGATGACGATTGGGGAAGGTGGGAAGTTGGTTGGATCATACTCCCTTCGTCCCATAATGTAAGATATTTTTCGACACTACATTAGTGTTAAAAAACGTCTTACATTATGGGACGGAGGGTGTAGTTATGCTTACTACTAGATGCACACCTTTAGAGATTGACTGGAGAACTTTAGGGTGTAGTATGATCAATTGAAGAGATATTCGATTTATATGTGTAATATGATTAGGGTGATTTTGAAAATTGATTGACTATTACATCATCTTGGAATGAAATAGTAGGAAGAAAACAAAGATATTGGAGTAATAGAAATGTTGTATGTGTTCAGTTCAGTTACATATCTGCTTGGATTCTAGGTCGGAGTTAAACTTGAGAATGGGCACTTGGATTTGTGATATTTTGACATGAGCTTGAAACTGGAGAACTTTAGGGTGTAGCATGATCATCCTAAGATGTATTTGATTTATATAGGTATAGTATGATTAGCATGAATGCGGTATTGGTAGACTATTGGATGGTCTTGGATATTACTTTTTGGATTCTAGGTTGGAGATAACTTGAGCACTTGGATTTCTGATCTTTTGGCGAAAGCTTAGTAGCTTGTAAGTGCCCCATATGGAACATGAAGATAATACAAATGGATCATAGTTGGTAGACTTTGATGATTTTGCTAGCCCTCCCCAGGAATGTGACGAGTACAAGATCATCATGGGAGGATGATTTGGATTAATTAGAATAGATGACAATTTCAGTGGTATGTGCCATGTTGGAGCAGCTGATCTTGCTTCTATTATGTGTTTGTGCTCCTTTAGATGCAGTAGTAGGAGGAGGTAGTACTTATGAATTGATATTATATTGGTGGATAAATGGATCTTTAATAACCTTGAAATAGATTGGATTTAATTAAGTGCTTGTGATCTTGAAAAAAAATCTGTTGGATAAATAACTTCTAATTTTTTGATCTATAGCCATCCAGTGTAAGCTTGCTTTATACTGGACTTAGATAACCATGACAGTGGGCTTGCTTGGATCATAGTTGTGATTTGTACTAGATGCACACCTTTAGAGATTGAAACTCGAGAACTTTAGGGTCTAGTATGATCAATTGGAGATATATTGGATTTATATGTGTAATATGATCAACATGATTTTGAGTATTGATGGACTGTTACATCATCTTGGATTGAATTAGTAGGAAGAAAACAAAGATTTTGGAGTAATAGAAATGTTGTTTGTGTTAAGTTCAATTACATATGTGCTTGGGTTCTATGTTGGAGTTAAACTTGAGACTGTGCACTTGGATTTGTGTTATTTTGGCATGAGCTTTAAACTGAAAAACTTTAGGGTGTAGCATGATCAACCTGAGATATATTGAATTTATATAAGTATAGTATGATTAACATGAATGCGGTATTGGTGGACTATTGGATCATCTTGGATATTACTACTTGGATTCAAGGTTAGAGATAACTTGAGCACTTGGATTTGTGATACTTTGACCTAAGCATAGTAGCTTGTATGTGCCCTATATGGATATGAGCATGGGGATGATACAAATGGATCATAGTTGGTAGACTTTAATGAATTTGCTAGTTCTCCCCAAGAATGTTACGAGTACAGGATCATCATGGGAGTATGATTTGGATTAATTAGAATAGATGACAATTTTAGTGGTATGAGCCTTGTTGGTGGAGCTGATCTTGCTTTTATTATGTGTTTGTGCTCCTTCATACGCACTAGGAGGAAGATGGTAGTATGAAGTGATGTTATATCGGTGGATAAAAAGATCTTTAATAACCTTGGAACAACTTGGATTTACTTAGGTGATTGTGATCTTGAAAAAAAATTTGGTGGATAAATAACTTCTAATTTTTTGGATGTATAGTCATCCGATGTGGTGCCTCGGACGGACACCTTCCGATATTTGGGGTCGATGCTGCAGAAGGATGGGGTATTGATGAAGATGTGAACCATCGAATTAAAGCCGGATGGATGAAGTGGCACCAAGCTTCTGGCATTCTCTGTGATAAGAGTGCCACAAAAGCTAAAAGGCAAGTTCGACAGGACGGCGGTTCGAACCGCAATGTTGTATGGCGCTGAGTGTTGGTTGACTAAAAGGCGACATGTTCAACCGTTAGGTGTGGCGGTGATGCGTATATTGAGATGGATGCGTGGCCACACGAGGAAGGATCGAGTCCGAATGATGATACGAGATAGAGTTGGGGTAGCACCAATTGAAGAGAAGCTTGTTCAACATCGTCAGAGATGGTTTGGGCATCTTCAGTGCAGGTCTCCAGAAGCTCCAGTGCATAGTGGACGGCTAAAGCATGCGAAAAATGTCAAGAGAGGTCGGGGTAGACCGAATTTAACATGGTAGGAGTCCGTAAAGAGAGATCTAAAGGATTGGAGTACCAACAAAGAACTAGCTATGGACAGGGGTGCATGGAAGCTTGCTATCCGTGTGCTCGAACCATGAGTTGGTCGCGAGATCTTATGGGGCTCACCTCTAGCCTACCCCAACTTGTTTGGGACTAAATACTTCGTTGTTGTTGTTGTTGTTGTTGTTGTTGTTGTTGTTGTTGTTGTTGTACATCAGGCGGAAGCTTGCTTTATACTGGAATTAGATAACCATGATAGTGGGCTTGGTTGGATCATAGTTATGATTTGTACTAGACGCACACCTTTAGAGATTGAAACTGGATAACTTTAGGGTGTAGTATGGTCAATCAGAGATATATTGGATTTATATGAGTATAATATGATCAGCAAGATTGTGAAATTCATGGACTATTACATCATCTAGGATTGATATAGTAAAAAGAAACAAAGATACTGGAGTAATAGAAATGTTGTTTGTGTTAGGTCCAATGATATATCTGCTTTGATTCTAGGTCAGAGTTAAACTTGAGATTTGGCACTTGAATTTGTGATATTTTTGCATGAGCTATAAGCTGGAGAACTTTAGGGTGTAGCATGATCAGCTAAGATATATTGGATCTATATAGGTATAGTATGACTAGCATGAATGTGGTATTGGTGGACTATTGGATCATCTTGGATATTACTAGTTGGATTATATGTTGGAGATAACTTGAGCACTTGGATTTGTGATATTTTGACCTAAGCTCAGTGGCTTATATGTGCCCCATATGGACATAAGCATGGAGATGACACAAACAGATCGTAGTTGGTAAACTTTGATGATTTTGCTAGCCCTCCCCAAGAATGTTACGAGTACAAAATCATCATGAGAGGATGATTTGGATTAATTAGTATAAATGACAATTTCAGTGGTATGAGCCTTGTTGGAGCAGCTGATGTTGCTTTTATCATGTGTTTGTGCTCCTTTAGATAAAGTAGTTGGAGGGTATCACTTTGAAGTGATATTATATGGGTGAATAAGTAGATTTGTTATAGCCTTGGTACAATTTGGATTTACTTATGTGATTGTGATCTTGAAAAAAATCTAGTGGATCAATAACTTCTATTTTTTGGATCTATATTAATCCCGTGGAGACTGAGGTAGTTGCAGAGGAGCGATGAGATAGCACATGGAAAGCTTTATTCGATCGCCTGAAGATCGACATTGCCGCAACGGCTTGGCGCAAAGCCCCTTGTGGATGACAGGGTTTTCACCATCTCCCACACCTCCCGTGCATTTTTCATTTCCCGCCAATTCGGCTTGGTGTCCTTCCCTTGTTTGCGGGTTCTGTGCCACTGACTTGATCCGGCATCACACATTCTCCTGCCGTGCGTCCTTGGCCTTGGCGGTAGGTAACGTCGTGCTCTTGGGCTGTGTCTCGTGGGTTAGCCATTGCGGTGCCAACTGCCTGTGTGGCTATGGCAGCGCTCAACAGGGGAACACGAGATGTTGTGGGATTGAGGCATCACACATAGCAATCCGAAGCTAGGCAAAGGATGCTGGTCGGACTGGCAGGGAGCTGATTGGACATGAGGTATGGCAGAAGGTGAAAACGTTGTTGGGAGCAGAGTGTCATTGTCGTCATTCATTGTACTTGGAGCCAAGCGTTGAGGGGATGGTGGGAAAATTGTTGGATCATAGTTATGATTACTACTAGATTCACACCTTTAGAGATTGAAACTAGAGAACTTTATAGGGTGTAGTATGATCAATCGGAGATAATTTATATGAGTGTAATATATGATCAGCATGATTGTGAAAATTGATTAACTATTACCGAAAAAGGCTTTCGCCCCGCTTTATATATAAAGCAAACCACCGAGCACAAGGTTCAACAAGGTACCGACAAGCGGATACACACATATACAGCCACCGCACGCAGAGTCGCACAATACAACAAACACACGAGTTGGTAGAAAACAAACATAATCGAGTTATAGAAATTTTGTTTGTGTTAGGTTCAATGATATATCTGCTTGGATTCTAGGTCGGAGTTAAACTTGAGAATGGGCACTTGGATGTGGTATTTTGAGATGAGCTTGGAACTGAAGAACTTTAGGGTGTAGCATGATGAACCTGAGATGTATTGGATTTATATAGGTATAGTATGATTAGTATGAATGCGGTATTGATGGACAATTGGATGGTCTTGGATATTACTAGTTGGACTCTAGGTTGGAGATAACTTGAGCACTTGGATTTGTGATATTTTGACCTAAGCTTAGTAACTTGTATGTCCCCCGTATGGATATGAGCATGGAGATGATACGAATGGATCGTAGTTGGTAGACTTTGATGATTTTGCTTGCCCTCCCCAGAAATGTTACGAGTACAAGATCATCATGGGAGGATGATTTGGATTAGTTAGAATAGATGACAATTTCAGTGGTATGAGCCTTGTTGGAGCAGCTGATGTTGCTTCTATTATGTGTTTGTGCTCCTTTATAGGCAGTAGTAGGAGGGGGCAGTACTTATGAATTGATATTATATTGGTGGATAAATGGATCTTTAATAACCTTGGAACAATTTGGATTTACTTAGGTGTTTGTGATCTTGAAAAAATTTGATGGATAAATAACTCCTATTTTTTGGACCTATAGTCATCTAGTGGAAGCTTGCTTTATACTGGACTTAGATAACCATGATAGTGGGCTTGGTTTGATCATAGTTATGATTTGTACTGGATTCACACCTTTAGAGATTTAAACTGGAGAACTTTTGTGTGTAGTATGACAATTGAAGATATATTGGATTTATACGGGTGTAATATGATCAACATGATTGTGAAAATCGATGGACTATTACATCATCTTGGATTGAATTAGTAGGAAGAAAAAAAAGCTATTGGAGTAATAGAAATGTTGTTTATGTTAGGTTCAATGATATATCTGCTTAAATTCTAGGTCGGAGTTAAACTTGAGATTGAGCACTTGGATTTGTGATATTTTGACATGAGCTTGAAACTGGAGAACTTTAGGGTGTAGCATGATCAACCTGAGATATATTGGATTTATATAGGTATAGTTTGATTAGCATGAATGCCGTATTGGTGGACTATTGGATCATCTTGGATATTACTAGTTGGATTCTAGGTTGGAGATAACTTGAGCACTTGGATTTGTGATATTTTGACCTAAGCTTAGTAGCTTGTATGTGCCCCATATGGATTTGAGCATGGAGATGATACAAATGGATCGTAGTTGGTATATTTTGATGATTTTGCTAGCCCTCCCCAGGAATGTTACGAGTACAAGATCATCATGGGAGGATGATTTGGATTAATTAGAACAGATGGAAATTTCTGTGGTATGTGTGCCTTGTTGGAGCAGCTGATCACGTTTTTATTATGTGTTTGTGCTCATTTAGATGCAGTAGCAGTAGTAGGATAGTACTTATGCAAAGATGAACCCAAGGGCGAAGGTTTGGTCTTGCTAATTTCAATCGTTACAGTTCATTAGTTTTTTTCTCAAATCTTATTGGATGATGTTTTGTTGTTGAACTGTAGTTTTTTGATCCCTCTGAATCTTCGGATGATCGCAAATTCTTGACCCATCTTGATTTAACTTCTTCGCTTGATCAGTACAATAATTTAGTGTCCAAAGATTCTGATTTGGATTATTATTATTATTGGTTGTTTCTCTAAAACATGGGATTATATGGTTAGGGGCAGGGGTGACTTATCTTCTTGATGATCTGTGTTTGGATGATCATTATTTTCTCTATTTTAATTTCTTCCCCTCCACAGCTCATCTTTAATCTCACAATTCTAATTTGTATTTATTGGTGGTTTTCTAGAAATGGGGGGTTATATGACTTAGCGGGGGCACTTATCGTCTCGGTGATCTATGTTTGGAGATCATCACTCTTTCCATTTAATTTCCTCATCTTGACTGTTTAATTTTAAAGTCCTCGACAATTCTGATTCGGATTCGTTGGTGGTTCTCCAGAAGTTGGAATTATAGGCCTAGCGGCTGGTCCTATTTTGCCTCTACGGTTCTTTTTCAGTTGCTTGACTTTTTTGACCTTTCTTATTTAATAATTAAACTCCCCAGACATTAGGTTTTCTCTATCCTTGGCTGGTAATTCTCAACTGTTGCAGAAGGTTTTCCCTATCCTTGGTCGGTAATTCTCATCTGTTGCAGAAGGTTTTCCCTATCCTTTGTCGGTAATTCTCAACTACTGCAGAAACCGGCTTGGATAATTGCATTTAGGAACCAGTGTTGTAACCCGTCATCCCTACCCCGACCGAGATAGGCTTATTTACCCTTTACCTCCTCTTTGTTTGACACATGCTTTAGCTGAGCTTCACTGACTTATTGAAAGGTATCTTGCTCGTTGCAGGTCGTAGTTGACTAATTCAAGTACAACCTGCTGCTGAGTTGCAGCTTTTCTAAATCGTAACTTTGTCATCCTTTAAAATTATCTTACTGGGCAACATTTTGAATCCAGATTTATCTGCAAAGGTGCAACAATGGAGATTCAATCTAATGTCACATCCTACAACCAAAAAAGACTATGCTCCAGTTTTAACTCTTACCACTTATTTTTATTTCATGTAGCTACTTGTTCATGTCTTTAATTTAGGTTATTTGCTTCTGCCCTCCCTGTGATTGCAGGTTTAATTTAAGCCCAGACCATGCTGGCAGTGAGTCAGAATCAGTTATGTTCTCAAGTGTTTCTCTTGCCCACAGATACATTTATTCATTTTCGCTGACCTGCTATGTTCTATTGTAATTCAAGTTCGAATGTTTATTTTGTAGCCCTGCTTTGTGCTGTCCTAATTCAAGTTGCGCCGCCACAAAATGCTTCTAATTTAACTGCTGTAAGCGCAGCAATAGGAGCAGCGCAGGTGGCCACTGCAGCTAAGCTCCACATGGAACGTATGCCCTGTTGCACCCTCGCAGGTACCCACAGTCGTCTCTCTCTTTCCTTTGATTTGATCCCCACAAATTCTCAGCTTTATTTCTGTGGATTCTGTTTTGTCTATGCTTGCTATGTGTTTGACAAAAATCCAAGCACGGCCGAGGTGAAGATTTTGTGCTTAGGTTTTTACTCAAGTATTTCATCTTTTTCTGAAATTTAGCTCCAATGAACTGAAATTTTTTGGCATCCCTTTTTCTCCTGCAGGTCATTATCATCTCATCTCACCACACTCATGCCACATAACCTGGTGAGTTCACTCCTTACTCATTCTATGTACCAGTTCTGTAGCTTTATTCACTCAACTGAGAGATGATATTTGCGTTCAGTTAGATGCTGCTTGCTCGATTTTGACTATGCTGGCTGCGATATGTATTTTAGATTTAGGTCTTCAGAAAGATTATGGGATGTCTGAGGCAAGCTTTTTATCCATGCATTTTTTCCTATTGCAATATTTAGTTGATTTCAGAATAGAAGATCTGGAAATATTCCTTACAGATTTAGGCCTGCAATTCACGTGTTTGTTAAGGTGCTCCTTCAGTTAGTATGCTTGAATATGTGAGGTAGTTCTGCACTCTGACATGTTCTCCTTCATCTCTCTTTATGTTCTACAGATAATTGATGAAAAAACTTTGATAAAGAAATACCGGCGCCGTCTCATCGTCTTCATCGACATGAGCATCTCTGTCGGTCCACGCGTCCATGCCTCCCCATCTACCACACTGGAGTGGCCGCCTCCTGGTTGAGGTATCGCGCCGCCACCGCTGCCCGGGTCCATCCTCCCCTCCTGCCGAGGTCGCATGTTCGTCGAGGCATCAAGACACCTCGGTTTTCTTTTCTTTTTCACTATTTCTGTTCTTCCACTTGTTTCTTCTTCCTGGACCTCCCTGTCCGCTGAAATTGCAGGCTGAGGTGATCACCATGAGGATGAGGAGGTCAGTGGCTGATATAGAGAGCTCCTCGAACGAGGAAGTAGCAGTTCTGGAGCAACTCGAAGATGTCATTTTTCAGGTATGTTCACCAGAAGAGGGATTACTATTTTGGCATGTCCAGTTAGTTCATGTAACCTTTACATCTAACTCTTGCTAGCTTGTCCAGATTGCATACATGGTATTGCTGTGTTGGTAAAGTCCTTTTAGATGAAAAGAAAGTGCCTTTTTCTTTCTATATAGTTGACCTGTGAATATTTATTTATATTAATGAATGTAAGAGTTTTCTGAATTTTATCTTCTCATTTGTAGTTTTGATGGGAATCACTACAAATTGTTATGTTCATGAATGTAAGAGTTTTCTGAATTTTACCTTTCATTTGCAGTTTTGATGGGAATCGCTACAACAACAATTAGAAGAGACTGCATTGCACGTTCAGAACCAATTTCTTGGGGTATGTAAGCTGTTTTCATTCCATCTTGGTTTTAAATTGGTTAATTAGCATAACATATTGATTCTTGAGCTTTATTTCATCTACATTTGGTTCTGAACATATGTGCTTTTAAGAAACTTTATATTCGTACCTATTTTGAAGAGCCCACAAAGAGACTAAAAAAATGGTGATAGGCATGTCCAGAATGCCGAAAGCTTCATTTTGGTCCGTTAGATAGTTTATAGCTTTGTCACTGGAGGGTAGGTTGTCACATAGGGGTTGCTGCTTGTGAAAATTATATACAGCCATGAGTCCCTGACAAAATAATCACAGCTTGTGAAAATTATATACAGCCATGAGTGCTCCATAGTTCTACATGCAACACAGCTAATTACTGAATCTGCAATGCATGCTTATTTCTGGCAGAAGCTTAGTGGATGAATTAGCATTGTGTAAAGTCTGTCTAAGCTACTGTCTCTTTTCTTTCTATAAACTGGAAGGCCTGGATAGATTTCTTAATACCATTTTAGGATTGTTTGAGCACTGAACAATGTTAACAGGTTTCCCATTTCTCATTTCTTAATACCATTTTGGGATTGTTTGAGCACTATACCAATGTTTTGCTTTCTGCTAAAGTCAAAGATATTGTATCCAATGTTTTTCAGTTGCCAACACATGCCAAATTCTGCATATTCGTTCCATGGAGAGTGCGGAAGTAATGTAATAATGTGGCACTGAGATTGGCGAGTGACGCCTACTTCCAGTATACAGAGTTTATCAAAATGCACATGAGTTGTCCTGTCAAATGTTCAGAAAACTGTTATGTGTTAAAACTGCTGCCAGATTAGTTCACATGTCTCTCTTTACATAATTTCTTGCTTCTTACTGAACTTTATGCTGCATTTCTCTGAACTTCCTTGCTTGCTTGACTGCGTCGCCTCAACTTTGGCTTGCGTTCTTCCCTCTCCCATATGGTAGCCGTCTAGGCTCTCTTCCAGCACTTGCTCGGATCATCTGACAAGGCTCTCTGC
Organism: Triticum dicoccoides; assembly: GCF_002162155.2. Classification (NCBI taxonomy): domain Eukaryota; kingdom Viridiplantae; phylum Streptophyta; class Magnoliopsida; order Poales; family Poaceae; genus Triticum; species Triticum dicoccoides. Next base: position 160,403,489 of record NC_041381.1, read on the forward strand.
CAGATGCCTAATTCTTATTTTCTGATGTTTTGTGTGCAGGATTATGGCAAGGAGCAGTGGTCGTTTGGGTTCTTGGGGAACGACATTTACAGGTTAACTCGGAAATTCAGAATTTCAGTCTTCGTATTGACATCCGAGAGGAAGAGAAGTGCTGCAGAGACGTGTTTTATTTCAAAGTGACGATACTTACAAAGTAAACCATGCTTTGTCAACCGAATATGTGTATGTATGTATAGGCAATAAAGGCAAAGAACAGAGTCTTTACTTCTTCTCTTCCAACGGATCTCCTAGCGAAATGAAGATATGGATAGGTGCCCCGAGCGAGGCGACCGGGGCGGTTCCCCACCCCTCCCCCTCCCCGCGAGTCCCCGCCCCCCTTCCCCCTCGCCGCTGCCGCCGGCGGGCGCGGCCGGGCGTTGCCCGTGCGGCGCCCCGCAGTCCGGCGGTGGCGGCCCTCCTTCCCCCGTCGCTGGACCCCGGCTCGGGCGAGCGGTCCTGGCGGCGGAGCCCTTTGGCCGGCGGCGTTCCGGCGCGGATCTGGACGGCGGTGGTGCGGAGGCGTTGCCCCTTGGCGGCGGTGACGGCCCATGGCTTGCGGCGGCCGGCGGCGCCCGGCTGGCCCAGATCTAGGCCCTACGGGCCCAATCTGGGTCGGGGCGGGCCTGCTGGGTGGCCGCAGTGGGCTGTTCTCCGGTGGTTTCCGGCGAGCTCCTTGCGACAGGGACGGCGGCGGAGCTTCACGGGCCCACGCTGGGCCTGGCCGGACAGGGGGTCTGGTGTGCCTCTGCTGCTATGCCCGGTCTGCTACCGCCTTAGCCGGTGGAGGTTGTTCCCTCCCTCGTGGCTGCGGTGCTGCCGGTCCTTGTCTTCGGGTGTCTCGTTTGGATCCGGCCGGCCTCGCTTCTTTGGCCGTGGTGAGACAACGGCGGTGTCCTCGTGACTGTTGGCGCATGTTGGTGGGCGGCGGGTGTGGTGGAGCCGAAGGTCGGTCCTGGGTGGTGAGCGCGAGAGGTCGGGAGAAATCCATGTCGGGTCTTGCCGGCACCAATGCGGTGACGCCTGCGGGCGCCGCCATCCTTCTTGAAGGGCGTCGGGTGACCCTCTCCCCCCTCTACCCTCCGTGTACCGGGAGAAATCCTAGGATTCGTCCGGGCAGCAGGGTCGTCATCGTCGCATTCCTTCTTGAAGGTGGTGTTTGGTACACGGCAACTCGTTGGCTTTGGAGCGTGGTGGTTATCTTCGGTGGGCGCAGCGATCGCGGTGTGCCGTAGCTTTCGTTGATCCGGCGTTGTTGGCATTTCTTCTCTTATTTTCTCTTGTTATTTCTTTTGGGCGTGCTTGTGCTTTTTGCCCCAGCGTGGATCGGATTGTTGTGTCGGGTGGTTGCTATATCAATATAGCGGGGCGTAAGCCTATTTCGGTATGGATAGGTGCTACTGAAGTACTCCCTCTGTTCTTAAATATAGGTTTTCGTAGAGATTTCAACAAGTGACTACATACGGAGCAAAATGAGTGAATCTACACTCTAAAATATGTCTATATACATCCGTATCTGGTAGTCCATTTGAAATCTCTAAAAAGACTTATGTTTAGGAACTGAGGAGTAGCCAACATATACTTATTATGGAGGAGAGCGTGTGGGTGTACATAATAGGGAAGCAGGTGAGATCCCAAGAAAATACGCATACAAGTATATCGCGAAGGGAATGCTATATTATTCTTAAATGAAAATTACAGTAGGTTGACTTTTAATATAGTTGGAGCATCCTTTTTTGAACAGTCTAATTACTCCATGTAATTACTGCATCCATTTTGGTATGTGATACTGCAAGCGTAAATTCAAGAAAAAAAACTATGTTGTTTAGTGTGAACTGCAAATTTAGTTTCTGTTGGTGGATTCCTCAACCATATTTTCGTTGCATAGAGTGGACTTGGTAGGAGTCTATTATTCAGCTCCGTTCTATGTTTGGAGAGCACTCTCTCTTTTTCCCTTTTGTGGGAAAATATTTTATAGAGAACTCTGCACTAACCCATGATTAGTAGCTGTGATATATGATGATTATCCAATGACAAAACTGTTACAGAAACCATACATATATATTGCATTTCATCTTCTATTTCAACTAAATTCTTGCCAACATGCTATTTACCACATATACGTACTTTAGCCTGCACAATTGACGGACCTGCTACAGTTCAGTAGGAAATTTCAAGCATGGACCAAGGAAACAAGATGCTGATGGAGTGTCATGTATTGCTGCCACCTGATTTTCTGTGAGCTTTCAAATTAGTTCTGCGCTGTCCTTCAACAATTGCTTTGTATAATCTAGAAGAATTGGTATCTGCATAGGCAATTGGTACCACGGTGCGCTTGCTTAGGCCATCTAACATATGGGTAGAGATAGAGTTTAGGAACCCGGATAAGGGGATATAGAGATTGTAGGCCATGTATATGAAATAACTCAAGTGTCAATATCAAATGTTCTTCTCTTTACATAGACAAAAGGGATAATGTGTTTTACTTAGTATATAAATTGACATGCCATAGATATTTATGGTACGATGCCTTCCCCACACATTCAATGGACAATCCACTTCCATGTTTATTTCTTCTTACATCCAGAATATTTCTCTCTTGCAAGTATTGACTGAAAGACTAGCAATAAGATTATCAGAAGAGTTTATTCTTGCGTACATCGAAGCACTATAATGTTTACCATTCAGTTACAGTTTGAAGTTCATATATAGTAATAGTATTATATGTTGTTTTTATATTTTTATCAATTGAAGCTTTCTTATTAGATTTTTTTCGAGCTGGCTTCCTTCTCAACATCCTATACTAATATAGGTTATTGGACAAAGTTCTGTACTGATAGTCCAAAACTTTGTGGTCGCGCAGGCTATTCAGCCTTTAATCATATTTAACATCATCAGGTAAGTAAAGATGTCATGATCAGAAGTCATTGGCTATGTGGTATATATAGGCGCATAGTTGTTAAACTACATTGCACATTTGATTGTTTTCAGGAACAGTAGATTTTCTTAAAAAAATTTAACTCAATGTGAAAATGAACATTGATGTTTTTTGTCCCTCGAAGGAGACGATGTTTAATATTTGCTTACATGACCAGGAACATTAGGAGATGTTCAAATGAGTAGTTAAAGATGAAGAGTTATTTGCAAAGATGATAACTTTCTTTTCTGTACAAAGATGATGGCTATACCCACAATATTGCTCTTATTACCTTCTTTTGATGTAGACCTTAGCTCATTTTCTTAGCAACAAAAATTCTGAACTTATTGTGCGCACATGCTTATTTGGCCAATCAGGATAATAATAATTTTGCGGTTTTTCTACAAGTTTTATCAGTTTATTTTTTTCAGAATTAGAATCTTGCTGATTAACCTATCTGCATTTTTAGTTCAGTAGCTACCTACACGAGGTAGGTCTATTAACTCTTTTGTAGAACCAGATTGTTGATATTTCCTCGGAAGTAAAAATGTTACCTTTTCCTTTACTTGCTTACTTGAAACCAGACTATTAGGTACTCACCTTCCAAGATATATAAACAACCAAAAATATCACGTGAGGCTATTCTTTGGTTCTTGATCAAACAACCAACACTCTGGTGTATAGGGTCTCTGGACAAACAAGCTCGAGGAGGCCATTGTTTGGTCCGGCCCACGACGACAACCACACCATTGACCACTGAAGCAAGGTCCTTATATGGTCACTGAAGAAATCATATTTTCTTCCGACAGAAGGGCACTTTTCTTGAATCTTTGTCAGTGTCTGTTGTAATTTACTATCATCCCTAAGACAAAGTTGATTCTGTGTTGCCGTTCTTTATCTCTATTGTTTAATCCAAATTACTCCCTCCGTAAAGAAATATAAGAGCGTTTAGATCTAAACGCTCTTATATTTCTTTACGTACGGAGTACTACTGTGACATGATAACATATACTCCCTCCGTCCCAAAATAAGTGACTCGACTTTGTATTAACTTTGTACTAAAGCTAGTACAAAGTTGAGTCACTTATTTTGGGACGGAGGGAGTATGATGCAATGAACAATATTCCTAAGAAGTGCACGGACACAGTGCTTTATCATGTCTTGAGCACATCTTGTTACATTCTTACATTATTAAGCAAATATTTGCATTTAGCTCTTGGTTTGAATTGGACTTTGCACCATTTGGTGCAACGGGATACAGAATATTGCTATATTGGAAATCATGTTCTCTCAAATAACCAAGGGTCTGACATGGTATATTGCGCCATTTGGCGCAAAACAACATTTGTTTTCTGGATTCAGTTTTGGTTCTTTAAAAAAAATAGTCCGATAGTGATCTTAATGAAACATTGCATTTTTCAATTCAAGTTGCTTGTACAATTGGCAAATAAATTTGTATCACTATCTATTTTATTTTCTGGATTCAGTTTTGGTTCTTTTAAAAAAAATAGTCGGATAGTGATCTTAATGAAACATTGCATTTTTCAATTCAAGTTGCTGGTACAATTGGCAAATAAATTTGTATCACTATCTATTTTATCAGGTAAATATACCGGCACGTTGTTTGTGGTGTATGTACGGTTGTAGTGAAGATGTGCGTAGGATGATGCATTGCTGACCATGGAGCACTACAAGGCTTCAGGATATGTACCGCGACTTAGAGACTGGACACAGTGCACTTGCTCCTATCACCATGCTTTACTGTTGAACTATTGATCAGTCCCTTTTTTTCTTTAATCTATGTGATGATGTCCCTTATCATAAATACTTGTTATGTGGATTCAGTAGAAATGATGTTTTAGTCATGTTTGGTAGTTATGAAACAAATATCATAGACTATAACTATTGCTATTATGGAGACGTTTTGAAAACTATTGTTCATCTGCTATTTATTCTTTGACGCTCCTTTGTTATTTTCATACACAAGGGCTAAATCTCAATCATACATGTTTGTTTAAGCCTAAAGCTCCTAAGTAATGAAAATATTTTGAAAGCACTCATGATTTTAAAGGTACATATATTTTTAAAGAAGAGCCCATGTATTTTTTTGCTCAAACACAAAGTCACTGAAAAACGCAAATGTTTTCAATGTTTAACATGATTTCAAATGGGTCTATGCGAGAATGGTAGCAAGTATTCTGTGCTATCAAATTAAAATGTGTATATACGTCTCATTGTAGACAACAATCCATCATGATTCATATTAAAGGGTATTAAGCTGTGGATATTTTTGTCATCGCGAACATGGATTTAGCGTGCCTCTGCGCCATTTGGCTCAATGGGTCCACTAGTTCTTTGAAATAAAGCTGAAGTAAGCCACCATTGAGCCTACCTATCAGACCATCTTGGTGTTTCAGCAACAACAGCTGCACATGTTTGTTTTATCTCTTTCAACTTCTCTTCAACAATCGGTGGCACAGGTTGAACCTGATGCTTTATAATGTGTTTCTTTTGTATGGTTTATCATACATGCATGCATTTGATGTTATTTTGACTCCTGTGCGGCCGTTTTATTCTGAAAGTTACCAATCGTCGCCTTTAGCCCCCACGTAGATGCTACAAGGGGTGTTTCGTCCTCCGCACTATGACCCTTAGCTGACGTCTCGGTGCCCGAAGGCGGTAGTGCAGAAGGGTAACGAGGCAATCGGACTATGCGGTTTTATTACTTTCACTTGGCCATACTAGCTTGACTACGGGGGCTGGTGACTAGCCCCCAGTTTGCCATGATATTCGAGGTATATACTATAGGGGAACGCAGTAATTTCAAAAAATTTCCTACGATCACGCAAGATCTATCTAGGTGATGCATAGCAATGAGAGGGGAGAGTGTTGTCTATGTACCCTCGTAGACCGAAAGCGGAAGCGTTATGACAACGCGGTTGATGTAGTCGTACGTCTTCATGATCCGACCGATCCTAGCACCGATGGTACGGCACCTCCGTGATCTGCACATGTTTAGCTCGGTGATGTCCCACGAACTCTAGATCCAGCTGAGGTCGAGGGAGAGTTTCGTCAGCACGAGCCATGGCGACGGTGATGATGAAGTTACCAGCGCAAGGCTTCGCCTAAGCACTACGACGATATGACCGAGGTGGAAATATGTGGAGTGGGGCACCGCACACGGCTAAAAGATCAACTTGATTAACTTGTGTGTCTATGGGGTGCCCCCTCCCCCGTATATAAAGGAGGAGAGGGGAGGCCGGACGGCCCTCCTTGGCGCGCCCCCAAGAGGGGAATCCTACTAGGACTCCAAGTCCTAGTAGGTTTCCACCTATAGGGAGAGGGGGGAAGGAAGGAGAGGGGGAAGGAAGGGGGGAGGGGGCGCCGCCCCCCTTCCTTGTCCTATTCGGACTCAAGGGGGAGAGGGCGCGTGGCCTGCCTTGGCCTCCCATCTCTCTCTCCACTAAGGCCCATCGAGGCCCATTAGTTCCCCGGGGGGTTCCGATAACCCTCCAACACTCCGGTTTATCCGTAACTTCTCCGGAACACTTCTGGTGTCCGAATATAGTCGTCCAATATATCAATCTTTATGTACCGACCATTTTGAGACTCCTCGTCATTTCCGTAATCATATCCGGGACTCCGAACAACCTTCGGTACATCATATCACATAAACTCAATACCAATCGTCATCGAACGTTAAGCGTGCGGACCCTACGGGTTCGAGAACTATGTAGACATGACCGAGACACGTCCCCGGTTAATAACCAATAGCAGAACCTGGATGCTCATATTGGTTCCTACATATTCTACGAAGATCTTTATCGGTCAAACTGCATAACAACATACGTTGTTTCCTTTGTCATTGGTATGTTACTTGCCCGAGGTTCGATCGTCGGTATCATCATACCTAGTTCAATCTCGTTACCGGCAAGTCTCTTTACTCGTTCCGTAATACTTCATCCGGCAACTAACTCATTAGTCACAATGCTTGCAAGGCTTATAGTGATGAGTATTACCGAGAGGGCCCAGAGATACCTCTCCGAAACACGGAGTGACAAATCCTAATCTTGATCTATGCCAACCCAACAAACACCTTCGGAGACACCTGTAGAGCACCTTTATAACCACCCATTTATGTTGTGATGTTTGGTAGCACAACAACCGTTCCTCCGGTATTCGAGAGTTGCATAATCTCATAGCCTGAGGAACTTGTATAAGTCATGAAGAAAGCAGTAGCAAAGAAACTGTCACGATCATAATGCTAAGCTAACGGATGGGTCATGTCCATCACATCATTCTCCTAATGATGTGATCCCATTCATCAAATGACAACTCATGTCTATGGTTAGGAAACATAACCATCTTTGATTAACGAGCTAGTCAAGTAGAGGCATACTAGGGACTATATGTTTTGTCTATGTATTCACACATGTACCAAGTTTCCGGTTAATACAATTCTAGCATGAATAATAAACATTTATCATGAATTAAGGAAATAAATAATAACTTTATTATTGCCTCTAGGGCATATTTCCTTCATATATCTATATCACTTGGTTTGCTCAAAGACAAACCCTTTGTATTACACGGTGTAATCTCCATCGATTTTAATACTTGTCATCGGATCACCGACCAGTTCTTGCTTATTATGACAGCCCGTTTTCGGCTTTCTCCACTGAGGTACTTGACCAGGCTCGGGCTCATTTTCTTGCCTCTCACGTGTTGACTGCGGTCTAGTACTTCGGCCCTTCGGCACCTGTTTGATCTTCGGCTGCCAGAGCCACGGTATGTTCCTCCGTATGGAGTGAGAGCTCCATATTGCCATTGACTATGATGACACCCCTTGGTCCAGGAATCTTTAACTTTAGGTAGGCGTAATGGGGGACATCGTTGAATCGAGCGAATGTTGTCTGGCCTAGGAGGGCGTGATAGCCGCTGCGAAACGGGACAATGTCGAATATCAAGTCTTTGCTACGGAAGTTTCCCGGAGAGCCAAACACTACTTCTAGGGTAAGGGTGCCCGAGCAGGGGGCTTCAACACCTGAGATTACTCCTTTGAATGTGGTATTATTGGGTTTGATCCTTGACGGGTCAATACCTATTTCCTTACTGTATCTGCATAAATCAGATTGAGGCTGCTGCCTCCGTCCATGCGGAATCTGGTGAGGTGGTACCCATTGATATTGGATCTAGGACCAGGGCCGCCGATCCTCAATGACGGATACTGGTTGGGTGGTCCCTATGGTCAAAGGTGATTAGACATGTCGACCATGGGTTAAATTTCAGGGCTACATGCTCTATGGCGTAGACGTCCCGAAGTGCGTGTTTCCTCTCCTTCTTGGGTATATGTGTCACGTAGATCATATTCACCATTTTGACCTTGGGGGGGGGGATTGTTTCTGGCCTCCTTTGTTTGGCCTGCGAGGTTCCTCATTGTCCTTGCTGCGGGGATTTCGCCCGTTTCCTTGGGTGTGAGCTAGCCGACCTGTTTGATTACCCAACATTTACGGTTAGTGTGGTTGACGGGCTTGTCGGAGGTGCCGTGGATCTGGCAAGTCCTATCCAGGATTACGTCCAACTTGGTGGGTCCGTCCTGGTTCCCTTTAGAGGGTTTCTTTCGAGGGCCCGATTTGGATTTGCGGAATCCATCATTCACTGTAGTGTCATCGACATCGGTGCCATTGTGTCGACGCTTATTTTTATTGCGCCGTGGCTTCCCGTTGCCGTCCCGGACTTCTGAAGTGCTGGGGTCCTCGGGGTTGGTGCTTCTACGAGCCAACCAACAAAAGCGGGTCATAGGGGAGGTAAGTGCTGCCATTGTCCTCGGCTTATCTTGGCCGAGCTGGCATGCGAGCCATTCGTCCTGGATACTGTGGTCGAATGCGGAAATGGATTCGGCATCCGAACAGTTGACAATCTAGTTCTTTTTTGTCAAAAACCGATTCCAAAGTTGTTGGGCTGATCTCCGGGCTGTTGGACCACATGGCTCAGGTCATCGGCATCGGGAGGTCGGACATAGGTGCCTTGAAAGTTTGCCCGGAAAGCATCCTCGAGCTCTTCCCAGCTGCCTGGAGACTTCAGGGAGGCCGTTCAACCAATGCCCGGTTGGTCCTTTGAGCTTTAATGGCAGATATTTGATGGCGTGGACGTCATCTCCTGGAGCCATATGAATCTGGAGGAGAAAGTCTTCTATCCACATGGTCGGGTCTGTAGTCCCATCGTATGGCTCGATGGTTACGGGTTTAAACCCTTCCGGGAATTGGTGTTGCATCACCTCATCAGTGAAGCACATTGGGTGAGTGGCGCCCCTTATTCGGGCTACGTCACGTCGGAGCTCGGCTTCCATCCGGGCTCGGCGTTGCTCCCGAGCTCTATCGTTTCGGTCGAGCCATGCTTGATATTAGTCCCGTCTATCGGGAGGCTATCCCCTGGATCCATAGATGGATCTTGTATTACCCGTTCCGGCGTCCAAGTCGCGTCGTATGTCATATGGGTCTTCGGGCTCTACTGGCTCCTTTCCCCTTCTAAGGGCAGGCTCCGATGGGTCCTCTGACCTTCCAGTCGGCCTGTCCCTTCCTCGAGGGGGATGGTAATTTCACTGTAATTTAATTGCTGCTATTTCAAATTGTACCGAATTTGAATTTGAATGTATGCTATAGCTTTATTCATATCCATCAGGTTCAAACAACCAATGCATTATTCGATTCGTAGGTACATATGTTCAAGAATTACATAAGAACCAAATAAAGAATGATGAACCACAATTGTATACTTGTACTATTGAATACGGTAAAGAAAGAGGCGAAATACATTCTGGTTGCTAAACAAGGTGAAGCGGAATGCCCATATTGTGCCCTCCTCCATGCAGAAGGCACACACGACTCTAGTCCAACCCCTTGTGATGGCCGACCGCCCATCCTCCATGGTCTTCATGAAAACATCTAGATAATCATCGTGTTCTGGTAGAAATACTTTAACCTTTGCATGCCCACCAATCATGTAGTTTGAGAGGTAATCTTGAGTAAACTGCTTTGGGAACCACTACAAAGGAAAAAGATTCAGACATTGTCATCTAACACAACTCATTATGGGCAATAAAAAGAAGGCTGCAAAGTTCTTACTTACCATCCTGTAGTTCGCTATTGTCTTGGATAAAGTGTAAACAAATAGTTTAATTGTCATCTTTTGACCCATTTTACTAACAATCTTTATCAGCTTCCTCATTGATAATGGTTCATCGGTATCTCATTGCCCCATACGCAGAAATGGTTGAAGCGCGGATCTTTACCAATGACATATGTACCTAAAAGCACCAAGTTAATATTAGAAGCCAAACAGCCATTGCACAATGATGTAGTACAACACTCTTTTATAATATCTTATAACATCCAATATACTGACATATTAGATGAATTAACATCTTATATTATTGTTCGGAAGGAGTTTACTACATTCTTACAAATTATCAGTTGATTAACTGCTATTGTATCCATGGGTTAGAGTTAATTTGAGCCAGTTTAGGCTCAAATAGCCCTAAAGTATATCCAAACATGAGGGCTAGTTTGATCTAGTTGCATCTAACCCACCCCAAAAAACTATTCAAACCCAAGAGGTGCTAATTGGAGCTAGTTCTCCTAGTGCATTTATTGTCAATCTAACCCTGTCATCCAAACACCTCTTTCGATGGAGTTAGTTCAGGGTTAGTCATGAGCTAGAAATTAACCCTAACCTCTAGCTAAGTTGAGTATCCAAACAGGGTTGTGTTGTTGTTATTGTTGTTGTTGTTATTGTTGTTGTTGTCGCTGCTGCTCTTCTACGCATATATAGACATCATCAGAACATTAAGGTAGCACTCTTCCTTGTTGCTATGTAGCCTAGGATTGCATATTTAGACATTAAGTATAGTGCATGTTGCTATGTAGCCTCAAATATATTACATATGGCCCTAGTTAACCTAAAGATAAATGGGTTACAGATATATTCGGTTAAAAGTCTGATTCACCGATTAGTCCCTTATCCCCCGACCTATATGGTACCAACTACCGATATCCTGAACAGTGAGTATATATAAGCCATGGGATGAAACTAACCTCGATGGAAAACATCAGTCATTCCCAAAATTGTCATGTGTAGGTACATCGAGAGGCATGTTAAGCACAACAGGCTAAACATCAACCAAATATATCCATGGCAGACAAAATAATCTCCAAAAGATAGCTTCAGTATGCAGGTTTAAGCATGCTAGTCAAGCAAAACAAGTGGAAAGGTGTGTTAACTGCAATAGGCCTAACATTTAACAACAAGCAAACATAGTCATTCAAACTGGTATTGTGCCGGTCTAAGTACACTGGTTATTGTTAAATAAAAATGAAAGGCGTGTTAACTACAAGATGTAGCAACCAAATGTAGTCATTCATAGTGGTTTGTTGAAACTGGTATTGATGAAATTGAACTACACAATTCATACTTGCACATATAGAACATCACATTGTGAATAACTGGAATAAACAAGGCATACTACGAACAACCAAAGATAGCATTTGAAACTGGACATAAGCTAACTACACACAATAGAACAATCAAAAAACTTTAAAAGAGGCATATGCTAGCTATAACAGGCTTAACAACAAGCAAATATATGCATTCCTGTTGGTATGTTTAAAACTGGATTGATGAAATGTACATGGTACATAATTGCACATATAGAGCATCATTTTGTGAACAACTGAAATAAACAAGGCATACTGCAAACAACCAAATATAGCAATTAAAACTGGACATATTCTCACTACACTACAAAAGGGACTCGACAAAACAAATCATGGGTTCCCCCCTGTGAAGAGGCACGACAAAACAAATCATTGGTTTCTTCACTTGTCATAGATGGGCTCGTTCCCGTGGGAAGAGCATGGACCCTGGATGTGCTCCATGTTGTCACAGATGGGCTCCTTCCCCTTGGAAGAGCACGACTGTAGGGTGCCCTCCCTGATGTTGTAGACGGGCTCTTTCCCCTTGGAAGAGCAGATGGGCTCTTTCCCCTTCGAAGAGCCAGAGAGGGTGCCCTCCTCGTGGTCGCCGTCGATGAGGTCTGACTTGGAAGCTGTGGATGCCAAGCCAGCGTCACAGAATGTGTCCTTCAAAAATGACAAAAGGGGCTCGATGGCGATGTAGGATGGCAAATTCTTGACAACAAGCGAGAGGAGACAGTGGTGGGGCCATGGATGAGATTGACGGGAGTTGAACCCGAGGGGTTGGGGGTGGGCCACTTAACCTGTGACATAGCCCGCCTTAGGCCGTCGCTGTCGACGACCTTGATGTTGTAGCCGGCGTCCATGAAATACCTGCATACTATAGCCCGTTGATTGAGTGCCTACATCCAGTAATGGTCGTCAGCCTCCTCGGCGACGTCAGGCGAAGAGACCACGATACACCTCTTTTTGCCTACTCGCTCCTTGAGCTCCACGGGAAGTGTAACCGGGCTTAGGCTGCGACGCTCTGGAGTGGGGGATGGGAATGGGGATCTGTGGGAAAGGAAGCGTTTGGTAGGCATCATCTAATAAACTTAGGGCGGCCTGGGTTTGGAGATCGGTGGGTAAGCTACATGAGAAAACCGACATATGTTGACAATTGAGGCCTTGCAGCGGCGACGGCGACCTTGCTAGGGTTTCGAGCGAGGGAGGGTGTGTGTGTGTGGAGGGGGTGTGAAAGTGCTAGTTATCGACTAGAGGGGGGGGTGGTGAATAGGCGATTTTTATCAAAGTCTTCAAAACGTGGAAGTTTTGAAGACAAACAATAGAAATAACCTAATTGATATGTAGCGGAAGATAAACTACAACAAGCAAGCCATAGTCAAGTATGCAATAGCGTTAACGTATGAAGACTAATAGCAGCTAGGTAGTAGGATCAGGATGGAAGATAGTATGAAGCCAATCAACAATAGTAGTCAAGCAATGAAGTCAATCAGATAAGACAGATAAGCAATGACTTCACGAAGACAAACTCAAAGTAAAGGAGGGAAGAGATAGAACCAGTTGCTTGTTGAAGACACAGGATTTGTTGGACCAGTTCCAGTTGCTATGACAACTGCACGTCTGGTTAGGGAGGCTGAGATTCAAATCAGAAGACCGTGTCTTCACCTTATTCCCCTTGAGCTAAGGACACTTAGTCCTCGCCCAATCACTCTGGTAAGTCTTCAAGGTAGACTTCCAAACCTTCACAGACTTCGTTCACCCGGCAATCCACAATGACTCTTGGATGCTCAGAACGCAACGCCTAACCGGCTGGAGGATTCATAGTCCTCAAGTGTAATAAGTCTTCAGGTCACACAGACAGAAAGACTTCAGTGATGCCTAACACTCTTTGGCTCTGGTGTTTGGGCCTTGTCCTCGCAAGGATTTTTCTCTCTCTCAAATGCTTCGAGGTGGGTTGCTCTCAAACGACAAAAGCCGTGTACAAACTCTGAGCAGCCACCAATTTATGGTGTAGGGGGTGGGCTATTTATAGCCACTAGGCAACCCGACCTGATTTGTCCAAAATGACCCTGGGTCACTAAGGAACTGACACGTGTTCCAACGGTCAGATTTCAAACACACGCGGCAACTTTACTTGGGCTACAAGCAAAGCTGACTCATCTAGCTCTGGATAAGGTTTGCTCTCATTGTCTTCGCTCGAAGACATAGGATTTGAGTTGAGCATCACTTCAGTCACTCTGACTTAGTTCACTTGGACCCCACTTAACAGTACGGTGGTTCCTATGACTCAACAAAGAAGAAAAGGAAGTAACAAGTCCACACAGTCTTCGCGCTCCATAGTCTTCACGCAATGTCTTCTCATGTCATAGTCTTCAATATGAATATCTTCTCATACCACCATTGTCTTCAATGTCTTCATACATTTTTAGGGGTCATCTCTGGTAGGTAAACCGAATCAATGAGGGACACTACCTGCGTTATCCTGCAATTCTCACAAACGCATTAGTCCCTCAACCAACTTTGTCGTCAATACTCCAAAACCAACTAGGGGTGGCACTAGATGCACTTACAATCTCCCCCTTTTTGGTGATTGATGACAAACTGGTTGAAGTTTTCAACGGGGATAAATATGTGAAATTGTAAGGATAGGAAATAGTCTTCATAAGTTGCAAGGGCTCCCCCTGAGGATGTGCATGTAAGTAATTTGCTTTTGGAATGCAAATGCACATGGCAGGTTGTACTTGTGGAGATCCACTTCAACTTATGAAGATAATTCATCATGCATGAACTGATATAGTAAGTAGAATGACATGCATAATGAAAAATGGACGTCTGCAGAATGATCTAAGTGCGAAAGTTATCATAGCACATGCGGAATTTATCATCGCATCACAATAAAGCAAATAAGTAGCAGACGACCATCAAGTTTAGGTGTTACAACTCAGAGAACCAAATGTTTCAAAAGGCAAGAGTTGTAAGCACGCAGCAGAATATAATGCAACCGCCCATATGAACCCGCTTGAAGACTATCAACTCATACGCTTCTCCCCCTTTTGTCAGTAAGGACCAAAAAGGTTTGAAGACATAGAGCATCTACTCGTCATCATGAGTAGGTGAAGCAGCAGGGTTGTCGTCGTTGGTTGGCGGTGCAGATGAACTTGGTGCAGTGTCGATGCGCGCAGTAGTAGGAGGTGGTGAAGTAGCATCATCGACATCATCGATCACTCTGGCATTTACTGTTGCCGCGGAGGAAGAATATTCAGAGTCTTCAAGAGATGGAGTACGACGCAGGACAGCAGTCCATGGAGGAGTGGAGTGAAACTGGAATCTTTCATTGAAGCCATCGTCTTGAAGATCAGCTTCAGCACTGAGCAGGGTCAAACTCTTCCATGATCGCCGGCAAGTTTCATGAGCAACAAAGGCATTCTTGGTGGCAAGGTTGCGAATGCGATTGACATCCACCAAGAGGCTTTGCATCTGTCTCTTGAGCCAGAAATGATGCTTATCCTGTTTCTGATGAAGGGCCACAAGAAGTTCTCGGTCATTGAGAACGCGAGAATGCTTCGGAGGCCTTTGTGCAATGGTGCTTTCAGTGGCTTCAGTGGGTGCTCGATGAGGCAGACGAGTGTTTCCAGCCAATGGATAGATTCGTCTCGCTGCTTGAACACCTTCAATAGGCTGAGTGAAGCTTTGGCACTCGGCATTCTGAAGACAAAGAGGCCTCTTGGCAGGGTCAGAGTATATAGCTTCAACTGACATATCGACCTCTGGCAAAAAGATCATATGATTGCGAGTAGAGGGCTGATAGTTGACAGATGAGTGTCTCTTGATGAGGCGCATGACCCACGGAGCATAAAAATTTAGACCAAATAGGCCAGAGCCGGAAGCAGCAAGTTTCCTGATGAAGAACTCTTGAGTGTTGAAGCTGATGCCATTGAGAATATAGAAGACCAAAGTCTTCATAGCTCCTTCAAGCTTGGCCGCTGATGAATGTCCTTTGACAGACCATAGAGTTCGCCTGATGATATGATATATGGTGCGAGGCAGATACTCAAGGTCTTCAACAAAGAAATTTGTTGGATATTCAGCGTCAGATGGCAAGGGCTTCATCATGCTCAACATCTGGCTCATATTGGGTTCTGGCTTATGGAAGATACTCTCTACTGCATTGCGGTGTAGCTGACAGTCAGGTTCATATAGTTCTCCAGGAGTGGCTAGCCCTGTAAGCTCGATGATATCCATAGCTTTGGCTTCATGATGAACATTTCCAGTCATTCACTCGAGAACCCATGTCTTGATGTCTCTGTTGTAGCCGCGAATGTGTAGAGTAGCATAGAATTGAAGTAATAGCTCTTCATTCCAATGTTCTTTGTCTGTCACAAAGTGGAGCAGACCAGCATCACGAAAGCAATCAAGTGCTTCTTCTAAGCACGACAGTCCAGCAATGGCTTCTGTATCAAGGCGCATATGAGGGAAAATGCGCCCTTGATCATATAGTACGCATGAGTAATAGCTTCTCTGCTGATAGCTCCAGAACCGATCTGATGATATCCTTGGCTTGGAGTAGGGGTTCTTGGCGCTGTCAAAGAAGGTATTGTGGCTTTTGAAGCCATTGGCATTGAAGGACCCTGGTGAGTTTGCAGTACCTGGAAACCTTGGCAACCTAGGCTTTGGCTTCTGGACCTGAGGCCTATGCTCAATATGATAGTCAAATTGAGGTCCTGAGGCAGTAGGCAGAGGCTCCAGAATGGGCCATCGGACAGTAGTAAGCTGACCATGACTGTATGCTTGCTCAATTGTGTGAGGCCTTGGTGGCGGAACAGGAGCAGGGGCAACAGTTGAGGCGTCAGGCTGCACAGCAGGTGCTTCGGAAGCGATTGTCTCATTGGCTTCAGGTGCAGCAGCCTCAGTTGTTTCAGGTTCAGTGGCCACACTTGCTTCAGGCACACTAGTTGGTGCAGGCTCCACATTAGCGTCAGCCATGACTATGTCATTGGCTTCATTGGCGTTGGCGGTGGCAGCCTCAACATTGTCAACCTCCTCTTGACGAACAGGAGGGTCGGGCACTGGCATGTTCACTTCAGGAACAACTTCTTCTATAACTGGGGGAGTAGGGACACGCACATCTTCTTGATTCTCTTCGGCTAATGCAGCCGGAATGTCTTCAACAGCTTGAGCTTCAGACATGGAGACATTCACAGTTGGAGTGGGTTCAGAAAATACTTGACGTGCAACAGGTTGGCGTTGCACTTCTCCTTCTGGAACGCTCGACAGAGGGACTTGAGGCCTTTGTCCTTTGCGAAGCCTGCGAAATGCAGGCAACACCTTGGGAGATGGAGTTGGCTGGGCCTGAAAGTCTTCATCCTCTTCTTGCATGGGGGTGTAGCTTGTTGTTGTTGTTGGGGAGTACTGGGGGAGTCTTGTTCTTGCGGGCGATCAACCCATGATGCATCTTGAGCAATTGGCGTCAGAGGACGACCAATGCTGATGATTTCGCTGTTCGTATGAACAGGCGATGATACCACGTCGAACCACTAAGATGGGTTCAACAATCAGAGGCTCTGTGGGAGCAGCCCGAGTTTTCTTGGTCTTGCGCTTCTTCTTGGAGGGAGCAGCATCAGAGGCTTCAGTATTTTTCCTCTTTCTGGCTTCAGCCTCGGCAACCCTCGTCTTCTTCTGTTCAGAAGCAGTTGTGGTGACCTATGGATTCGAGCCAGTCATGATGCTCGGGAAGATAATGCGAGGGGCTTCTTGGCTTGAGGGTGCAGGCTGGTCAGCAGGAAGCTTCTTCTTTTTCTTCGCAGCCATCCTGGGGTCAATGCCAGGACGGCCAAGTGACTTGCGCTTCTCAGCCTCATTGTAGGCAAGCACACACTTATCAGCCAAATTCTTCATACGCTCTCGAGAGCCTTGAGCTTCTTGGCGCTTCTTGAGAAAGGCTTCTTTGAGCTCATGCAGCATGACCTTGAAGTTTTTGACATCTTGCACACTGAGCTTCGCAACGTGCTTCTTGAACTGAGCCTTTTCATAATCAATTTTGTTCTTAGCTCAACAATGTGCTGAGCAAGAGCTAGCTCAGAAGCAATGGCGCCATTAAAGGCGACGCTGAGGCCAATGGGAAGCTGCAGATCGTCAAAGCTGAGGTTGGGGGTGTCAAACCACTCATCAATGAAGTTATGAATGATTGCCACATCAAAGAGAGGCAAGTTGTTGAAGATTTCTGCTTCTTCCTTGCTCTTGATTAATTGCTCAAGGGATCATCTGCAAGATCTTCATCACTGGACAGATCAATGGGATCTTCACGCAGTATAGCGGCAGGAGTCAAGGCTTGATCAGTATGCCTGACAAGTTGCTTTTTCTTTTCCGTTTTCTTGGAGATACGGGATTGATCTTCAGACTGCACACTGGCTTCAGGAGATGCAGTGGCCAGAGGCTTCGCGCGTAAAGCTTTTGGAGGTGCTGATTTAGAAGCCTTTAGCTTCTTTTGCTTCTGTGACTTCGAAGGAGGAGCTGGGGCTTCATCAGAATCAGCCTCATTGTTAGAATGATCCACTTTGGCACCTTGTACCAAGATGTAGGAGATGAGGCCATCAAGGTTTGCAAAGGGGCCAATTCTATTTTCTTCAGCTTCACGTGTGCCATCCTCACGGGGAGCAGAGGGGCCAGGATTGAAGTCTAATCCCCATGACTTCTTGTTTTCCTTTGCTGAAGCCTTAGCAAACTGGAGGTTGCGCTTGAAGAGATTGTCGTCACGACACTAGAGCAATGATGTTGGGTCGGCTTCTTCAGGCTGTGGTCCACGGACCATGCAAGGATAGAATTCTTGCGCAATGGCTTCAGCTTTGTTCTTGGGGGGAAGGCCTCGATAGAGAATATCACCCCAAGGGCTTTTGTTAGCATTTTTCTCTGCGTACTCCTGGGTGACGAACTTGTACTTGTACCACTGTTCAGCCCAATAGCGTCGAATCCATTGGATTCGAGTCTTGCGCTGATTGTAATCTTCTTCAGGATCTGTTTTATACATTTCTGCCAGATCCTCAGGCAGATCCTTTGAAGTTTCCCCATGACGCTGTCTGCCACCCTTCCTGACAGATTTCTTCGTAGCCATGAACTTAAAACTGAACGGTTTCAATATGTTCAAAGGCTTCAACGGCTTTCGCTTGCTGGTCAGACAGGAACTGGCTTCAGGAGAATTGATATGATGCTGTAAGTATTCTGCAAATGAATGCAGACTATGAGAACCAAGGGATTCTCCCACGGACATGTACCTATGACAGCATTAGAGATGCGAGGGAAGGGGAAGAGATCATATGCATTCTCAGAAGATTTTGAAGATAAATCAGTTTGAAGACATTGACCTCAAGATGCGAAGACATTCACTTATATGTGGTGAGTTGGTTCCAGATTTGTACCAATCCGTGAATAAGTACAAGTGAGGAATCAAACTAGATAGGAAATCTAAGTGAATAGACTAGGCATTATGAGATGCAGACAGAATAGATCTAACATTGAGTAGGTAGAAACCACTTTCGGTAAGTAGGATGAATCTATGAAGATAAAAAAGGTGGTAAAAATAGAGTTATAATTACCGCACGACGAACTGCTAGATGGGAAGAATAGGAGACCGAGCAGTTCAGCCCACCGTGCCCTAACTTGGCGACGGAGGACACCTACGACGACGGCGGAGAGGACGATGTCCGCGGCCGGCGTGAGGACGGCGTCGGAGAAGTCACGGCAGCTAAGCGCTTCGTCACCGGCGTCATCGAGAGCTAGCGGTGGCGCTAGGGTTTTGACGAGGCGGAGAGGTGGAAGAAGGTTTTCTTGACCGCAGGGGACACGTATTTATAAGTAGGTGTGTGGCACAGCGCAATTACGCAGGTGCCCCTGTCTGTTCACATCCGTGGGACACGTGTCAAGCATGCAACATACATAGAGTTGTCCCATGTTCCCACGCCCGCCAGGCATGTCGGAGAGTTGTTCCAGCTTCTCCGGATTTCAACAATAATGATAAGTCATTTAAAACAGATTTAATGTTTGTCTCTTTGCCTTCTGCTGACTAGGACGCAGAGAAGACATTCGACAGTTTCAATAGAATGCATATGATTTGGACAGATAGAGTTTGAGATAGAAAGCATGGAGGGGTTAGGGTCCGATCACATTCACTTAGTTCAAAAGATTCAACTTGAAGACATAGCTATAAGTGAATGCTGTAGAGGACAGAACGCTAGTATTTATATATATGCAATCAACTCATCATAGCGCAGAAAATCATGAAGATAAATAGAAACTGAAGACAAACCAAATGCGAAGTCTTTGCAAAAGTAATGCCATGAGTGAAACACTTCAAACAGAGAAATTTGGTGGTGGCGTTACCCACCGTATAGGAAGTATTAGACTCAAACACGACGCACAATTATCGTGGCGCTCCGAAGTAAAATTCCATGTTAATGTATTCACACTCAGAGTGTAAATCTTCATTGATTGAAGATATACCTTCGTGTGTTGCACATCTAAGTCATCAACATGCATAAGTGTTAGGATGTGTGCCTGATCACAGGACATTAGAGGATTCCAAGATATTTAGCTCACACCGTAACTTGCAAAACCTTTTCTCGTCCAAGGGCTTTGTGAAGATATCTGCCAGTTGCTCTTCAGTGTTGACGTGCATGATATCTATATCTTTCTTCATAACATGATCTCTGAGAAAGTGATGACGTATTTCAATGTGCTTTGTCTTCGAGTGCTAGACTGGATTGTTGGCTATCTTGATGGCACTTTCGTTGTCGCAGAAGAGAGGTACTTGTTTCAGGTTAATGCCATAATCCTTGAGAGTTTGCTTCATCCATAGAAGCTGAGCGCAACAGGATCCAGCAGCAATGTATTCAGATTTAGCAGTTGAGAGTGATACACAGTTCTACTTCTTTGAAGACTAACAGACAAGTGATCGACCAAGAAAATGACATGTGCCTGATGTAGACTTGTGATCCACCTTGTCACCAGCATAATCAGCATCCGAGAATCCAACCAAATCAAAATTTGAGCCCTTGGGATACCATAATCCGAGTGTTGGGGTGTAAGCCAAATATCGAAGAATTCGCTTCACAGCTAAGTGATGCGATTCCTTTGGTGCCGCTTGGAATTGAGCACACATGCAAACACTAAGCATAATATCTGGCCTAGATGCACATAAATGAAGCAAAGAACCAATCATGGAGCGGTATACCTTTTGATCGAACTCTTTACCATTGTCGTCGGGACCAAGATGGTGTTTGGCTGGCATTGGCGTCGTGTAGCCTTTGCAGTCTTCCATTCCAAACTTCTTCAGACAATCTTTGAGGTACTTCTCTTGAGATATGAAGATGCCATTGCTTTGCTGACGAATTTGAAGACCAAGGAAGAACTTCAACTCACCCATCATGGACATTTGATATTGCTCTTGCATCATGTACCCAAACTCATCACTATACTTCTGGTTGGTGCAGCCGAAGATTATGTCATCCACATATATTTGGCACACAAACAGTTCACCATCATATGTCTTCGTGAAGAGTGTGGGATCGAGGGATCCAGGTTTGAAGCCTTTGCTCTTCAGGAAGTCTTTGATTGTATCATACCAGGCACGAGGAGCTTGTTTGAGGCCATACAGTGCTTTGTTTAGCTTGTACACCATATCAGGATGTTTTGGATCTTCAAAGCCAGGTGGTTGTGCGACATATACTTCTTCTTCAATCTTGCCATTGAGAAATGCACTTTTCACATCCATTTGATATAGAAAGATGTTGTGATGATTAGCATAGGCTAGCAGTATGCGAATAGCTTCAAGCCTAGCAACAGGTGCAAATGTTTCATCGAAGTCAATTCCTTCACCTTGAGTATATCCTTGAGCCACAAGACGTGCTTTGTTTCTGACAACTTGACCATGCTCATCTTGCTTGTTTCGATATATCCACTTTGTTCCAATAATGTTATGCTTGCGAGGGTCAGGTCGCTTGACCAGTTCCCAAACATTATTCAGCTTGAACTGTTAAAGTTCTTCTTGCATGGCTTGAATCCATTCAGGTTCCATAAAGGCTTCAGCAACTTTCTTGGGTTCGGATATCGATACAAATGAAAAATGCCCACAGAAATTTGCTAACTGTGTTGCTCTTGATCGAGTAAGAGGACCAGGTGTGTTGATGCTATCAATTATCTTCTCAATTTGTACTTCATTTGCAACACGAGGATGAACTGGACGAAGACCTTGCTCATGCTGATCATTGTCATCATTGGAAGTATTGTCTTCGGTCTGAGCATTGTCTTCAGGTTGGTTTGGTGCAGAAATGATAAGTTCCTCTTTAGGCTGTGCTTCAGAGGGCATGATCTCACCAGTTCCCATCAGCTTCATAGATTCACTAGAAGGAGCTTCATCAAGTGTGTTTGGAAGGAGCTCTTGTTGTGAACCATTGGTTTCATCAAATCGCACATCCACTATTTCAATGATTTTGTAGTGGAAGAGGTTGAAGACTCTGTAAGAGTGCGAATCCTTTCCATAGCCAAGCATGAAGCCTTCATGAGCTTTGGGTTCAAATTTTGACTTGTGATGGGGATCCTTGATCCAGCACCTAGCACCAAAGACTCTGAAGTAGCTGACATTTGGCTTCTTGCCAGTAAGGAGCTCATATGATGTTTTTCCCAGAAGCTTGTGGATGTAAACATGGTTGATGATGTGACATGCAGTATCAATTGCTTCAGGTCAGAATTTTCTTGGTGTCTTGTACTCGTCAAGCATTGTTCGAGCCATCTCAATGAGGGTTCTGTTCTTGCGCTCAACAATGCCATTTTGCTGAGGTGTGTAAGGAGCAGAAAATTCATGAGTGATTCCCATTGTATCCAGATAAAGATCAAGGCTGGTGTTCTTGAATTTAGTGCCGTTATCACTTCTGATATGCTTGATCTTGACGCCATAATTGTTCATTGCTTGATTGGCGAATCGTCTGAAGACATCTTGTACTTCAGTCTTGTAGAGAATTATGTGCACCCATGTATATCTTGAGTAGTCATCAACAATGACGAAGCCATAGATACACGCCGTTGTTGTGAGGGTGGAGTAGTGAGTAGGTCCAAATAAGTCCATGTGTAGCAGCTCGAAGGGTTGAGATGTTGTCATGATTGTCTTTGAGGGATGCTTGGCCCTTGTCATCTTCCCAGCTTCGCAAGTACCACACAAATGATCTTTCTTGAACTTGACACCTTCGATGCCTATGACATGCTTCTTCTTGACGAGAGTGTGCAAGTTCCTCATGCCAGCGTGCCCTAGCCTTCGATGCCAGAGCCAACATTCTGAAGCTTTTGCAAGAAGACATACGGCAAGCTGTGGACCTGCTGAGAAATCTACCATGTATAGATCACCTTTCCTATACCCTTCAAAGACTAGAGACTTGTCAGATTCCATTAGTACAAGGCAACGATATTTTCCAAATATCACAACCATGTTTAAGTCACAAAGCATTGAGATAGACATTAAGTTGAATCCAACGGATTCAACAAGCATCACTTTATCCATGTGTTGATCCTTTGAGATTGCAACTCTACCTAGACCCAATACCTTGCCTTTACCCGTGTCAGCAAATGTGATTTGACTCTTGTCGGATGGACGTAAGGTTGAGTCCATGAGAAGACTTCGATCACCAGTCATATGATTAGTGCATCCATTGTCAATAATCCATTCTGAAGCTTTTGGTGACATGCCCTATAGTGCAGTTAGGAGGATAGGCTTTACAAGGTATGTTGTGAAGCATAAGCATTTTACACACACATGGATTATCACAGTTTAGATCAAGATTAGAACACACAGTATGACAGATAAGACATTCATATGTGGAATACATAGTAAGTCATTTTATCATGCGTCCCTTTATGTTTTAGGTCCCCAGCAATAATATTGGACGCCTTTGATTGCTGGCTGGAGACCATGTTCTGCAAAAGAGAGTTAATTCTTCTTCACCACCCACATCTTTAGGGGTGGCTTAGAAGCAATGAGTCTAAGTGCAGCATCTGAGAATTTCGGCTTTGGAGCCCTAGCAAATAGCCTTGCAGGAGATGAATGATACTCATATGAATAAGCAGAAAAGTTCTTAATATTGTGAACATAGCGGTTTGAAGACACACGCTCATATTCATAAGTTTGAGTGTGATTTCCCTGCAAAACATTGGCGTTAGGGTGACTCAGGTGAGTCCTATTTCTGTATGAAGCCGTTGGACCATGTGACGCCTTTGATCTGGGGTTTGTCTTCTTCCCTGGTGGTGTCATGACAACATTCACAGGAAGATTCTCAAGACAGCTTTTGGGAACCTAGATCTTCTTCATTGGCGGTCCATTCCTGCAGTTAGTACCAATATAGCTGGCAAACACTTCACCATTCTGATTTTTAAACAATTTATAGTTTGCATCAAAGGATTCATCAATGATAATAGGATTAGCACAAGTAAATCCAGATAAAGTGGATGGATCCATTGAAGGTTCCTTTGCAGCAACCCATGTGGTTTTGGGATACTGCTCAGGCTTCCAATAGGAACCATCAGCATTCATTTTCCTCTCGAACCCAACACCCTCTTTCCTAGGGTTTCGGTTCAGAATCTGCTTTTTGAGAACATCACAGAGAGTCTGATGTCCCTTCAAACTTTTGTACATCCCTGTTTCAAGCAATGTCTTCAACATAGCATTTTCATTAGCAACAACAGTGGTATCCTCCGCAGAGGAGTTAGTAACCACTTCAGTAGGTGAAGACAATGATACAGTAGCAGCAGTGGAACATTCAGCAACAGATGTAGCGTTATCACGCTCAATGCATTTTAGACATGGTGGTTCAAATCCATCCTGAGCGGAACTGATCTGTTGAGCGCAAAGTGACTCATTCACCTTTTGAAGATCTTCATGAGCCGCTCTCAATTTCTCAAGCTCTTGTTTCCTTTGAAGATAATCATATGAGAGTCTTTCAAAAGTAGTTGAGAGCGATTCATGATGACCTTCAAGTTCTTGGTACTTAGCATGAAGATTTTTTATGTCATCAACTAAGGACTGTGAACGTGTCATTTCCGCGTCCAACAGGTCATCGCTTTTGTCTAACAGTTTTTGAGTATGTTCCATAGTTCTTTGTTGTTCAGTTGCAATTTTAGCAAGTGTTTTGTAGCTGGGTTTGGATTCACAATCAGAGTCATCTTCACTTGAAGTTTGAAAGTAAGCATCGCGGGATTTTACCTTGGCACCACGTGCCATGAAGTAGTAGGTGGGAGAAGGATCGTCTTCGTCATTAGCTTCAGCGTTGGTGTGGAAGTCGTTGTCTTTAGTGTTGAAGATGGACTTGGCGACATAGGCTGTGGCTAGAGCCAGACTTGCAACGCCAGGGTCAGACTCCTCACCAGACTCCACCTCCGCCTCCTCCGAAGCAGACTCCTCTTCTGAATCCATTTCCTTGCCAACAAAAGCACGAGCCTTGCCAGATGAGCTCTTCTTGTATGATGATGACTTGGAATAAGACTTAGAAGACTTTGAGGATTTCTTTTTCTTCTTGTCATTGGAATCATATTCCTTGCTGTTCTTCTTCTTCTTCTCATTGTCCCACTGTGGACACTCTGATATGTAGTGACCGGGTTTCTTGCACTTGTGGCAGGTTCTCTTCTTGTTGTCATGAGTGGAAGCTTCATCATTTCTTGAGCTGGATCGTGAAGACTTTCTGAAGCCCTTCTTCTTGGTGAACCTCTGGAACTTCTTCACAAGCATGACAAGTTCCTTTCCAATGTCTTCAGGATCGTCAGAACCGCAGTCAGATTCTTCTTCTTCAGATGAGGAAACAACTTTTGCCTTCAAAGCACGAGTTCGGTCATAGTTGGGGCCATAAATATCTCTTTTCTCAGAAAGCTGGAACTCATGTGTGTTGAGACTTTCAAGTATATCAGATGGATCGAGTGTCTTGAAGTCAGGACGTTCTTGTATCATGAGGGCAAGGGTGTCAAAGGAGGTGTCAAGTGATCTCAGCAGTGTCTTGACAATTTCATGCTTGGTGATCTTAGTGGCGCCGAGAGCCTGAAGCTCATTTGTGATGTCGGTGAGGCGATTAAACGTGAGTTGGAAATTTTCATTGTCGTTTCTCTTGAAGCGATTGAAGAGATTGCGAAGAACACTGATCCTCTAGTCTGTCTGTGTAGAGACGCCTTCATTGACCTTGGACAGCCAGTCCCAGACTAGCTTTGACGTTTCCAGAGCACTCACACGGCCATACTGTCCTTTGGTCAGATGACCACAGATGATGTTCTTTGCAGTCGAGTCCAGTTGAATGAACTTCTTGACATCAGTAGGGGTGACACCTTCACCAGTTTTGGGAATGCCATTCTTGACGACATACCAGAGGTCGACATCAATAGCTTCAAGATGCATGCGCATCTTATTCTTCTAGTAGGGATATTCTGTTCCATCGAACACGGGGCAAGCAATGGAGACTTTGATTATCCCTGCAGTCGACATAGCTAAACTCCAGGTGGTTAAACCGAATCACACAGAACAAGGGAGTACCTTGCTCTGATACCAATTGAAAGTGCTAGTTATCGACTAGAGGGGGGGGGGGGTGAATAGGCGATTTTTATCAAAGTCTTCAAAACGTGGAATTTTCGAAGACAAACAATAGAAATAACCTAATTGATATGCAGCGGAAGATAAACTACAACAAGCAAGCCATAGTCAAGTATGCAATAGCATTAACGTACGAAGATTAATAATAGCTAGGTAGTAGGATCAGGATGGAAGATAGTATGAAGCCAATCAACAATAGTAGTCAAGCAATGAAGTCAATCAGATAAGACAGATAAGCAATGACTTCACGAAGACAAACTCAAAGTAAAGGAGGGAAGAGATAGAACCAGTTGCTTGTTGAAGACACAGGATTTGTTGGACCAGTTCCAGTTGCTGTGACAACTGTACATCTGGTTAGGGAGGCTGAGATTCAACTCAGAAGACCGTGTCTTCACCTTATTCCCCTTGAGCTAAGGACACTTAGTCCTCGCCCAATCACTCTGGTAAGTCTTCAAGGTAGACTTCCAAACCTTCACAGACTTCGTTTACCAGGCAATCCACAATGACTCTTGGATGCTCAGAACGCGACGCCTAACCGGCTGGAGGATTCACAATCCTCAAGTGTAATAAGTCTTTAGGTCACACAGACAGAAAGACTTCAGTGATGCCTAACACTCTTTGGCTCTGGGTGTTTGGGCTTTGTCCTCGCAAGGATTTTTCTCTCTCTCAAATGCTTCGAGGTGGGTTGCTCTCAAACGACAAAAGCCGTGTACAAACTCTGAGCAGCCACCAATTTATGGTGTAGGGGGTGGGCTATTTATAGCCACTAGGCAACCCGTCCTGATTTGTCCAAAATGACCCTGGGTCACTAAGGAACTGACACGTGTTCCAACGGTCAGATTTCAAACACACGCGTCTACTTTACTTGGGCTACAAGCAAAGCTGACTCATCCAGCTCTGGATAAGGTTTGCTCTCATTGTCTTCGCTCGAAGACATAGGATTTGAGTTGAGCATCACTTCAGTCACTCTGACTTAGTTCACTTGGATCCCACTTAACAGTACGGTGGTTCCTTTGACTCAACAAAGAAGAAAAGGAAGTAACGAATCCACACAGTCTTCGCGCTCCATAGTCTTCACGCAATGTCTTCTCATGTCATAGTCTTCAATATGAATATCTTCTCATACCACCATTGTCTTCAATGTCTTCATACATTTTTAGGGGTCATCTCTGGTAGGTAAACCGAATCAATGAGGGACACTACCTGCGTTATCCTGCAATTCTCACAAACGCATTAGTCCCTCAACCAACTTTGTCGTCAATACTCCAAAACCAACTAGGGGTGGCACTAGATGCACTTACAGGGTGTGTGTTTGAGGAAATGACGCGGCTACTGAAAATTTTAGTACGCAGGAGTGAAATACCAGGGCTATTGAAAATTTGGATGATGGTGCATCGTACACGGTCTAAAGATAACAACCGTGTGTTATGAAACAGAAAAACCCTTGAGGCGGGTAAATATTTTCTAGGGATGCAGGTGGGAGCAGGAGCAAGAAACATCACACATGGTCGAAACATAATAACCGTGTGTTATCAAATAGAAAAAAGCTGCAGGCGGGTAGATATTTTTGAGAGGGGAAGCCTCGTGGAGCCCAATGTACTGTGCGGATGTGGGTGACAGGGGCACCGACGTAGCACACAGTTAGTGTGAGTGAACCGTGTCGGTTGCGTCATCCGACTTGTCTAATGTTCATAAATTTGGCGAAAAATGACACGGGAGAGGTGATGAGGATACAGACCCGGGGTAGGGTCATAGGCCTGACCTACACGTCCTACCCAAGGTCACTACCCAAGAAGGCAAGAAGGTCAAGAGACTCCATGAGACCCCCGGTCAAAGGTGTCGAGTGCAATCCACTCGACATCATGTCACTCGGGAGTCTCCTTACCTACTGTCACTCGACTAACAAGAGAATCACTTGACCTCCTGAAGACCAGGAGTCACTCAACATGCAACGGACACGCATTCACTCCGTAGTCTTTAAGGCCATTAATAGCACTTAAGGCTGGCGTTACCAGTAACACCACCACTTTATGTACATTAACTCCCTTGTAACGGAGGGCAGAAGAGGTCCTGGCAAACTCTATATAAGCCACCCTCCTCCTCTGGCACAAGGGTTGGCACCCCCTGTAATATCACACACATAATCCAATCGACCGCCTCCGGGCACCGAGACGTAGGGCTGTTACTTCCATCGCGAAGGGCCTGAACTCGTAAACCTCGTGTGTACACCTTCGCCATAGCTGAGATCTTGCCTCTCCATACCTACCCCCTTTCTACTATTAGACTTAGAACCACGACAGTTGGCGCCCACTGTGGGGCTGGTGTCTTAGTGACTTATTGGTGAAGTTGCAAGTTTTTCTGATCATCATCATGGTTTCTGGCGGCGAGTTGGTTGAGGGCCGCGAGATCCATCTCGGCACGCTCGTTTTCGTTGCCGATGACTCGGCGTGGCTTCAGGAAGCTCCGCTCAACGTTGAGGCGCTCCCCGCCCGAGGGGCGACGCACTTCCGCGCGTGCGTTCGTGGCGTCCTTATTCGGCAGCCGTCGACCCAGTATCAGTCGGCTCCGATGGCGTCTTCCCTCCCTACCGTTTGCCGCCGCAAGCGATCCGGTCGGCTGCGGCTTCAGCGGTGGGTGAAGCATGTGGTGGCTCGGCGTTCAGCCACCCATCAAGCCGCGACAATCGATCCCGATGAAACTCTCCATGGCCTGTTCGATCTGTCGACTGGCTCCACGGAGACTGCATCCGAGTGCGATAGCAGCGATCCTGCGACTGAAGTCCTGATGGTCGATGGTCCGCGTGGCCCACCTGGCTTTCGCCGCGAGGACGCCGAAGATGTTGGCGGCGATCCGTCACGGGTCCACGAGGAGTATCGTCCCGAACCTCTCTCTTTGCAGCAGAGGGAGGAACTTCGTCATCGCAACATGGACGCACTCCACACGCCCATCGTTGGAGAAACTCCCAAGGCTCGGGGCTTGGAGGAGGCACACTTGGCTAATTTGGCTGAGCACACTCGACTGGAGAACTTGCAGCGCGCTCTCGACGAGCGAGCTCGGGAGCGAGTCCGTGAGTCCAGTCGACGGCAGCTTTTCCCACCTCCACCTAAGGTATACCGTACTCCAATTCAGAACCTCACAGCTACGGCCCGAATTGCAGAGTCGATTCAACCTTCCCAGTTAGAGGCTGGCCGAGGGTTGGAGCAGATCCGGGCCTTGCTCCGAGCAGCAGGAGAGCAGAATTCTGCACTGTCTTTGTAACGCCCCGGATTCGATGCGCCAGGTGCCTGCCAGTTATTCGCTGTCATTGCCATGTCTTTTGCTTGCGTGTTGCATTTTATCATGTCATCATATGCATTTCTTTTTGCATACGTGTTCGTCTCTTGCATCCGAGCTTTTTCCCCGTTGTCCGTTTTGCGATCCGACACTCCTATGTCATCCGGCGTCCCCTTCTTGTCTCTTTTCATGTGCGGGTGTTAAAATTTCTCGGAATGGCCCGAGGTTTGCCAAGCGGCCTTGGTACACCACCGGTAGACCGCCTGTCAAGTTTCGTGCCATTTGGAGGTTGTTTGTTACTCCAACGGTTAATCGCGTAGCCCGAAACCCCCTTTTCTCTTGTAGCCCAACACCCCTTCAAAGTGGCTCATAACCCATCCAAACCCCCTCCATGCTCTCGGTCGTTCGATCACGATCGTGTGGGCAAAAACCGCACTCCATTTGGAGTCTCCTAGCTCCCTCTACCTACAAATATGCCCTCCCCATCCAAATTCGCGGATGAATCCCTGCAAACCCTAGCTTCTTCCTCCTCCCGCAGCCGGACACGTCCGGACCCCGCCGGACATGTCCGCTCTGCTGCCCCTGCCGAATCAGCGGCCGCCACGTGTCCCCGCCGCCGTCCCACGCCGCCAGGCCCATCGGGGCCCGGATCCGACCCGCCGTGGGCCAGATCGGGCCCGCCCGAGCCCATCGCGCCCCGCCGCCCGCGCCTCGACGCCCGACC
>NC_041381.1:160433798-160440746 GCF_002162155.2 Triticum dicoccoides
TCCCTCGCCGGCGTTTGCCTCCGCCGGCGTGCGCCGCTGCCGCCCCGTCGGCGCGCCTCCCGAACTCCCTCGCCGAGCTCCTCCGCCGCTCGGCGCCGCCCATGCCCAGTGCCTCCGCCGCCCCGTCGCCGCGCCGCCTGCTCCTTTCGAGCCGCCCCTTCCGAGCCGCTCGGAGCTCCCCGTCCCGCGCCGCCTCCTCCACGTCGCCGCCCGGCCCTCCTCCGGCGACCACCCCGCCCCAAATCCGGACGGGTGGGATGAGATCCACCCGTCCCGGAACCAAACGCGCCGACCCCTTCCCCGGTTCCCTCCGTCCCGGGTCCTCCCCGTCCACGTTTTCGCTGCGAGGTGATTTTTTTCTCTAAGTCCCGAGATTGTTGCATATTTTTATGCCCTGTTCATCGCATCCTAACTCTCTGCATATTGCTCTGTTTCAGGCGTGTAATATGTCAAAATGTTCATCATGAGATGCTATACATTTCATTCCATTGTACCATGCTTTTTTGAGTCCATGTTAATGCCCTAATCGTCGTTGCTATAGTGCTATATGATGTTAATCTGCTGAAACTGTTATAACTTGGTGTTTTGTCATTTTTGTTGCATTTGATGTGTGCATCCTATGAGCTTGATGTCTACATGTGTTTTGAACTACATCGTGCCATCTTCACAATGGTGCAATCCATGTATTTTTGTGAGTCCTGTACTGAGTGCATCAAGCTTGTTAAGTATGGTACTTGCTGTTACTGTTTTGCTAGGCTAGATCTGTTATTTCGTGGTGCTATGTAAACCTGCTGCTACAAGTCATTCTATGCATAATCTGGAGATGTTCACTAAGGATGTTTTGTTATACATGTCATGATCTATCCATCCATGCCCCTGTTTGAATTTGTAGCCTGCTGTAGATTGTTGTAATCTTGCTCCAAACTTGCTAAATAATGTTGCTGTCAGCCTGTTAACATTAACTTCAGTTTTGCCATGAGCTTTGCTAGTGATCCATGCACCCTATAAACTTGCTCTTGCCATGCTTAGATTCATAAACATATATCATTACTGTTGGTCACCTTGTCATGCCATGTATTGCTCTGTGGTGAGTGGTACAAGCTCACCAACCTGCCTACTTATTGTTGTTCCTGCCATGTATGAATCTGTCATATCACTTGTCATGTTTACATGGGTGCCATCATATTTTCTGTGCCCTTTTGGCTCATGGTTAGTAAAGGACTTTTGTTCTATGCAATTAGTAGATTCATTCCATGCCTTTGTTTGCCATGATAATTTCCTGTAACATGTTGCTTGATAGCTCTAAACATTGCAACCTGATGTTATTTTCTGATAAGTCTGAAACTGTTATTATTTGCAATCTTGCCATGTCCTTTTGAGCATGTTCTAGTGATTTCTGGAGTTAGCTAAGTGTTCATGTTTTGTAGTGCTTTACCTGTAATTCATTCCCATGCCTTTTGTTCTTATGTTGAGGTGCTGTAGCATATTGTTTTGATGCTTGCTAGATGCCTAGTTGCTGTTTTGGACAGCTTGTCCTTTAGACGTATAGAGTGTATGTGTTGAACCCTTGCTCTGTTTTGAGTGTGCTCTATATGAAACTTGCTTGATTTTGCATGTAGTTTCATATTATCATGTTGCATCCTTGTTTTGAGGTGTTTGCTTGATGTTTGTATGCATTTTGCATCAATGCCATGTTTAACTTGTTTTGCTCATATCTTCTAGACCGTAGCTCCGAATTAAATGAACTTTATATGTAACTTGACTAGAATCTCGTGTAGATCATCTTAGAGCATCTTAACTTGCTGTTTAACAACTTGAACATAAGGTTTGTTCAGTTCGGGACCAACTTTATAACTTGCATATGAGGACTTACCGGATTTGTTATATGTTGTTTCCGGCCTCATTTAAACTTGCCTTGATGTGTTGTTCTTGTTTGCATCATCTCTTGCCATGAGTAGCCTCATGTAGCTTTATCATGCATGATGCTTGTTGTGCATCATGTCTTGTCTATGTGTGGTGTGTTTACCATGTTGTGTGCTTCTTCTCGATAGTTCCCGTTTCGTTGCAATCGTGAGGATTCATTCGTCTATGCTTGGTTCGGCTTCATCCATTCGCCTTCTTCATGGAATCGTTCTTCTTCCTAGCAGGATTTCAGGCAAGATGACCGCTACCCTGGATCTCACTACTATCATTGCTATTCTAGTTGCTTCGTTCTATCGCTTTGCTGCGCTACCTATCTTTTGCTCTTCAAGCCTCCCAATTTGCCATGTCAGCCTCTAACATTTTTCACCCTTCCTAGCAAACCGTTGCTTGGTATGTTACTGCTTTGCTCAGCCCCTCTTATAGCGTTGTTAGTTGCAGGTGAAGTTGAAGATTGCTCCATGGTGGACACGATTATGTTAGGATATCACAATATCTCTTATTTAATTAATGCATCTATATACTTGGTTAAGGGTGGAAGACTCGGCCTTATGCCTGGTGTTTTGTTCCACTCTTGCCGCCCTAGTTTCCGTCATACCGGTGTTATGTTCCCGGATTTTGCGTTCCTTACGCGGTTGGGTGATTTATGGGACCCCCTTGTCAGTTCGCTTTGAATAAAACTCCTCCAGCAAGGCCCAACCTTGGTTTTACCATTTGCCTCACCTAACCCTTTTTCCCTTGGGTTTCCGGAGCCCGAGGGTCATCTTTATTTTACCCCCCGGGCCAGTGCTCCTCCGAGTGTTGGTCCAACCTGAGCGATGTCCGGCGCCCCCTGGGCAACCAGGGTCTATGCCAACCCGACGTCTTGCTCATCTGGTGTGCCCTGAGAACGAGATATGTGCAGCTCCTATCGGGATTTGTCGGCACATCGGGCGGCTTTGCTGGTCTTGTTTTACCATTGTCAAAATGTCTTGTAAACCGGGATCCGAGACTGATCGGGTCTTCCTGGGAGAAGGAATATCCTTCGTTGATCGCGAGAGCTTATCATGGGCTAAGTTGGGACACCCCTGCAGGGTATAAACTTTCGAGAGCCGTGCCCGCGGTTATGTGGCAGATGGGAATTTTTTAATGTCCGGTTGTAGATAACTTGACACCAGATTCGAATTAAAATGCATCAACCGCGTGTGTAGCCGTGATGGTCTCTTCTCGGCGGAGTCCGGGAAGTGAACATGGTTTTGGGTTATGTTTGACGTAAGTAGGAGTTCAGGATCACTTCTCGATCATTGCTAGCTTCACGACCATTTCGTTTGCTCTCCGCTCTCTCTGATTTGCGTATGTTAGCCACCATATCATGCTTAGACGCTGCTACAACTTCACCACTTTACCCCTTCCTTTCCTATTAAGCTTTGCTAGTCTTGATACCCATGGTAATGGGATTGCTGAGTCCTCGTGGCTCATAGATTACTACAACAACAGTTGCAGGTATAGGTTATGCGATGATCGAGACGCGAGAGCGATGTTTGCTTGTTTTGGAGTTCTTCTTCTGCTTCTTCTTTGATCAAGGGATAGGTTCCAGGTCAGCAGCTTGGGCTAGCAGGGTGGATGTCGTTTGAGTTTCTGTTTGTGTTTCATCCATAGTCGTATGGTGATCTTATGTAAGATGATGTTGTATTCATGTGGCATTATATGCCTCTT
The DNA here is from genome assembly GCF_002162155.2 of Triticum dicoccoides. Taxonomy (NCBI): domain Eukaryota; kingdom Viridiplantae; phylum Streptophyta; class Magnoliopsida; order Poales; family Poaceae; genus Triticum; species Triticum dicoccoides. The sequence continues at coordinate 160,437,414 of NC_041381.1, forward strand.
GTATGTATCCCCATCTATTATGTAATGTTGATGTAATGATATCCACCTTGCAAAAGCATTTCAATATGCGGGTCTATCCTTGGTGGGACCTTCGAGTTCCTTATGGATAGGGTCGCATATTGGGCGTGACAAGTTGGTATCAGAGCCTCGACCGACCTTAGGAGCCCCCTTGATTGATCGTCTAGTTTGGCCGTTGTCGAGTCTAGAAGAAAACTGTTTTCGGAGTCTAGTTATATCGGAGAGTAGGAATTCTTTTTACTCCTCAGTCCCCTTCGTCGCTCTGGTGAGAAATCTTGACATAGGTGTTTTGACTTACTCCTCTTCCCTTTCAAATTTTTCTTTAGGATCACGCAGTTGGTTTTTTTCCGATCGTTGTTCCTCAGCTCTTTGCATCCGGTGTATTTCTCGTCAAGTTTGCCTCGAGCCTCTTCATCTTTGCCAAGTTCAATCCTCAGTTTTTTCCCACCTGCCCACCCCCTTTTCATCTCGGAGCCAGAGTCCGTAATCGAGTATCTTCCTACTTGTGCGAAGTCTTTGCTTTCTTTCCTCAATGATTTCAACTGGTGTTTTCTCTTCAAGATATTCGTCGTTTCCCCTTCCAAGTTGCCTTTGTTTTCCCGCCCTCCCACCCTCTTCTTCCCGGAGTCTGAGTCTCTCTCGACCATCAATTTCATTCGTGTGGAGCCGCTTCAGTCTTCCCTCAATTATTTCAACCGGTGAATTCTCTTTTGTTTGACATTCTTCATCTTTTTCCGGTGGACTCAATTCAAGTTTTTTGGGTTGATCATATTCTTTTCCTCGACTCAAGTGTTCTCCTTATTCGTTTGCCTCTCGTCATTCAATCCTTCTGGAGTGCTCAAGACATCTCAGGAGATTCGTCTGTGTTCCAATTAATTCGAGGTTGTCACCTCATTCAAATATTTCATTTGTTTCGGTGCATCATCTATCTGTTCAACATCCTTTTCCAACGGTGTTTTCTTTTAGTGGCCCCTAACACATAGGTCTTTTCCCAGGATCTTACCTGACTCTTCTAATTCCCCGGAGTTATTCTCAATTCTTTTCAAGTGTGACGTAAGAATGGATTCCATCAGTCACATGCCTTCTCCAAGATCGCTTTCAAATTATTTTCATCTTTGGTTCAACCCTTCCTCTTTTACATTCTCCCAGAGTGCCTTAACAAATTTTGATGGTGTTTTCTCGTCGTCATTTGAAGATCGAAGAAGAGTTCCTTCTAAATCTTATCTGTCCGTTCTCTCAAAGTTTCATGGTTCTAGCTTCATGTTATCCTCGCGAATTATTCCATTTGTCAGATATTCTTTTCTTACCCATACGGAGTATGTCAGGAGTTGTTTTCCCGTTTTGTTTTCATCGGTGGCCATCGTTCTAGAAGAATTCTTCGTCCTCACATTTCAGCTACCGTTATCCAATTATCCCGGTGCTTCGTTCAAGTGTTCTTTAATCAGCTCATGATCTCTTTGTTCTTTTGCATCTAAATCCCCTCAAGCATATTTGTTCTTCTAATTCTTCCCGGTGATTCATTCTATTTCGTCAGTTATTTCCGAATTCTAACGGTGGTTCTTTCAGATTATTTTTCCTTGATTATCATTTTAATCCATTCATTCTTTCGAATCCTACCGGTGGTTCATGAAGACTTTCTCAAGTTTTGCGGCGTATTCCCCTTATTCATTTGCAAGAAGAATAAGTAGTATGCCAAATCCGTTGCTTGTCATCAATTTAATTTGATGAAGGATAAGCATACAATAAATCTTATTCTTATTTCATCCAAGTGAGTAATCCCTTCCTTCGGAGTTTGTTCTTGATGAATAAATTCTAGTTCCAGGTCTTTTCATCTTTTCTTTTCCGGAGTACAAATTTACTCGGTCATCTCGTCGAAACCTCCATCTGAATCATCGCAAGGCTTGAATCTTTATTCTTTCATCCTTCATTTCTATCTCATCATCCTTTTGTCACCGGAGTTCTTTATGGTGGTTCTTCATGATTTAATTCATTCTTCAAGAGTTCATCAAGATTCTTGTTGGTGGAGTTCAAGTATCTTTTCATCTCACGTCTTGAAGTGCAATTAATTCTCCGTATTCTTTTGAAGTGGAGTTTTGCATTTCTTCGTTCTTCTCAGCTATCCAATCATTTTCATTTGTGGCCGGTTATCACCTTATGATCTTGAGATGTTATCTATAAGACCACAACAAGCTTATTCTTTCGTCGTTGATTTTCTCAACAACTCCGTTCAACCCTTCCTTCTAAGTTCTTTTCATCCAATTCTTTCAATTCTTCCGGAGGCATTGTGTTGCTTATGTCGTCAAGTGTCATTCCATCCTCTCAAGTTCGTGCTCTATTCCTCCATGTTTCAGCCGGAGTGCCGCCTAAATCCTTTCAGTCTTATTCGTTTCTTATCTCGTTCTAACCGGAGTGGTTTCATAGTCTATCTGGTTCCGTGGGTTTTTGATTCTTGTCATTTTCGTCGTTCCCCTCTTCTTCTCGAGTGCTCTCGATTCTTTACTTCTTCTCTTGAGTTCTTGTTTCACCTCATCCCTTTTCCCTTCCGTTCTCGGTCCTAAGATCTCGGGACGAGATCTCTTGTTAGTGGAGGAGTGTTGTAACGCCCCGGATTCGATGCGCCAGGTGCCTGCCAGTTATTCGCCGTCATTGCCATGTCTTTTGCTTGCGTGTTGCATTTTATCATGTCATCATATGCATTTATTTTTGCATACATGTTCATCTCTTGCATCCGAGCTTTTTTCCTCGTTGTCCGTTTTGCGATCCGACACTCCTATGTCATCCGGCGTCCCCTTCTTGTCTCTTTTCATGTGCGGGTGTTAAACTTTCTCGGAATGGCCCGAGGTTTGCCAAGCGGCCTTGGTACACCACCGGTAGACCGCCTGTCAAGTTTCGTGCCATTTGGAGGTTGTTTGTTACTCCAACGGTTAACCGCGTAGCCCGAAACCCCCTTTTCTCTTGCAGCCCAACACCCCTTCAAAGTGGCTCATAACCCATCCAAACCCCCTCCATGCTCTCGGTCGTTCGATCACGATCGTGTGGGCGAAAACGCACTCCATTTGGAGTCACCTAGCTCCCTCTACCTACAAATATGCCCTCCCCGTCCAAATTCGCGGATGAATCCCTTCAAACCCTAGCTTCTTCCTCCTCCCGCAGCCGGACACGTCCGGACCCCGCCGGACATGTCCGCGCCGCCGCCCCCACCGAATCAGCGGCCGCCACGTGTCCCCGCCGCCGTCCCACGCCGCCAGGCCCATCGGGGCCCGGATCCGACCCGCCGTGGGCCAGATCGGGCCCGCCCGAGCCCATCGCGCCCCG
>NC_041381.1:160441209-160450622 GCF_002162155.2 Triticum dicoccoides
GGCGCCGCCCACGCCCAGCACCTCCGCCGCCCCGTCTCTGCGCCGCCTGCTCGCCGGTGTTGCGCCCCGCCGCCCGAGCCGCTCGGAGCTCCCCGTCCTGCGCCACCTCCTTCACGTCGCCGCCCGGCCCTCCTCCGACGACCTCGCCACCGCCGGCGGCCACCCCGCCCCAGATCCGGACGGGTGGGACGAGATCCACCCGTCCCGGAACCAAACGCGCCGGCCCCGGTTCCCTCCTTCCCGGGTCCTCCCCGTCCACGTTTTCGCTACGAGGTGATTTTTTTCTCTAAGTCCCGAGATTGTTGCATATTTTTATGCCCTGTTCATCGCATCCTAACTCTCTACATATTGGTCCGTTTCGTGCGTGTAATATGTCAAAATGTTCATCATGAGATGCTCTACATTTCATTCCATTGTACCATGCTTGTTTGAGTCCATCTTGATGCCCTAATTATAGTTGCAAGAGTGCTATATGATGTTAATCTGCTGAAACTGTTATAACTTGGTATTTTGTCATTTTTGTTGCATTTGGTGTGTGCATCCTATGAGCTTGATGTCCACATGTGTTTTGAACTACATCGTGCCATCTTCACAGTGGTGCAATCCATGTATTTTGTTGAGTGTTGTACTGAGTGCATCAAGCTTGTTAAGTATGGTACTTGCTGTTACTGTTTTGCTAGGCTGGATTTGTTATTTCGTGGTGCTATGTAAACCTGCTGCTACAAGTCATTCTATGCATAATCTGGAGATGTTCACAAAGGATGTTTTGTTCTACAGGTCATGCTCGATCCATCCATGTCCCTGTTTGCATTTATAGCCTGCTGTAGATTGTTGTAATCTTGCTCCAAACTTGCTAAATAATGTTGCTGTCAGCCTGTTAACATTAAGTTCAGTTTTGCCATGAGCTTTGCTAGTGATCCATGCACCCTATGAACTTGATCTTGTGAAGCTTAGCTTCATAAACATATATCCTTACTGTTGGTCACCTTTTTATGCCATGTATTGCTCTGTGGTGAGTGGTAAAAGCTCACCAACCTACCTACTTATTGTTGTTCCTGCCATGTATGAATCTGTCATACCACTTGCCATGTTTACATGGGTTCCATCATATTTTCTGTGCCCTTTTGGCTCATGGTCAGTAAAGGACTTTTGTTCTATGCAATTAGTAGATTCATTCCATGCCTTTGTTTGCCATGATAATTTCCTGTAACATGTTGCTTGATAGCTCTAAACATTGCAACCTGATGTTATTTTCTGATAAGTCTAAAACTGTTATTATTTGCAATCTTGCCATGTCCTTTTGAGCATGTTCTAGTGATTTCTGGAGTTAGCTCAGTGTTCATGTTTTGTAGTGCTTTACCTGTACTTCATGCCTATGCCTTCTGTTCTTATGTTGAGGTGCTGTAGCATATTGTTTTGATGCTTGTTAGATGCCTAGTTGCTGTTTTGGACAGCTTGTCCTTTAGACTTGTATAGAGTGTATGTGTTGAACCCTTGCTCTGTTTTGAGTGTGCTCTATATGAAACTTGCTTGATTTTGCATGTAGTTTCATATTATCATGTTGCATCCTTGTTTTGAGGTGTTTGCTTGATGTTTGTATGCATTTTGCATCAATGCCATGTTTAACTTGTTTTGCTCATATCTTCTAGACCGTAGCTCCGAATTAAATGAACTTTATATGTAACTTGACTAGAATCTCGTGTAGATCATCTTAGTGCATCTTAACTTGCTGTTTAACAACTTGAACATAAGGTTTATTCAGTTATGGACCAACTTCGAAACTTGCATATGAGGACTTACCGGATTTGTTATATGTTGTTTCCGGCCTCATTTAAACTTGCCTTGATGTGTTGTTCTTGTTTGCATCATCTCTTGCCATGAGTAGCCTCATGTAGCTTTGTCATGCATCTTGCTTGTTGTGCATCATGTCTTGTCTATGTGTGGTGTGTTTACCATGTTGTGTGCTTCTTCTCGATAGTTCCCGTTTCGTTGCGATCGTGAGGATTCCTTCGTCTACGCTTGGTTCAGCTTCATCCGTTTGTCTTTTTCATGGATTCGTTCTTCTTCCTAGCGGGATTTCAGGCAAGATGACCGCTATCGTAGATCTCACTACTATCATTGCTATGCTAGTTGCTTCGTTCTATCGCTTTGCTGCGCTACCTATCTTTTGCTCTTCAAGCCTCCCAATTTGCCATGTCAGCCTCTAACCTTTTCACCCTTCCTAGCGAACCGTTGCTTGGCTATGTTACTGCTTTGCTCAGCCCCTCTTATAGCATTGTTAGTTGCAGGTGAAGTTGAAGATTGCTCCATGGTGGACAGGATTATGTTGGGATATCACAATATCTCTTATTTAATTAATGCATCTATATACTTGGTTAAGGGTGGAAGACTCGGCCTTATGCCTAGTGTTTTGTTCCACTCTTGCCTCCCTAGTTTCCGTCATACCGGTGTTATGTTCCCGGATTTTGCGTTCCTTACGCGGTTGGGTGATTTATGGGACGCCTTGACAGTTCGCTTTGAATAAAACTCCTCCAGCAAGGCCCAACCTTTGTTTTACCATTTGCCTCACCTAGCCCTTTTTCCCTTGGGTTTCCAGAGCCCGAGGGTCATCTTTATTTTACACCCCCGGGCCAGTGGTCCTTCGAGTGTTGGTCCAACCTGAGCGATGTCCGGCGCCCCCTGGGCAACCAGGGTCTATGCCAACCCGACGTCTTTCTCATCTGGTGTGCCCTGAGAATGAGATATGTGCAGCTCCTATCGGGATTTGTCGGCACATCGAGCGGCTTTGCTGGTCTTGTTTTACCATTGTCAAAATGTCTTGTAAACCGGGATTCCGAGACTGATCGGGTCTTCTTGGGAGAAGGAACATCCTTCGTTGATCGCGAGAGCTTATCATGGGCTAAGTTGGGACACCCCTGCAGGGTATAAACTTTCGAGAGCCGTGCCCGCGGTTATGTGGCAGATGGGAATTTGTTAATGTCCGGTTGTAGATAACTTGACACCAGATTCGAATTAAAATGCATCAACCGCGTGTGTAGCCATGATGGTCTCTTCCCGGTGGAGTCCGGGAAGTGAACACGGTTTTGGGTTATGTTTGATGTAAGTAGGAGTTCAGGATCACTTCTTGATCATTTCTAGCTTCACGACCGTTCCGTTTGCTCTCTGCTCGCTCTGATTTGCGTATGTTAGCCACCATGTCATGCTTAGACGCTGCTGCAACCTCACCACTTTACCCCTTCCTTTCCTATTAAGCTTTGCTAGTCTTGATACCCATGGTAATGGGATTGCTGAGTCCTCGTGGCTCACAGATTACTACAACAACAGTTGCAGGTACATGTTATGCGATGATCGAGACGCGAGAGCGATGTTTGCTTGTTTTGGAGTTCTTCTGCTTCTTCTTCGATCAAGGGATAGGTTCCAGGTCGGCAGCCTGGGCTAGCAGGGTGGATGTCGTTTGAGTTTCTGTTTGTGTTTCATCCGTAGTCGGATGGTGATCTTATGTAAGATGATGTTGTATTCGTGTGGCATTGTATGCCTCTTGTATGTATCCCCATCTATTATGTAATGTTGATGTAATGATATCCACCTTGCAAAAGCGTTTCAATATGCGTGTCTATCCTTGGTGGGACCTTCGAGTTCCTTATGGATAGGGTCGCATATTGGGCGTGACAGTCTTAGTCGTGGAATAGGATACATAGCAGATCTGTGGTAGCGGATATAGTTCAGTCGGCCCATAGCCCAAGATCGCCCCTGCGGCGTGAAGACCGTGGGTAGTATGATCGTCAGTTCGACCGCGACAATCGTCATCGAGTGCCAACGCCTCCTCCGAGGAGTGCGTCGTACGTGCCTCGGCAGAACGATGACAGACGCCATCATAGGGACGAGCGCAGGGCTCCAGTCGACCCAAGAGAGCCGGTCTTCGATGCGAGATCCATTCTTGTCCAAGGCCTGGTCGACCGGAATAGAGCGCATAGAGAAGACCTTGGCAGAGATCATCCGAGTGGCAGCAGGTTACATGTTTCAGGCCTAGAGTGTTTCAGCAGGGCCATCAGGGCAGCAGTGATTCCACCCAACTTCATATTGGCAACAGGAGTCAGTAAGTTCACTGGAGAATCCAAGCCTGAAACCTGGCTTGAAGATTACCGAGTGGCTGTGCAAATTGGAGGCGGAAACGATGAGATAGCCATGAAACATCTCCCCCTTATGCTGGAAGGGTCGGCCGGAGCGTGGTTGACTCAGTTGGCTCCAGGCAGTATACACAGTTGGGAAGAGCTATCTCGGGTGTTTGTAAGAACCTTTGAGGGCGCGTGCAAGCGGCCAGCAGGGTTGCCCGAGTTGCAGCATTGTGTGCAGAAGCCGAATGAGACTTTGAGGGAATTCATTCAGAGGTGGACCACTTTGCATCACACCGTTGAGAATGTATCAGAGCATCAGGTAGTGTGCACTTTCAAGGAAGGCGCCAAGTACAGAGAGTTGGTTCTGAAATTCGATCGGACTGGGATATGACTCTGACCCGGATGATGGAGATAGCCACCCGGTATGCTAACGGAGAAGAAGAGGATCGACTCCGTAGCGGGAAGAGTAAACCAGTCGGCCAAGAAGCTGGTGGGGGTGGCTCCAGTCGAAAATAGAAGCGTAAAGCCGAGCCAGCAGCACCCGGTGAGATTGCAGCAGTGGCTCAAGGAAAGTTTAAGGGAAAACCTAAGGGGCCCTGGCCCCCTAAGAAGGTAAAAGATCAAGCAGGAATTGATGTGCTGGATTTGCCATGTCACATCCACATGAAGAAAGATGAAGAAGGTAATCTGATTTACCCAAAGCATACCACTCGATAGTGTCGACTCCTGATCCAACAGTTCCAAGAGAAATAGTCCAATGAGAAGGAGAAAGAGTCGGACAGAGATGAGGAGGAAGAGGAAGATGATGGTTATCCCAAGGTCAATTCCACTCTCATGATTTTTGCTGATGTTGAGAGCAAGAGTCGGTTGAAGGTTATCAACAGAGAGGTGAATATGGTTGCTCCGGCAGCGACGACCATGTACCTGAAATGGTCCCAGACAGCCATCACATTCGACCAGTCAGACCATCCTGCTCATGTAGCCACCCCCGGGAGGCAAGCGCTGGTGGTCGACCTGGTGGTCGGTGGCACTCGACTGACTAAAGTGCTGATGGATGGTGGTAGCAATCGGAATATCCTGTTTGCTGAAACCTTGAAGGGGTTGGGCATCCTGATGTCCAAGCTTAGCGAGAGAAATATGAGTTTTCACGGTGTTATCCTCGGAAAGAAAGCCGAATCACTCGGCCAGATCACTCTCGACGTGGTTTTCGGTGATTCCAAGCATTACCATAGAGAAAAGTTGACATTTGAAGTCGTGGATTTCCAGAGTGCTTATCATGCCATCCTGGGGAGGCCGGCATACGCACGTTTCATGGCTCGACCATGTTATGTGTACCTCAAGCTGAAGATGCCTGGCCCCAAAGGTGTGATCACAGTCACTGGCAATCGGCAGAAAGCAGAAGAATGTTTCCAGAAAGGTTCCAAAATCACCGATGCACAGATGGCGGCGGTTGAATTCCAAGAGTATCAGAAGAGTGCAGATCGGAGTGATTTGCTTTGAGCCAAGAAGCCTGCTACAGACTCTGCGTTTCAGTCGACCGATGAAACGAAGCCGATTCATATTCACCCGACTGATCCCAATGCTGCGCCGACTCATATATCAACAACACTCGACAGCAAATAGGAAGAAGCGCTCATCTAGTTCCTCCGTGAGAACTGGGACATCTTCGCATGGAAACCCTCTGACATGCCAGATGTACCCAGAGAACTGTCTGAGCACCGTTTGCGTGTCGACCCCAAGGCAAAACCCGTCAAAGAGCACCTTCGGTGGTCCGCCGTGCAGAAGAGAAAAGCAATCGGCGAAGAAGTGGCTCGGCTGTTGGCAGCAGAGTTCATCCGTGAAATCTACCACTCCGAGTGGCTTGCCAATGTCGTCATGGTCCCCAAGAAGGACGAGTCACTTCGTATGTGCATTGATTTCAAGCATATCAATCGGGCCTACCTGAAAGATCACTTCCCTCTCCCCCGCATCGATCAGATTGTTGACTCGACTACGGGGTGTGAGCGCTAGTCTTTTCTAGATGCATATTCCGGGTATCATCAGATCCGACTGTATGGCCTCGATGAAATAAAAACAGCCTTCATCACCCCATTCGGGTGCTTTTGCTATGTCACCATGCCATTCGGTCTTAAAAATGCCGGAGCCACGTTCATGAGAATGATCCAAAAGTGTCGGCTCACCCAAATCAGTCGGAATGTGGAGGCGTACATGGATGACATCGTGGTCAAGTCTCGCAAAGGTTCCGACCTATTGACTGACCTCGCAGAAACCTTTGCCAACCTAAGAAGGTACGATATCAAGCTTAATCCATCAAAGTGCACATTCAGAGTTCCAGGAGGAAAGTTGCTCGGTTTTCTTGTTTCTGAACGAGGGATCGACGCCAATCAAGAAAAAGTTGATACCATTCTATGAATGAAACGCCCTGTGCGAGTGCATGACGTTCAAAAGCTGACTGGCTATTTGGCCGCCTTGAGTCGATTCATTTCTCGACTCGGTGAAAAGGCCTTGCCTCTTTACCGACTGATGAAGAAATCTGATAAGTTCGAGTGGACTAAAGAATCTGATGCAGCGTTTGCAAACCTCAAAGCCCTACTTTCCACCCAGCCGGTGCTCGCTGCGCCAATCAGCAAATAGCCTTTACTGCTTTACATTGCAGCCACTGGATAAGTTGTCAGTACAGTACTCACGGTCGAGCGAGAAGAGGAAGGAAAAGCTTACAAGGTTCAATGCCCAGTTTATTATCTCTCTGAAGTTTTGACTCCATCCAAGCAATGATATCCTCATTATCAGAAGCTTGTTTATGGAATATACATGACCATGAAGAAGGTTGCACATTACTTCTCTAAGATTCTGAATAACAGAGATGCAACTGGTCGAGTGGCAAAATGGGCGATTGAACTCCTTCCACTGGACATCAAGTTTGAGGCAAAGAAAGCTATCAAGTTCCAAGCAATCGCGGATTTCCTTGCCGAGTGGATTGAGCAGCAACTACCGACTCAAGTTCACTCGGAACATTGGACTATGTTCTTTGATGGCTCCAAGATGTTGAACGGATCAGGTGCTGGAGTAGTACTGGTGTCCCCCCTGTGGAGATAAGCTTGACTATGTTCTCCGGATTCATTTTGATTCCTCCAATAACGAGGCGGAATATGAAGCACTTTTATACGGGTTGCATATGGCCATTTCACCCGGCGTCCGTCGCCTCATGGTATATGGCGACTCAGATTTGGTGGTTAATCAGGTGATGAAGGAATGGGATGTCAGAAGTCCAGCAATGACTGGCTACTGCAATGCTATTAGAAAGCTGGAAAAGAAGTTTGAAGGGTTGGAGCTTCACCATGTACCCCGATTGAAAAATCAAGTTGCAGATGAGTGGGCGAAGATAGGTTCAAAGAGAGAGGCCATTCTCCGCAATGTGTTCCTGGAACATATTCATTCACCTTCAGTTCAGGAGGATCCCTTCACCGAAGAGTTGCCACAGCCCAAGAGTGCCACGGATCCGACCGAAGTCGAAATTCCAGCCGTGATCGACTTGATCATGGAGGTATTGGTCATTACTCCCGACTGGATAGTGCCATACATTGCATACATTCCTAGGAAAGAACTTCCGGAGGATCAAGAAGAGGCTCGACAGATCGTCCGGCGATCTAAGGCCTTTACTATGATAAAGGGGCAGTTGTTCAGAGAAAGTACAACTGGAGTCTGCCAGAAGTGCATCACGCCAGAGGAAGGTCTAGTGATCCTCAATGATATTCACTCGGGAACCTGTGGTCACCACGCGTCCTCTCGGACCATCATGGCCAAAGCATACCGAGCCGGATTTTACTGGCCGCGGGCCAACGAGATGGCTAAGGAAATAGTGGACAAGTGTGAAGGCTGTCAGTTTTACTCCAGCATGTCTCATAAACCTGCGTCAGCTCTAAAAACGATTCCACTCGTCTGACCTTTCGCCGTCTGGGGACTGGACATGGTTGGACCTTTGAGGACGAGCAGGAGTGGATTTACTCATGTGCTGGTAGCAGTCGACAAGTTCACCAAATGGATCAAAGCCAAGCCCATCAAAAGCCTCGAAGCAAGCACAACTGTGAGTTTCATCAGAGAACTTATATTCAGATATGGCATCCCGCACAACATCATCACGGATAACGGCTCGAACTTCGATTATGAAGAATTCAAAGCCTTTTGTGCCTCCCAAGGCACGAGAGTAGACTACGCTTCGGTCGCTCATCCTCAGTCGAATGGGCAGGCCAAGCGGGCAAATGGATTGATTCTCAAAGGATTGAAACCTCGGTTGATGCATTACCTGAAACATGCAGCAGGGGCTTGGGTCGACGAGCTCCCATCAGTACTTTGGGGATTAAGGACAACCCCTAACCGGTTGACTGGAAGGACTCCATTCTTCTTAGTCTAAAGAGCTGAAGCCGTGCTCCCCAGTGATTTGCTCCACAACACGCCCCGAGTCGAACTCTTCTCAGAAGAAGAAGCAGAGCAGGCTCGGCAAGATGCAGTCGATCTCCTAGAAGAAGAAAGAGAGATGGCTTTGATCCGGTCGACCACTTATCAGCAAGACTTGCGTCGATTTCATGCTAGAAATGTGAGGGGTCTGGCATTTCAAGAAGGAGACCTGGTTCTTCGAGTGGACCAGCAGAGACCTCACAAGCTCGCTCCTACTTGGGAAGGCCCTTTCGTCATCACCAAGGTGCTCCACAATGGAGCATACCATCTCTTCAACGACGAACATAATAAAGACGAGCCACGCGCCTGGAATGCGGATTTGCTCCGCCCTTTTTACTCTTAAATATCTAGACTGGTGAGATGTAATAAGAAATACCTCTTAGCTTGGCTATCAAAAGACGTAATTTACTTTCTTCCGAATGATTCTTGTTTATTTCTTTTGTACGTGTCACCTTAGCTGCGAATATGTTTCGCCTAAGATGAAGTGATAAAAATCCTACCGAGTGGTGAGTCTGCCTCCCACTCGGGGGCTTAGTTGCAGCCCAGTGCTCGCCTAAGTGATAAAAATCCTACCGAGTGGCGAGTCTGCCTCCCACTCGGGGGCTTAGCTGTAGCCCAGTGCTCGCCTAAGTGATAAAAATCCTACCGAGTGGTGAGTCTGCCTCCCACTCGGGGGCTTAGCTGCAGCCCAGTGCTCGCCTAAGTGATAAAAATCCTACCGAGTGGTGAGTCTGCCTCCCACTCGGGGGCTTAGCTGCAGTCCAGTACTCGCCTAAGTGATGAAAATCCTACCGAGTGGTGAGTCTGCCTCCCACTCGGGGGCTTAGCTGCAGTCCAGTACTC
>NC_041381.1:160451243-160476876 GCF_002162155.2 Triticum dicoccoides
CGGTTGACAGGAACGTCAAGACCATTGCTGAGTGCCTTACTGATGAGATGATCGATGCTACTCAAGGATCACCCAATCGGTTGACAGGAACGTTAAGACCATTGCTGAGTGCCTTGCTGATGAGCGCTACTCAAGGATCGCCCAATCGGCTGACAGGAACGTCAAGACCATTGCCGAGTGCCTTGCTGATGAGCTGATCAATGCTACTCAAGGATCACCCAATCGGTTGACAAGAATGTCAATACCATTTCTAAGTACCTTGCTGATGAACTGATCAATGCTGCTCAAGGATCGCCCGATCGGTCGACTGGTTATTCTTATCTAGAAGCTGCATCAAGTAAATAGATAACAATCCAAGAGAAAAACGAATTTCGTTCAAAGACAGACGCAATATATGAGATGATAAATCCAAAGATTCTTAACCGCAGAATAAAGTGCTCGTGCATCAGGTCCAAAGGAGTTTTAACGGTTACGAAATCACTCGGCATTCCGAGGCAAATAAAAGTGAGGCATAATGTTTTTCAGTCACTCGGCGGGAGAAGGACTGGCCGGATCGCAGAAGCTGTCGAGGTTGATGCTGTTGGCGATGCGAGTGGCTGCCTTGAGGAAGGTGTCCATGAAGTCCTGGAAGGAGTGCTTCTTAGTGTTCGCCACGTTGAGAGCTGCCAGCTTGTCTTCCTTAGCCTCCTTGCAGTGCACTCGGACCAAAGACAAGGCGACATCGGCACCACAGCGGGCAGAAGATTTCTTCCACTCTTGCACTCGTCCTGGAATCTGATTTAGTCGAGCCATCAGGGACTCGAGGTCTTGAGACATCTCCGCCCGAGGCCAGAGTTCAGCATCCATTTGAGCCATCGCCGCCTTCAGCCGAGCAAGATAAGCAATCGCACCATCTAAGTGCGACTCCAATCGAAGCAGATTCATTGCAACATCATCTTTCACAAGACAGTTGATGGGGTCGAGACCCGTCTCGACCCGCCCAGTTTCAGCCTCAAAGTCCTGACACAGTTCTGCCAAATTGCAAAAAGTGATGAGTCGACGGCATGACAACAAAGTTTAGTCGGCAACAAATTAATTGCAGTCGACTAATCATACCTTCAAGCTTCAGAACAAGTTTCACGGCGAGTTGCTCCAGATAGGACTCTAGCTTGTCTGGTTTGGTCTTGAGGCTGCCGACTTCAGTCGTCAGATTCTCCTTGTCCTTCTTCAGCTGCTCGACTTCTCGATTAGCGTCCGAGATGGCAGTCTTCAGCTTCGCGTTCTCCTCCTCCAATTTACTGACCAAAGCCAGCTTCTGGTCCGCAAGCTTCGTCTTCTCACGTGCTTCCTTTTGAGCAGCTGCCAGATCCAGATCCTTCTGCTCCAAAGCCTCCTTCATCCTCTCTAAAGAAACACCACTCTTCAGACGAGACTGAAGTTGACGATTTTCACTATGCACATCTGCTCGTGTGAAATCACTCGGTTCAAAGAGACTGAAAGAAAAACCAGTGTGAAGTGTGAAGCTACAAAGCAGACAAAACGGCCGAGTGATTACCTCCCATGATGGCCGTTTCCTCTTGAGCAGTCTTGAGATTCTTCTTCACCAGTTCAAGGTCAAGTGCAACGCTGATATGCTTCTTCTTTAATTCGGTGAGCCGAGCTCCAAGATCACAAGACCTCTACAGCCAGAAAGACAGACATGTCAGTCGACAGAAATAAGCGTCAGTGAAGGAAAAGAATTACTCTAAGAGTACTGCCGAATAAAATATCCAACAGTAGTCTCGGGGACTACACCCAGTGGGTGCACTTAGCGTGCCCCCACTGGAACAGATCAATACTCAACAAGGCTTACTTAGCGTGAGTTCAAAAAAGAGAGAGAGAGACACATCATTAGACCTCAGTCGACTGCCAGCAGTCGACCGCGGTCTCGGGGGCTACACCCAATGGGTGCACTCGACGTGCCCCCACTGGTTCGAACAGTTTACTGAGACTCAGCTCGAGGCGAGCAGAGTTGAAGATTTCCTAAATTCTAAACAAAGGACCACCCAGTGGGCGATCAGATATAAAGCAATACTCAAAAGTTCAGTCGGAATTTTGCTGACCTAAACATTGGTCTGAAGAGCAGTGCTGGCGTTCTAAGCTACCTGACTAGCTTCATGCATCACTTTCACCTGCTCCATGACAAGGTTCACCTAACGAAGAGCTTCCCTAGCGGCACCCAGCGAGTCATCTGGAGTTTGATATGTAGCAAAGAGGGATGGCTCCAGAATGGTCGAAGTAGTTACCGGGTCAAATGAGTGGAGTTGTACCGGTGCAGCAGGTGTCTGTGCAGTCGATCCTAACGGACGATCAGTCATCAGCGGGTTAGCAAATGTGACGTTGGTCCGAACCGGCCCTTCGGAACGTTCGACTATCGCCTCAAGCGCTGGTGTCGACTGAGGGACTTGGATTTCAAGCTTCCTCCGGCTGGAGCCTCCACTCTTCTTCCTCCTCTCCTGTGGAGGCGCTTCTTCTTCTTCATCATCAGGTAGCACAACGACCTCTTGTGGAGCTGCATAAAGAGAGAAGTATCAAATTTTCAGCCGATTGATCACCCACTCGACTAAATGGAACTTGGTCGATCGGACTTACCGACTCGTGAGGTGGCCTCTTCGTATCCTAGTGCCTTGTCAATGTCCATGTCAGTGGCAGCAGAGATGGGACTGGAAAGACACATGAATTGGTCGGTCAGAACAAGAAAATCTTCAGTCGACCTACGAAAATGCAGATGAGATACTCACCCCAAAGCAACAAGGACGTCCATCTTAATTCGCAACAACGTCTTCCGGGCCTTGGGAGGAACAACTTTGGGCTGCTTGGCCACCTTCTCCGCCGACTCCAGAGTCGACGTCCGAGTGCGCTTCTGAGTATTGACACTCGGGCCCACACTTTTTCCGCGCCCGCCAGCTGGATCTTGCTGCTGTTTGGATCGACGTTCAGAGCGCGGTGGCGAGTCGACTTCTTCCTCCTCATCCGAATCCTCGCTCTCCTCCTCCTCCTCTTCTCCTTGAGAATCCCACTCGCCACTCTCCTCCGCACTGCCGTTGGGCATCAAATGCATCTCAGTGAATACCTGCAGAACAAATCGGCCGAATGAGAGTCAGTCAACATCAAGTATAGTCGGAGCATGAGCAGGAAGCAGTCAGAACAAAAAGTATACCTTGTCGGGCGGGTTTCCGTCGCTGAAGGGGACAACTCTCTTAGATCCTCTGGGGTTGTCCTGGTTGCATGTGATGCCTCTCAGCCACAAAGCTACGGTTTCAGATGACACTTCATCCGGATGGACCCGAGCAGTGTCATCCGGTCCAGAATAGAACCATATCGGGTGATAACGGGCTTGGAGAGGTTGGATGCGTCGACTGAGGAACACTTCCAACAAGTCCATGCCAGTAACACCATCATTGTAGATCTGGACCACTCTATCCACCAACATCTTCGTCTCCATGGTCTCATCAGCGGTTACTTTCAGTGGGGCAGGAGTCTGAACACGGTCAAACGAGAAGGGGGGAAGACCAGTCGATTGACCTGGAGCTGCGACGTCCTGGCAGTAGAACCACGTCGACTGCCGGCCTCTAACAGATTCAGGGAGAGTCATGGCGGGAAAGGCACTCCTATTCCTCTTTTGGATACCTAAACGCCCACACATCTGGATGACATGGGTTTTTGGGTCACTCGACTTTGCCTTTTTTACCGACTGGGAACGAATGGTGCGGTCGACACCCTAAGAAGTTCTCACACATCGATACAAACGCAGCTAAATATGTGATGGTGTTGGGAGAGAAATGGTGGAGCTGAGCGCCAAAGAAGTTCAAGAATCCCCGGAAGAAAGGATGTGGAGGGAGCGAGAAACCCTGGTCGACGTGGGTGGCGAGCAGAACGCACTCACCCGGTCGAGGTTGCGGCTCCATCTCCCCCTTGGGCAGCCTCGCCGCTCCCTTGGTGATCAGCCCAGACTCCTCTAGTTCGGCTAGATCCTCCTGCCGGATCGAAGACCGGATCCAATCGCCCTGGATCCAGCCCGGCGGCAGCCCCGCACGAGATGACGACCCACGGGTCTGCTTCTTGCCTTTTGCCGCCCCCGTCGCCTTCTTAGCACGCTCTAGCGCCGCCGTCTTGTCCTTCACCATGGCTGGAGAGCAGCGGCGTCGAGAGCGGAGGAGCTGGATGCGGTGGAGAAGCAGAGGAGAAAGAAGAAGGAACAGGCGTGCACAGTGTCAGCGCCTCACACCCGCCGCCTTATAAAGGACCATCTCCAAGTGGCTGACGTGTGGGACCAGGCAATCCCGTCAAATCCCGCAACAGTTGCACGTAGCGTACGTGGCGAAAAAGGCGGCATGGTAATCGAGGCATCGCTACTTATCCGGCCCGCCCGTTTCGGCGCTCTCCACCCCGCGCGCTTCCCCGAAATTTCATATCCCGCGAAATCCGGGATACACTGCAGACAATCGCGCCCAAGATCCCGCGCTCCAACACAGTGCTCGACACATGAGGCCACCAGTTCAATCGATAGCTCACTGAATGGATCAAGGCGACTGAGTCGACACCGAAGTATAGACGCGGGCGTTCAGTCTCGCGGAAGGTACTCGTGAAGACACAAAGCTCGGAGCGGATTCAACTTCAACCTACTTCTCACTCATACCTTAATCCATTTGGGGGCTACTAGAGAGGATACAGACTTGGGGTAGGGTCATAGGCCTGACCTATACGTCCTACCCAAGGTCACTATCCAAGAAGGCAAGAAGGTCAAGAGACTCCATGAGACCCACGGTTAAAGGTGTCGAGTGCAATCCACTCGACATCATGTCACTTGGGAGTCTCCCTACCTACTGTCACTCGACTAACAAGAGAATCACTCAACCTCCCAAAGACCAGGAGTCACTCAGCATGCAACGGACACACATTCACTCCATAGTCTTTAAGGCAATTAATAGCACTTAAGGCTGGCGTTACTAGTAACGCCACCACTTTATGTACATTAACTCCCTTGTAATGGAGGGCAGGAGAGGTCCTGGCGAACTCTATATAAGCCACCGTCCTCCTCTGGCACAAGGGTTGGCACCCCCTGTAATATCACACACATAATCCAATCGACCGCCTCCGGGCACCGAGACGTAGGGTTGTTACTTCCACCGTGAAGGGCCTGAACCCGTAAACCTCGTGTGTACACCTTCGCCATAGCTGAGATCTTGCCTCTCCATACCTACCGCCCTTTCTACTGTCAGACTTAGAACCACGACAAGAGGGTCAGAACACGAACACACTTGCATGTGGACCAAATATATGTATGAAAAGGGTGGTTTGATGTTCAAATACCAAATGCAACTTCGATGTGGCACCTATCTCGCAAAGCGCACGGTATTGCTTGCTCTCCTCGTGTCAGCAGGAAGGGAATCCTAAACTATGAATGCATGCCCCCCACGGAGGTTCACCTATCAAAGTGCAAAGTAGCAGCCGCCCACACACACACCCACTTTTAGTCGGCGGGCCAGAGAGGCATCTCACCAAGATGGATCATA
The DNA here is from genome assembly GCF_002162155.2 of Triticum dicoccoides. Lineage (NCBI taxonomy): Eukaryota > Viridiplantae > Streptophyta > Magnoliopsida > Poales > Poaceae > Triticum > Triticum dicoccoides. The sequence continues at coordinate 160,456,778 of NC_041381.1, forward strand.
AAACGAACCAAGAATAATCCACCTTGGTCGTACAACCTCTCTCTTGTTATTGGTCAAAGTGATGGCCATCCATGCGACCCTGGAGATGGGCTAGCTCGCCTATAACAACACAAGTAGCTAGTCCCAGAAGACAACCACTGCTTGCGTGTGGCCCAAACATATGTATGGAGAGGTGTGTTTTGAATACACAATGGAACAACTTTGATGTGGCACCGTGCTTTCGAACCAGAAATCCCCACACTGAGTGAGGGTTAGGTTGACGATGCATATGTATGTCACACCACACTTCAAGATGATGACAGGGGTTCATGCATGCATGTATAGTATGCACTCAAACTTAATTAGGTCTGAATCTCACCATGACCTATACTACGATAACACGAACCAAAGGAAGAATCTGCCATGGTAACCTATCTTGTTGTCGGTCAAGGTGATCATGGATGTCCACACGGCCGCACGAATATATAAGCTTGTCGCCGATAACCACGCGAGGGAGTGTACCTTTTGAAGACAACCACTACATGCATATGTATGGAGGTGATGTATGCATGCATGTTTGAATACCATTTCACAACATTGATGTGGCGTGTGCGTCAAAAATCGTACAATCCCCACATAGAGCGAGATCGGTTCATGACGTGTCGTGGTACTAGCCACTTCGACTCGATGGGAGGGATTCATGCGTACACATGCATGTGTGTGCTCATACTGTATTATGTCAGCCCAGAGCGTGACCTACAGATATACCGTATTACAAACAAAATAATAATCCCCTCCTAAGTCAAATTAACCTCTCTCATTGTGAGGCAAAGTAGTGATGGACCAAGCGGGCCCACAGATGGAAAGCATCGATATCGCCGATAACCACTTAAGTGGGTGCGAGAGGACAACCACCATCGCTTTGCATGTGGGCCAAACATATGTTGAATACCCAAAATGCACAACTTTGATGTGGCACATGCCTCGAAAACCATAAAGTCCCCACACAAAGCGAGGTTCATGAAGCATACTACATATGATGGTCCCCTTTCCCCTCTTCGACGCATACTATATGATCCTACCGTAATACAACCCAAAAAGAATCCTCCTTGATGGTGAAATTAATTAACCTCTCCCGATGTAGGTCAAAGTGATGCATGCATCGACGATGGCCTCGTGGGCCCACAGATGGAAGCGACACACGTGAGTGTCCTAGGATAACCACCGTCGGCATGCATGTGGCCCAAAGAGGTGTTGTGTGATGTTTGAATAGCCAATTTCACAACTTTGATGTGGCACATGCCTTGGAAACCAAAAAGTCCCGACACTGAGTGAGGTGTACTTGTTCACGGATGTGTACGTATAGTATATATGATAGTCCCCTCCCACCTCTTCGACGCGTACTATATATATATATACTCCCACCATAACACAAACAAAAAAGATTCTACCTTGCTGGTCAAATTAACCTCACTGCCGGCTGTTCGTCAAAGTGATGGACGATGACCTTGCAGTCCCAAAGAAAGCATCACACGCGAGTATCGAGTGTCGTGTAGGACAACCATTAACTGCATGTGGCCAAAACATGTATGTATGAAAGGGTTGTGTAATGCTTTAAATAACGAATTCACGATTCTGATGTGGCACCTGCCTCACAAAACCGCCAACCCACACGGTGGCTCATGACTCGTAGTGTACTGCGAGCCACCCGCCACCCCCAGACACGCACGCGCGCGCGTGGGCGCGTGCACACACACACACACAGACACCGTGAATCCACCACAACTAAGATGCATGTTAAATTATCCCACGGTGAACATAGGAGGGACGTTTTAATTTTGAAAAAAACCCAGAGGTCATTAAGACGTTTTAGTACATTGATTGATTTTCTAGGGGTATAATGTGCAAAAATCAAATTTAAACTACATGCAACGTGACAGTGCACCTAAAGGATTGCAAAAACACATGTGTCTCACTGGGTGCATGTTTACTCCCCGTGCAAAAATTTCAAACATTGAGAATCTTGATTTTTAAATTCTAGTACATCAAAAACTTACTTGAAATTCATGAAACTTATCGTGTTGTCATATGGACACCAATACAAAGTGGCATTGTACTTTTTTTGTCAAGTTTGAGACCAGCTTTGATGTAATCTTTATCTTCTTACAAACGGGAGATTATTAATAATTGGGAACCAATATCCCAAACGGATTATTTATTCAAACCGTGAGCGTTAGACCAACAATGGATACGTGCCATGCTTCGGTTAAGCAATAAAGTGGAAGCATTAATCATCCAAATAGAAAAACAATATATGTGCCGCCACGCAACCCGTGTGTCATACATGCAGGCATGAGTTGATGGGACACATGCGAGCAGTCCACCATGCAAGCAGACCGGGAGGCATGCATGCAGGTGTGTGGATTGATGGGAGGCATGCTTGCTGTGCAGTGTCATCGGGAGGCGTGCGAGTAGCTGTGTGAAACGATGATATGCATGCTAGCAGTCCGTTGCGCAGGCTCACCGGGAGGCGAACCAGCGGTTTGACCGCCGCCCGCCTCTCTCCCACTTCTCCATATTAGTGGCATGCCCGAGCAGCCGCACCCCCATCGTCACCACACACACAATACTCTCTCTCCGCTTGCATCCTCGATGCCGCTCTTAGTCCGCAAAGCCGTCAGTGTATGAGGATGCCGCTGAAGCGCCCCATCGGAGGGAGTGGCGACGCTGGGGCTTCTGAAGCACCAAAGCACGGTGTGGAGATGGAGATAGAGGTTGCTGTTACCGCCGGTGAGGTATCGCTGCACCCTAACATCATCGACGGCATTGACCTTCCCCAGCTGGAGGCGGAGTTCCACACCGGCTCCGGTGATGACTCGGGCGACGGCTCCGACGACTACTCCGACGACGACTCCGACGACGACGGACAACTGGTTAGTCATCTATACCCATTTATGTGTCAAATAGATGCTAGGGTTTCTCTGGTTACTCCTGCCCCCCTTTTTTGGAATAGATATCATATGGTTATGTTCTCCCAATCCATGAAATCTGAGTAAGTTTTGTTAGATCCATCTAGTGTATTGATTGTTTGAAAGGTACAAGTGATAAGTGCTTAGTTGTTTCACATGTGCAAATGATTTCTGCTAGTAATCCGACTAGGGTTAGTGTTCATGCTAATAATTCCTACCTAGGACTTGACAATTGATTTTGAATGACCTACATATATGTTTGTGCCATTATTTTCTTCAAGATTGGTCTGTACATAGACAAATGTGCTTAAAAATCGAACCATAATTTCTGGATATGTATAAAAAAATAGCCATAAATTCTTTATCCTACTTCACGACATGTAAACATTGATTTGATGCCAAATTTTGGCAACTGCCAAATGTTCGCTAGAGATTAGTTTGTAATTTAGAACATTAATTTAACGCCACATTTTTTTACTATTTGTATAGGTGCTGTCTGATGATATGGACAGGAAGGCTGAAGATGGCCAGAGGAGGTACAAGAGGCAAATCTCGAGGGAGCTTTATGCAGGAATGCATAATAGACGTATTAGGACCTGGGACGGCGACTATCGATGCCCATTTTGCAACCACAAGCTTCATGACGCGTATCAAAGTGTTCTCACGCATGCAAGAGGACAAGCCGTTGGCTCCTTCAAGCAGAAGTATTCTCGCAGGGTGGCGCACGATGCATACGCCGAGTACCTGGAGAAGCTTCGGGATCGTGCCGGCTGATGAGATGAGATGTGGGATCAAACTATGTATGGCTATGTAGTGTCTTAATGACGGTTGAACTATGTACTTATGGTTGAACTATACTTGTGTAATCTTATTATCTATGTCTGAGTATGTATAATCTATGTTTACTTATGTCTAAATGTGGGATATGGATGCAATCAGTTCGGTTGATGGAATCTACCTCTGTCATGGTTTATTGGTCCCCTTTGTATTTTGTGTTAAATTTTGACCAAAGATTTAACTTACAAAATGTTAGTGCAGGTCAGCAAAAGTTATATCATTGGATGCGTATTTGAACAGTGTTCAATGATATAGTTTTTGGTGACATGCATAAACATTTGTTAGTTAAATATTTGGTCAAAATTTGGTACAAATTACAAAGGGGACCAATAAACCAGGACGGAGGTAGTAAGTCAATCACACACGGTTCCCAAAATTGGAACCGTGTGCAATGACATTCATTTTTCCTATTACATCAATCATACACGGTTGGCTCTAGCAAACCGTTGCCTCTGAAACTCTTTGTGGGACAGAAAACTCTCACCACCCAATTCAAAAAACAAAAAAGAAAACCCTCACGATCCCTACGTCACAAAAACCCTCACCCCGCCCGCCACCCCCTCCGGTCCCCATTCACACTTGCACAAGCTCCTCCGCGTCTATGCATGGAAACGCCTATCGCGGCAGCAACCACTTAGCTCGACCCCTGCCACTGCCGCCAGGCTGCCAGCAAACCCTACTGCATTTTTCCACTTTCGCTTGCCGCTGCCTATCGCCATCTACTTTCTCGATGCTGCTCGCGGTCGACCCAGCTCCGCTTGGTTGGGGAATCCACCATATTGAGGTTTTTTCCCCTCATGGACAACAAGGTAACTAATTTAATGAGATAGTATCTCATCTGTTATCCCAGTTCATTTGCCTCCTTTAATCACCCGACCGAAATCGCCGTGAATTCATTTTTATTCGAGCTAATTTGAGGGTTTTCTTTCATTCATAGAGTGTACAATACATGGACACATCAGGACTTTGCGGCCTCCGCCAGACACCCATGGAGTTCCATCTCACCGTACTAGATGACTTGAGGATGCGTGTGGTATGTTCAATCTCACCCTAAATCAGTTGGCATGGCCTACTTTCCTGAACATATACTAAATATTGCTACATTTGGATAAAAGGTTCCACATGCACCATATACGTCAAAGGGGATTTTTCTTCTTCTTTCTATATTAGGAAAATTAATGATGTATTGTTTTTTCGATTACTCTCATATTTTCATGACATCATGTTTAACCTATCTGTTTAATTATAGATTTTTGTCCTTCGATTTCAATTGCTGTATAGTTCTTTCAATTTGGGCCCATATTTGCATGTTACGATATTTTCTTTAACAATCCTACCATTTTCTGCAGCGCGTTCCTTGCTATGCAACATAATATATAGTGCACAATCTTTCCCTTGACATAAATCAAGACTTCAGGGATGTCATACTGAACACAAACCATGGATTTACAATTGTTGCTACTGTAAGACTTGATGAACGTGGTGACTCCTATTTTGGCACTAGCCTTTGGAAAGAAATTTCTAAGTTTTATGTACTGAAAGCTGGCACTAAAATTGCACTGCACATAAAAGAGCCTGGTCATGAGATGTATGCTAACTTACCTGACGATATCATCCGTCCAGACTTTGTTCGAAGTAAGTTTTCTTTTCAAGTATCTGCATGTTGACTTACCCAGCAATATCAAATGAATTGTGTAGTATTTAAGCAAGCAATTGTTATTCCATTTTCTTACTATATTCCAACCTACTAACTTCTAGTTACCAATACACTTTTCTATTGCCATGTTTTAACTAAATATTCCCTGTACTCCCACTTCTATCAGAAAGCTCCGCTGGAAAGGAGACTTCGGTGGTGGAGAATGGGGCTGCCAACAAGCGGAGGTGGGGCGAGCAAGAACCACAAGCGACTCCAGCAGGCCTAGACTTCATTAGCAGCCTTCCCGATGATATGTTGACAGTCATCATCTCCCTCCTCCCAATCAAATATGGGGCGCGGACAACCATCCTTTCCCGACGATGGCGCCCCCTATGGAACTCCACCCCTCTCGACCTCATCGAGACCCACGAGCTCTGCCATGGCTATTGCCAAAGCTTGGATGCGTTCACCAAGATCCTCGGCAATCACCCTGGCCCAACCAGAGGCCTTAGAATGGGCAAGTTTCATTCCAACGACAAGGACCAAGCCAAGCTTGATGACTGGTTCTGATCCCCAGCCCTAGATCAGCTTGAGGAGCTCACTTTTGATGATGGGCATATGCGCTTGCTGCCAACGTCCGCGCTGTGCCTCGTGCCCACGCTGAGCGTCGCCAAGTTCAGGAACTGCCATTCCCCCCCTTAATGATGCGCCCGCTCTTATTCTACCACAACTGAAGTACCTCGAGCTCGCTGCCGTCTGCCTCCCAAATGGTGACATGGAGCGCCTGCTCTGTGGCTATACTGCACTCGAGTACCTTCGTCTTCAGGCGATCAATGGGTTGAGTAGCTTCCACATCACCTCCATGACTCTCTGGACTATTTATGTGTGTTGTTGGTGCGGCAAGAAGACATCACAAGATGTGTACCACGGTATGGTCATTTAGGACACACCTTCACTTGAGAGATTACCTGTAGTTGATAAAGAAGGTCCAACAAGAATCAATGTCATTTCTGCGTCGAAATTGACAGTGGTGGGCTACTCGTCTGACAAATACTCCAAACTTGTTATTGGATCCACACCCGTTCAGGTACAACAGCCGCCTTCTACCTCTCCTTCCAGAAATTAACATTATATCTAATTTTGAAGATGTATATTCGTCTGTCATCCAGAAAATGATTCCGACAAGCTTGACCCCGAAACTGCACACAGTGAAGGTCTTGGCACTAGAATCTATCGGCCCCAACCTGGAGCAAGTTGTCAATTTCATGAGATTCTTTCCGTGCCTGGAGAAGCTATATATCGAGGTGATGTTCCTTTCCTATTAAATGTTAACCTTAAGGGAGTTCAATTTGTGACACCTTTTCCCAAGTTTACAATGACAATGTACTACGATTTCTGAAGGATTTTTTTGGAGGATTACAGTACATACATGTCCCCCAATATTGGTTGCTTGATCCATATGGTTACAATCCATAAGCATTTCTCCTTTGGATTCATCTGTACTAGTTTTCTTAGGGAACTTTTCATCCACTCCAACCTCTTGTGAAGAAGGCTACATTTTTCTAGATTGTAATCAAATGCCCATGTTAATCATGTCGAATCTAAGATGGCATGTTAGTGCATTTTACAGATCCTACAAACTAAATAGGCCTGTAGTATTGTTCAAAACTACATGTAGGCACTAACATGTTTTCTATTTTTGTAGATAAGATTAGGCCCGGTGGTGGATAATGTGATACAATATAACAATCATGTCGAATGCCTAGATATGAATCTCTCAGAAATTACTTTGAACTCCTACCGAGGGACCTTACTGGAGATTATATTCACCAGGTTCTTTGTTGTCACAGCAAGGGTGCTGAAGGTAATGAGGTTTGCCCTACATTTATTTCACAAAAATGAATGGTTTGTTGATTAGCGCCGACAGCTGTGGCAGAATGGAATAGGCTCCAAAAATGCCGAATTTCAGTTTGGAACTTTAGATGACAGAGTAATCGGAAGTCATCGTGTCAACCCCATACATGACTTCTCAGTGGCTGATCCCTTTGCAAAAATTATGAGGTTTCGAAACCAGACTTACAAGTGGTAATATTAGTTTGAACCTCTTTGATATCCATGTTCAGCGGATCAACGCGAGTGTTTGCAGCTGATGAGCTGAATTTCATTTCTTATATCAGTTTGAACCTTGTAATCTTTGAATTTGAGCCATATAACTTTGGAATTTGAACCTTGTAAAATTTCAAGCTTTTGCGGTACAATCGTTGAAATGGCATCGTATGAGACTCATATATTGGTAGCACTATTTTCACTGGTACAGCGAGGTGCTATACAAACAGTTTTTAACCCTTTCCGCGATGGCATTTGGAACCGTCGCCAAGTGAGTGTGGGTGATAGGGGGGTCCTTCCCACACAACCCAGAAACCGTCGGGGATATGCCCTCCTGGCACACACGCTCGGCAAAATGAGGTCGTGTGCGATCGGTGCACGATCAAATACGGTTATACGTACAGTAGTGCTAAAAATAGAATTATATAGGCAAAATCGTTTCCGGTCATAACCACATCCCACATAGTCAGTCCCCCCCTAAACGTTTCCGTTCGTATGAACATCCGACACTGCCGCTCCAAGGAAAACATTTCCGTTCGTAGGTACATCACACACAATTTTCCCCGTTAAATCGTTTGTGATAGCGTTGCCATTGCACATGGTATTAACAATTTTATCGTTTGTGTTATTGAATGCATCACACACGGTGCATAGAAGAAACTATGTGGCAAATGTTGTCCATCACACATAGTTTTTATGTGGTAAACATTTGCGCAAGGTGGCCCAACACAAATAGTTTTGAAGAGAATGTCGTGTGTGATTGTTCAACGATACAACACGGTTTATTCCTAGAAACTATGTGCGTTGTCTGAGGTCATCGCCCACGGTGTTTTCTGAATAACCGTTTGCAATAGAAAAACCCAATTAGCAGGCTAATTTGCCCAGCTAATTGGCCATTAGTAGGCTAACCGCCCTATTATTAATAATCCATTTATTAATCTAATTGACATTCATATTAAGCACATAATATATTTCATTTCTATATTACGGAAGCAGGATTTCATAATTGAAATTCATCACAGTACAACATGATATAGCTTCAGCACTCAGCTACCCCATTACACAACTGCACTAGCACCAAGTTTCACATGCAACATCTAGAACCTTCCAAAATTAGCATCATAGACGGTACATAGAAAGATGCATCTCATCTGGAAAACTGCTGAAGCGGAAGGCGAATATTGAGCCTTCATTCATGTTGAAGGTCAAATTTAGGCTAGTGGTTGTGGATGATTGACCGTCCATCCTTCGTCCTCTTCAGGCACACTTCAATATTGAACCATGTGTGTTGTATGAAAACCCTCCTCGCCCCCTAACCATAGAGGTGGCTTGAGAGGTAATCATCAGTGAACTGCTTTGGAAGGCCTTAAAAAAAGGATGTTCATAAATATCTTCTCTATATTGGGAATGGGGCAAAGGAATTAAAAAAGGCAAGGTATAATAGTTAGTACCATCTTGTAGTTAACTGATGTCTTCTTCATTGTGCAGACAAAGATCTAGTTGTTTTTTGTTGCTAATTTCTTTATCCTAACAATCTTTTTGAGTTTCTTGACTTGATTGACATTCATGGACAACTCATTTCCCCATACGCAAAAAGGGCCGAACAATGGGTCAATACCTCTGATATCAGGACCTACATGTGCAAGATCAAATTGTTAAAAACCTAAATATTAGAATGATTCCTGCAATTGCACAATAATGTGCTATTAGAAAACGGACCATGCATGTGCTAACCTCGATTGTAAACCTCAGTGCTTCCCATTGTTTCCCTGCAACACATATAAGGTAGTTAGTCATCAGGTTAAGTAAGGGTTCACATGCTATCAGTAAAATATGTTGATGAAAAATAAGCACATTGCAGATTCATCAGATTAATTCAAGCCACATGGAAAACCCATTTATCCAAACCAAGCATGATCAAGAACTAGGAAATATAGTGCTTGTATGTGTTTCTCATGTATTAAGTGCAGCCAAATTTGATTTATTCCTCACATGCACAACAATACAAAATTCTACCCACGACAATTGGACATCTCATTGCAGAATTGAACCAAGCAGTTAACTAAACACCACAACAAATGAACCAAACATTAACTGAGCACCACATTACACAATATAACATACTCCTAATAGAAGATCAGACAGTTAACGAAAACCAAGCATGCTTAACAACTTGGAAATATAGCAATTATATTTGTTTCTCATGTATTTAGTATAGCCAAATTCAATTTATTCTTCACAGGGTATAGAATAACATAATGCACCCACAACAATTGAACATCGCATTGTAGAATTGAACCAACCAGTTAACTAAACACCACAACAAATGAACAAAACGTTAACTGAGCACCACATTGTACAATATAACATACTCTTAATAGAAGATCAAACAGTAAACCAAACCAAGCATGCTTAACAACTTGGAAATATAGCAATTGTATTTGTTTCTCATGTACTTAGTATAGCCAAATTTGATTTATTTCTCACATGGTATACAATAACAGAATGCACCCACAACAATTGAACATTGCATTGCCGAATTGAACCAAACAGTTAACTAAACACCACAACAAATGAACCAAACGTTAACTCAGCACCACATTGCACATTGTATAACCAAACCAAGCATGCTTGACAACTTGGAAATATAGCAATTGTATTCGTTTCTCATGTATTTTTTAAAGATAAATTTGATTTATTTCTCACATGGAAGACAATACAAAATTGCAGCCTGAAGAATCAAACCAAACAGTTAACTGAACACAACAACTAATTAACCAACAATTAATAAGTGAGGATCACATTGCACGACATATAGAACATATACACTAGAGGAACAGATTGCATGGTAAAAGTAGATAGCACAATTCACTAGAATTTGTTAAGGAAAGGCAGTGGCTAGCAAACTGAACATGGGTCCTTATAGTGAGCTAATAAGACAAGCTACTCCTCACTGTCGGAGATATCGATGATGATTGGCTCCTTGGACATGGAAGAGGGCGAGGCCTCTGCATCGTGGGTGCCCTCATCGTAGTGGTGAGTTGCCAGAGCCACCCCGGAGCACCAACCTGCTGGCTCTCAACATGAGGTAAGCATGTGCATGCTGAGAAAACACCTCGTAGTCTTTGTCGAAGGCACCGAGGGTGGCCTCAAGAAAACGCCATGAACTGTCGTTTAAAGCATCCAACCACGTCACGGCGTCAACGCACGAGGCCTCGATGATGGCCTTGATGGCAAGGTGTTCCTCCAAGATCTGGGGGTCGGCACGAATGGCACCATCGCGACCTCATCCACGCGTGCGGCCGTGATTTGCTTCTCCGCTGCGAAATGCTCCTTGAGATCCTTGCTATACTACATGCACCATGGCTTAGGGCGGCGCTTATTTGGTGGAGGGATCGGTGATTTGGGTGGAAGGTGTCGCGCCGACGATTGGGGCATGTGGGATGTGGAAGGAGGAGGAGGATGGGGGTCGGGTGTGGATTACCTGCCTGGATAGACGAGGCCGAGCAACGTGAAGGAGGGTCGCCGCGAGGAGGCGGCGCTGCAAGCAAGGAGTGAAGGTTTCAACTTGGAAAGGAAGGCGAAAATAGGGGAAATGTGGCTTTTGGTAAGGGGGAGGGGGTGAGAAGGTAGATATTTCTGGGGAAGACAAAAATTTGGAACCGGTTCAGCGAAAAAACTGGTGCGCAAAGTGTCATCAGACATGGTCCCTTATTCAGAACTTTGTACGATATGTGAACATCACAAACGATTCAGATAGCTTAACCCGTGTGTGATGAGTTTGAATGTTAAAAATTTTGGTTCGAATTTCCTTGGTTATAGTGGTCATCCACGTCATTGCATAATTTGGGTACACAAATGAGATTACAACACACCCACGCTTCTTAATCGAGCAAGTTCAACAATTAAACAGAGCTAGCTGACCTAAACATTACTCTAACAAATTAAAGACCGACACTCTTAATTAAACAAAACAAATAGTACTACTATGGCTGGTGCTCGTCGATCTCCACCGCCGCCTCCATGTCCAGCTTGCACCCAACGGTCTCATGGAGAAGGGGCTCCATGGCATCCATCGCACCATACTCGGCAAGCATCTCGCCATTCGCATCCGCCATTTCTTTGGAATAGACCACCATGAGCTGGGCGTGGGCGGCCGCGATCTAGGCTTTGGCGGGCTCCATTGTGGCAAGTCATGCCACGCAGGAATGGATGGCTGCTCGAATGCTCTCAGCGATTGCCAAATCTTCGGCCATGGGTTGTCGATCATTGTCGGAGAAGCTTCTTTCGATTTGTGCAGTTACCGCCATGAGCTAGGCGTGGGCAGCCTTGACATGGTCATGGGAGGCCTCCATCAGGGCTAAGGCCGCCACTGCTGAACGTACAGCTACTGTGCCGTTCTCGCCAGTTGATATCCTCGAAGCAGATGTTGCTGCCATCGCTTGAGAAGCAACAACAGCCATTTGGGCTGCCTTGGCGGCCCGGTCGCAGATTGCGGTCGCCCTCACGAAGCTTGTTAGCACGCGCCTGTGGCTGCGGCCGTGCTCTTGCCAGAGTGGGCCGCCAAAGTTGCCCTCATGACGCAGGTCCATGTCCCCATCTTTCACCGGTGATGATTGAACAGTGAAATGATATTTGGGGAGCGAGCTAGTGTGCTTGACACGCCGGCTGTGGACTGTAGCCGAAGCACCTTCTCGCGTAAGCCGTATGCGTACTATACTCCGACGGTGCTCCAAGATATTTTGTGCCGCATCTCACACGGTTGGTGATAATAAACTGTGTGCAATCTACTTGACTTTTCATATTGATTTGAATTACATAATGGTGTCACAGCTGCAATGGACGGTGTTTGAATTGCTAGAACTTTTATCTGCAGTGAACATGCAACTATAGGTGTGTCGCCAACAAAATTGTAATTATTCAGGGTTTGTTTGGACTTTTTATACATTAACTTGGTTTTGTAGGCATTTCAGGTGCAAAATTCAAACTTAAACTACATGCATATGCTCCGGTGCACTAACATGGGTTGCAAAATCATATATGTGTCCATGGGTTTATGCTAATGTCCCATGCAAGAAATGGGGATGGATTTCAAACACCACGGGACCGTGGCTCTCCGACAAACATTGAGGTACCTGCTTTTGTAATTGTAGTAAATCCAAAACTCGCCTAAGATTAATGAAACTTGGCATGCTATCATGGAACGGCATCGACATGTCATGGTAATTTTTTTGTCCCATTTGGGGCAGGTTTGGGTATAAGCTTATCACAAACCAGAGATTCTCACAACAAGCCTGATGGTTTGGGTATGGAACGTGCCACCTTTGGGGACGAAACGATATCCATTGCCTCTTATTGCTTTCAAAAAATTTCTAGTGTCAACATAGAACAACATGAGTGTTGTGTTAAATTTTGATATTTTTGGGGTTCGTTTGGACATTTTTATAAATTAACTGGGTTTTCTAGGCATTTTAGGTGCACAATTCAAATTTGAACTACATGCGGATGCTCCAGTGCAAATAAATTGGTTAAAAAATCAAGTATGTGTCATTGGGTGCATGCTCAGGTCCCATGCAAGAAATGGAAATGAATTTCAAACACCAGGGCACTGTTGATTGCCGGCAAAACGTTGAGATACTTTGTTTTTAAATTCTAGTAAATCCAAAACTCATCTGAAATTCATTAAACTTGGCATGTTATCATGGAGCGGCATCAACATGCCATGGTAATTTTTTTGTCCCATTTGGGGCAGGTTTGGGTATAAGCTTCTCACAAACTAGAGCCTCTCACAACAAGCCTGCTGGTTTCGGTAGGGAACGTGCCACCTTTGGGGACGAAACGATATCCGTTGCCTCTTATTGCTTTCGAAAAATTTCTAATGTCAACATAGAACAACAGGAGTGTTGTATTAATTTTTGGAATTTTTCAGGGTTTGTTTGAACATTTTTATACATTAACTGGGTTTTCTAGGCATTTTATGTGCATAATTCAAAATTGAACTACATGCACATGCTCCAGTGCATATAAATTGGTTGAAAAATCAAATCTGTGTCCTTGGGTGCATGCTTAGGTCCCATGCAAGAAATGGGAATGAATTTCAAACACCAGGGCACTGTTGATTGCCGGCAAAACATTGAGATACTTTGTTTTTAAATTCTAGTAAATCCAAAACTCGTCTGAAATTCATGAAACATGGCATGCTATCATGAAACGGCATCAACATGTCGTGGTAAAAAAATTGTCCCATTTGGGGCAGGTTTGGGTATAAGCTTCTCACAACAAGCCTGATGGTTTCGATAGGGAATGTGCCACCTTTGGGGACGAAATGATATCTTTTGCCTCTTATTGCTTTCAAAAATTTTCTAGTGTCAACATAGAACAACAGGAGTGTTTTATTAAATTTTGGAATTTTTGGGGTTCGTTTGGCAATTTTTATACATTAACTGGGTTCTCTAGGCATTTTATGTGCATAATTCAAATTTGAAGTACATGCACATGCTCAAGTGCATATAGATTGGTTGAAAAATCAAATCTATGTCCTTGGGTGCATACTTAGGTCCCATGCAAGAAATGGAAATGAATTTCAAACACCATTCATTTTCGGCAAAACGTTGAGATACTTTGTTTTTAAATTCTAGTAAATCCAAAACTTGTCTGAAATTCATGACACTTGGCATGCTATCGTGGAATGGCACCCGACATGCTATGGTATTTTTCTTGTAAATTTTGAGAGAATGCTAACTCGAATAACAACCAACAAAGGCATTTTGAAAAAATAGCTGCCACTTTAATATCTCAAACATTTGTATAATTCAAATCGTGTGCGTTCTGTTAACCATTCACGTGACGCCACATGTCTTGGTTTTAATGGCTATAGGAGGTGCCGTGCAGACAGCTGCTTGACTGAACAGGAGGCGTGCGAGCGCAGTTCAGTGCGTAGGCTGATAGAGAGGCATGCAAGCTGTCCTCCAATGCGCAGGCTCACTGGGAAGCGTGCGAGCTGTATGTTGCATAGGCTCATTGGGAAGTGAGCCCTTTGACTTCCATGGCCGCCGCCTTCCTCTCTGTTAATGGCGCCCGAGCCGCTGTTTAATACGGGCGACCTTACTGTTCACCTCCCATTCCCCTCCCTCCCGGAGACCTCCACCAACGCCATGGCGCAGAATGATCATCCGCCACTAGTCTTCAAGTTTGGTGAAGTCGACTCCGAGCCGGAGGAGATAGAAAATAAGGAGGAATGGGGCCTCATGGACATGGCTCAGAACGTGTTGGCCGTGGCGGTTGCTGCCCCGCTCCCGTCCCAGCTCCCATCCCCGCGCCCGCACCAACGACCATCCCTGTAGCATTGACAGTCTGGTCGCCAAGCACTATCGCAGAGTTGGAACCTGCGGGTGTTAGGGAGATATCCGCGGACCCATGCGAGCTCGTGTAAATGCCAGCGCTAGCGCCCGTGCCCATGCGTGCCCCTCCACCCACCGCGGCACCAGTCCCTGTGCGTTTGAATGCACCCGCCGTGCCCGTGCCCGTGCGCGCGCCCCCCTCAGCGGCATGGGATGTCTCCGTCGACCGCTACCTATCAGCGGTGCCAGTTGGCGTCCTCCCGTGCCCCATCTGTTGATCACACGACGACATGATGTTTGATTTACAAGTGAAGAACATTCTGTGCTGCCTTGAAGACTTCAACAACGGTGTCCCGGAGGACGACAACGACAACGACAACGCGGCACGCTGCCTCTGCCGCCATCGGAAATAGTTTTTTTTGGTGTTTAATACTGTATCTCGAATTCTCGATCATATGAATATAATTTCGCAGTGTGACTGAACGAAAGATATGGTTTGAACGAACTTGCGTTTTTCTCTCTTAATGTATAGAATTATCAAAGGATTTTCTTTTGAAAATAACGTCAATGGTTTTTAAATATAAAACACTCATAGCAAACGTTTTAGTTAGAACACTCGTATGCAAACCCACAACTTCCCCAGGAAGCCAAGGGAAAATGTGTCGAGCAGGATTTGTGCAGCGCTTGATCACAGACATTTTAGATAGAACACCCGTATGCAAAGTGAGAGCTATGGTCTTGCCCCTTAAGTCAAGGGAAAATTCAAAGCGTAGGATTTGTGCATCCCTTCAAGGCAAACAGTTGTTTTGGATGACCCGTGTGCAACCACGTAGAAACAATTGGGTAAGATTTGCATATGTCATATTGGGTATGTTGCCATTTGTCAAACTGGAAAGATTGACATTTGTTTATCTAGTAACATTGCCATTTGTCAACCTTGTACCATTGCGATTTGTACAAATATGCAGCTAAAAATCACTAGCACTATCTAATTTTTGCAACTAAAATCAGTAGCACTGTTCATATGGACACCAATACAAAGTGGCATTGTACTTTTTTGTCAAATTTGAGACCGGTTTTGATGTAGTCTTTATCTAATTACAGATGGGAGATTATTAATAATTGGGAACCAATATCCCAAACAGACTATTTATTCGAACCGTGAGCGTTATACCAACAATGGATACGTGCCATGCTTCGGTTAAGCAATAAAGCTACAACATTAATCATCCAATGTTGTGGGAAACCATGGCCACCTATGGGACCAGGAGGCCGTTTGCTGGTTCGGCAGGGGGGACGTCGCGTTGCACAAAGAGCAGATGAGTGTGAGGCAGCACGGCAGAGATCACACGGGTAGTTTTACCCAGGTTTGGGCCGCCGTGAGGCGTAAAACCCTACTCCTGCTTTTGGTGGATTGATGGTGGAAATGTGGTGGTGGAGCATAGTACACTTGCCCGGAAAGGGTTGCCTCAGGGCGGCAGCGGCTACGCGCATATGGGGGTGTGAGTTATCTAACCTTCTAACCTCGTTTACGATTGCCAAGGGCCTCCTTTTATACGTCAAGGGGTCACCACAGTGGCAAAGTAATCATTATGCATTGATATGATAGAAAACAGTGCTATCATACCTAACTCTCTGGGCTGACAGTGCGCATTTAATGCACTGCTCAACATCATGTTGTTGGTTGCCCATCAAGGCTTGCCGGGCTATCTTGCCAGCTCCACGCCTGCTTGTTTGACACGCCGCAGGACGGGTGTCATCTGTGGGTTTTTCCTATAGGGAGAGGCTGCCATGTGGCGAATGGTTGCCACTTAACCACTCTGCAGCTTGACACCGCACTGATCGATGACGTGAGTCATGGTGGAGTGGTTGGTGAGGTGCTTTAGCCTTCGCAAGTCCCGGCAGGCCCTACCGAGACGCCTTGGTCGTCTTCTTCTTGGGGTGGCCTTGTCCCTTGCCGGGCTGGCCTGCCCGACAAAGGAGGCCTTCCTCTTGACGATATCTTGCTTCTCTGGCCTGGTCTTGGTCCCTCTGATCCGCTTCTTGATCCCTTGAATCTCTTGGTTTCTTGTACTCTATCTTGGGTTGGTGCTTTAATCTTGATCCTGTGCCTGTGCACAGTCAGGGCAACAGACCCAGGGTTTGTTGCATGGACAAAAGCCCCCGGGCCTTCCCCAAGCGTGCTGCCGGGCGTCATCAGGGTAGGCCCTAATAAGTGCACAGGCAAGGGGCGCTAAAGAGGTTGGCCTCTTCGTGCCTTCTTTGCTTCTTCATTAATCTTGGGTCCGGGCCAGTTTCCGGTTTCCTCATGCGTTGCACAATGCCAATAGTTGTGGGGCCGCTCTAGTAATGGCCCGTGAATGACTTTAACGCACGGGGTAGAAACTGCCAATTCACTCTTCCCACCACGCCCTTATCCATAGCCACGTATGGTGCATGCATCGCGCAGGGTAGGTAACGGAGGCGCATGGCACGGGAGAGCATCAAGGCAAGGGCCCAGTCGTCTTGAACTGGCGGAGGAGGACGATGGTTGCCTGTTGAGGGAGCGGCTTCCCTCCCCGACCCACCTATAAAAGGAGGGGTGGAGGAGGGTAGAGTCATCCATCCTCGCATTCTTCTTCTCCTCCGTCTTCTGCTGCTGCTGGTCATGTTGAAGAGGAGATCCTGGGGCCAGCCCCCGGGCTCTTGGTTGGGGTGAGTGCTGCCGATTGCCAGTGCCGGTGCTCGGGGAGTGAGCCTAGACCTTGCTGTGATGGATCTCCTAGTTCCTTCGAAGCTCGGCCGGGAGGCAGGGCTGGAGATCGTTAGTAGTCCCAGCACTGCCCCTCCCGGAAGCCTTGGTGCCAATGTCGACGAGAGGCGCGCCTTCCTGCCCGCCAAGGCGGGAGTGGTGCACCCCAAGCCCCTTGGCCGTCTTGGCCGCTTGCCTTCTTCCCGGAGGGGGCGTCGTACCACCAGGCTGGCACTTCCCTGGAGAGGTATTGATGAAGATGAAGCAGTGAAGAAGGAGAAGGAGAGAGGCAGGCCGTCAGGACGGGGTACGACTGCATCGATGCGTTCGTCTCGTCCTGGCGACCTGCCGCCTCGTCTTCCCGTTCCTCCCTCCTCCCCGGCACCGTCATCACCGGCCTCCTGGTCGCGGGGGAGGGGGCTGTTCTCTTGTTGCCTTCGCCTCCTCCAGCAGTCTTCCAGCTGAGCATTGGTGGAT
This sequence comes from Triticum dicoccoides, assembly GCF_002162155.2. Taxonomy (NCBI): domain Eukaryota; kingdom Viridiplantae; phylum Streptophyta; class Magnoliopsida; order Poales; family Poaceae; genus Triticum; species Triticum dicoccoides. Next base: position 160,474,853 of record NC_041381.1, read on the forward strand.
GACTGCAATGTCGCTCGAGCTGGGGCTTTTGGGGACCCTGGTGGCGGTGACCAAGGTAGCCGTCGGACTTCTCCGCTTGCCCTTCTCCTTCGCAGCCTCACCACTCCCGATCTTGTCAGGCCCTGCGTCCGACAGGCCATGATGAGATCAGGGTGGACTCCTGCTTAAGTGCTGCTCCTGCCCCTTTTCTTCTCTTTGTGCTTCCTAGGGGGAGAAGGAACATGGAGAGGAGTTTACATGGCACTTATCTTTTTTCAATCTTAAATATGTAGGCACTTGCCAAATTTTAATTCAAATAATGTAAACTCTCGAGTCCATGTTTGTGTTATGTAATGCTAGTACTTGTATCAGCATGTTAGTGAAAAAGATAAACCTTGCTGAGAGCCCGTGCATGTATATGTCAATGCAGAGGCGAGATGCCTCTTTTGTGTAAATAAACGAGTTTTTCCCGGCAGGCTATCTCACTGTCACCCTTTTTGTCTGCCGGAGAGCCACATCTGCTGGGTTACAGATAAAGGGACCAACCACTTGCCAACTTCCTTTTACCAAAGGCCACTGCGACCATTCTAACCAAAGCAACATTCGAGTCAGGGATGGGAGCACCTAAGTTTAAAAAGAGTGGCGAGGTTTTCCAATGCATAAGTTGTAGCTTACAGAACACGAATGGACAAGAGGTAGAATTTATCTGTTTGGCTTGTCGAGGATCGCAGTGTTAGGCAATCTGCTCAACTCCTTGTCAAAGCCAAGTTCACGGCAAGAACCTGTAGCTTCATGCAGATGAGAATGAATGTAGGATGCGATCCCATCTATAGGCATATGAAAATGCTCATGAAATGCTTATGTAGTGATTTTGGAATGCTTATGCATGCACGCAGTCTTGGTCGGGTTGCCCCTGCTGTCGGTGTCAAAACCGGCGGATCTCAGGTAGGGGGTCCCGAACTGTGTGTCTAAGGCTAATGGTAACAGGAGGCGAGGAACACAATGTTTACCCAGGTTCGGACCCTCTCTATGGAGGTAATACCCTACTTCCTGCTTGATTTATCTTGATGATATGAGTATTACAAGAGTTGATCTACCACGAGACCGTAGAGGCTAAACCCTAGAAGCTAGCCTATGATTCTGATTGTTCTTGTCCTACGGACTAAACCCTCCGGTTTATATAGACACCGGAGGGGGCTAGGGTTACACAGAGTCGGTTACAGAGAAGGGAATCAACATATCCGAATTGCCAAGCTTCCCTTCCATGCAAAGGAGAGTCCCACCCGGGTATGGGAGGAAGTCTTCAATCTTGTATCTTCATAGTCTAACAGTCCGGCACAAGCATATGGTCCGGCTGTCCGAGGACCCCCTAATCCAGGACTCCCTCAGTAGCCCCTGAACCAGGCTTCAACGACGATGAGTCTGGTGCGCAGATTTGTCTTCGGCATTGCAAGGCGGGTTCCTTCTCCGAATACTCCAAAGTGGGTCTTGAACACAAGAATCGTGTCCGGCTCTGCAAAACAAATTCCACATACCACAGTAGAGAGCATAGTATTCCACGAGTCTAATCCGCTGACAACTTTTTTCACAGCGTGACATCACGCTATGGCCTGGTCATTATTCGAACCGTTTTCTCAACCTGCTACTGCACATCTTGCGAGGCGGTTTTATTGGCACGTCTTGTCGAAGCAGAGATTGCGTCCCCTTATCACGGGATCCTCATCAATACGGGCGTGGGTAACCCAACCGCACCATTAGCACGGCGCTTGGGGAATAAGCGAGTTTTTAGGTCAAGTGGGGAGGCGCATGATCTGTTGCCTTTATAAGGAGACAAGGACCCCCCCCCCCTTTTCACCCACGCCTTCTTCTTCCTCTGGTCATCCATTCTCGAGCTCCAACGCCCAAGCTTTCACCTTCTCCGCAAAGTCATTCCAAACATGTCTAGAGCGGGAGGCAAGTGGATGGCCTCCTCCATCATGAAGGAGGACATCAAGAAGCTTCGGGAGGCCGGATACCTGCGCAGACATCGCGCATCGGCTTCCGGC
>NC_041381.1:160477325-160525323 GCF_002162155.2 Triticum dicoccoides
CGGTTTTATTGGCACGTCTTGTCGAAGCAGAGATTGCGTCCCCTTATCACGGGATCCTCATCAATACGGGCGTGGGTAACCCAACCGCACCATTAGCACGGCGCTTGGGGAATAAGCGAGTTTTTAGGTCAAGTGGGGAGGCGCATGATCTGTTGCCTTTATAAGGAGACAAGGACCCCCCCCCCCTTTTCCCCCACGCCTTCTTCTTCCTCTGGTCATCCATTCTCGAGCTCCAACGCCCAAGCTTTCACCTTCTCCGCAAAGTCATTCCAAACATGTCTAGAGCGGGAGGCAAGTGGATGGCCTCCTCCATCATGAAGGAGGACATCAAGAAGCTTCGGGAGGCCGGATACCTGCGCAGACATCGCGCATCGGCTTCCGGCCTAAGGGCAGATCATCCCTACCCCGAAACCCCAGGAAAGGGTAGTATTCCTCTCTCACTTCGTCCGCGGGCTGGATTCCCGCTCCACCCAGTCGTCCGTAGACTAATGTTCTACTACGGGCTGGACTTCCATGATCTGGCCCCCAACTTCATCCTCAACATCTCGGTGTTCATCGTCATGTGTGAGGCCTTCCTCCGCATCACGCCCCACTTCGGCATATGGCTGAAGACCTTCAACATGAAGCCAAAGGTGGTGGGCGGCCAACAAGCGAAGTGCGGGGGAGCCATGGTGGGCAAGATACCCAATGTCACCTGGCCCGAAGGCTCCTTTGTGGAGATTGTGAAGGGGTGGTGATATGTCTCCAACGTATCTATAATTTTTGATTGTTCCATGCTACTATATTACTTGTTTTTGATGTTTATGGGCTTTACTTTACACTTTTATATCATTTTTGGGACTAACCTACTAACTGGAGGCCCAACCCGAATTGCTGTTTTTTTTGCCTATTTCAGTGTTTCAAAGAAAAGGAATATCAAACAGAGTCCAAACGGAATGAAACCTTTGGGAGCGATCTTTTTGGAACAAACGTGATCCAGAGAACTTGGAGTGGAAGTCAAGAAACAAGCGAGGCAGCCACGAGGCTGCCCGGCGCGCCCCCTAGGGCTGGGCGCGCCCCCACCCTCGTGGGCCCCTCGGGCATCCACCGACCTACTTCTTCCTCCTATATATACCCATGTACCCCGAAAACATCAAAGGCGACCACGAAAAACTATTTCCACCACCATAACCTTCTGTATCCGCGAGATCCCATCTTGGAGCCTTCGCCGGCGCTCCGCCGGAGGGGGAATCGATCGTGGAGGGCCTCTACATCATCTCCAAGGCCTCTCCGATGAGTTGTGAGTAGTTTACCACAGACCTTCGGGTCCACAGTTATTAGCTAGATGGCTTCTTCTCTCTCTTTGAATCTCAATATAAAGTTCTCCTCGATCTTCTTGGAGATCTATTCAATGTAACTCTTTTTGCGGTGTGTTTGTCGAGATACGATGAATTGTGGGTTTATGATCAAGTTTATCTATGAGAAATATTTGAATCTCCTCTAAATTCTTTTATATGTGATTAAGTTATCTTTGCAAGTCTCTTCGAATTATCAGTTTGGTTTGGCCTACTAGATTGGTCTTTCTTGCAATGGGAGAAGTGCTTAGCTTTGGGTTCAATCTTGTGGTGTCTTTTCCCAGTGACAGCAAGGCACATATTGTATTGTTGCCATTGAGGATAAAAAGATGGGGTTTATATCATATTGCATGAGTTTATCCCTCTACATCATGTCATCTTTCTTAATGCGTTACTCTGTTCTTTATGAACTTAATACTCTAGATGCATGCTAGATAGCGGTTGATGTGTGGAGTAATAGTAGTAGATGCAGGAAGGAGTCGGTCTACTTGTCACGGACGTGATGCCTATATACATGATCATGCCTAGATAATCTCATAATTATTCTCTTTTCTATCAATTGCTCGACAGTAATTTGTTCACCCACCGTAATACTTATGCTATCTTGAGAGAAGCCACTAGTGAAACCTATGGCCCCCGGGTCTATCTTTATCATATAAGCTTTCAATCTACTTTTATTTGCATATTTACTTTTCCAATCTATATCATAAAATACCAAAAATATATTTATCTTATCATATTATCTCTATCAGATCTCACTTTCGCAAGTGGCTGTGAAGGGATTGACAACCCCTTTATTGCGTTGGTTGCGAGTTCTTGTTTGTTTGTGTAGGTGCGTGGGACTTTTGAGGAGCCTCCTACTGGATTGATACCTTGGTTCTAAAAAACTGAGGGAAATACTTACGCTACTATTGCTGCATCACCCTTTCCTCTTCAAGGAAAACCAACGCAAGCTCAAGACGTAGCAAGAAGGATTTCTGGCGCCGTTGCCGGGGAGGTCTTCGCTCAAGTCAAGACATACCAAGTACCCATCACAAACTCATCTCCCTCGCATTTACATTATTTTCCATTTGCCTCTAGTTTTCCTCTCCCCCACTTCACCCTTGCCGTTTTATTCGCCCTCTCTTTCCCTATCTCCTCTCTCTTTTGCTTGCCTTTTTGTTTGCTTGTGTGTTGGATCGCTTGTCATTATGGCGCAAGATAATACCAAATTGTGTGACTTTTCCAATACCAATAATAATGATTTCCTTAGTACTCCGATTGCTCCTCTTAATGATGTTGAGTCTTGTGAAATCAATGTTGCTTTGCTGAATCTTGTTATGAAAGATCAATTCTCCAGCCTTCCTAATGAAGATGACGCTACCCATCTAAACAACTTTGTTGATTTGTGTGAGATGCAAAAGAAGAAAGACACGGATAATGATATTGTTAAATTGAAGTTATTTCCATTTTCACTTAGATATCGTGCTAAAGTTTGGTTTTCGTCTTTGCCTAAGAATAGTATTGATTCATGGAATAAGTGCAAAGATGCTTTTATCTCTAAGTATTTTCCTCCCGCTAAGATCATCTCTCTTAGGAACGATATTATGAATTTTAAACAACTTGATCATGAGCATGTTTCCCAATCTTGGGAAAGAATGAAATTAATGATTAGAATTTGCCCTACTCATGGTTTGAATTTATGGGTGATCATACAAAATTTTTATGCCGGATTGAATTTTGCTTCTAGAAATCCTTTAGATTTGGCCGCGGGAGGCACGTTTATGGAAATCACCTTAGGAGAAGCTACTAAACTCCTTGATAATATTATGGCTAATTATTCTCAATGGCACACCGAAAGATTTACTAGTAAAAAGTGCATGCTATAGAAGAAATTAATGTTTTGAGTGGAAAGATGGATGAACTTATGAAATTGTTTTCTACTAAGAGTGCTCCTATTGATCCCAATGATATGCGTTTGTCTACTTTGATTGATAATAATAATGAATCTATGGATGTGAATTTTGTTGGTAGGAATAATTTTAGTAATAATGCTTATAGAGGAAACTTTAATCCTAGACCGTTCCCTAGTAATTTCTCTAATAGTTATGGAAATTCCTACAATAATTCTTATGGTAATTTTAACAAGATGCCCTCTAATTTTGAGAATAGTGTTAAAGAATTTGTGATCTCTCAAAAGAATTTTAATGCCTTGCTTGAAGAAAAATTGCTTAAAGTTGATGATTTGGATAGGAACGTTGATAGACTCTCGCTTGATGTTGATTATTTGAAACTTAGATCTACTTCTCCTAAGCATGATATCAATGAGTCTCTCAAAGCCATGAGAATTTCCATTGATGAGTGCAAAGAAAGAACCGCTAGATTGCGTGCTAAGAAAGATTGCTTTGTAAAGGCGTGTTCTTCTAGTTACCATGAAAATAATAATGAAGATATAAAAGTTATTGATGTGTCCCCTATTAAATCTTTGTTTCGCAATATGAATCTTGATAATGTTGGGACTAGAGATGAGTCAACTTTAGTTAAAAGGCGTCCTAATGATTCGGAGTTCTTAGGTCTTGATGCTAAATTTGGTAAAAGTGGGATTGGAGAGGTCAAGACTTTAAATAGCATTGAACCCACTATCTTGGATTTCAGGGAATTTAATTATGATAATTGTTCTTTAGAAGATTGTATTTCCTTGTTGCAACCCGTTGTGAATTCTCCTCATGCTTATAGTCAAAATAAAGCTTTTACCAAACATATTGTTGATGCCTTGATGCAATCTTATGATGAAAAACTTAATTTGGAAGTCCTATACCTAGAAAACTTTATGATGAGTGGGAACCTACTATAAATATTAAAATTGAAGATTATGAGTTTTATGCTTTATGTGATTTGGGTGCTAGTGTTTCCACGATTCCGAAAACTTTATGCGATATTCTAGGTTTCCATGATCTTGATGATTGCTCTTTAAATTTGCACCTTGCGGATCCCACCATTAAAAAGCCAATGGAAGGATCAATGATGTTCTTATTTTTGCAAATAGGAACTACGTGCCCGTAGATTTTATCGTTCTTGATATAGATTGCAATCTTTCATGTCCTATTATTCTTGGTAGACCTTTCCTTAGAACGATTGGTGTGATTATTGATATGAAGGAGGGGAATATTAGATTCCAATTTCAATTAAGGAAAGGCATGGAACACTTTACAAGAAAGAAAGTTAAATTACCTTATGAATCTATCATGCGAGCTACTTATGAATTGAATGCCAAAGATGGCACTACTTAGATCTATCCTCGCTTTTATGCCTAGCTAGGGGCGTTAAACGATAGCGCTAGTTGGGAGGCAACCCAATTTTATTTTCGTTTTTTGTTTTTGCTTCTGTTTAGTAATAAATTTTGCATCTACCTTCTGTTTAGATGTGTTTTTATGCTTTAGTTAGTGTTTGTGCCAAGTAGAACCTATAGGATAACCTATGGTAATAGTTAATTTGATTCTGCTGAAATACAGAAACTTTGCACGCACGAAAATAAGTTTAGTAATTCACAGAAACGTGCTTTTGCGTTGATTATTTTTGCTGTAGATCAGTAGGCAAATTAACCAGGACTTCCTATTTTGGTAGGATTTTTAGAGTTCCAGAAGTATTCGAGAGTTACAAATTGCTACAGACTGTTCTGTTTTTGACCGATTCTGTTTTCCGTGTGTTGTTTGCTTATTTTGATGCATCTATGGCTAGTATGTAAGGGTATGAACCATAGATAAGTTGGAATACAGTAGGTTTAACACCAATATAAATAAATAATTAGTTCACTACAGTACCTTATGTGGTGGTTTTTCTTTCTTGCACTAACGGAGCTTATGAGATTTCCTGTTGAGTTCTGTGTTGTGAAGTTTTCAAGTTTTGGGTAAAGATTTGATGGACTATGGAATAAGGAGTGGCAAGAGCCTAAGCTTGGGAATGTCCATGGCACCCCAAGACATTCAAGGATAACCAAAAGCCTGAGCTTGGGGATGCCCCGGAAGGCATCCCCTCTTTCGTCTTCGTCTATCGGTAACTTTACTTGGAGCTATATTTTTATTCGCCACATGATATGTGTTTTGCTTGGAGCATCTTGTATGATATTAGTATTTGCTTTTTAGTTTTACACAATCATACTTTCTGTACACACCTTTTGGGAGAAGCCCACTTGATTACAATTTATTAGAATACTCTATGTGCTTCACTTATATCTTTTAGAGCACGGCGGTGGCTTAATTTTGAAGAAATTGTTGATATCTCATGCTTCACTTATATTATTTTGAGAGTCTTTTAGAACAGCATGGTATTTTCTATGGTTATAAATTTGGCCCTAGAATGATGAGCATCCAAGTTGAGTATAATAAAAACTATCATAGAAAGTGCATTAAACACTAGGATCAATTTGATGCTCGATTATCGTTTTGAGATATAAAGGTGGTAATGTTAGAGTCATGCTAGTTGGGTAATTATGAAATTGAGAAATACTTGTGTTGAAGTTGGAAAGTCCCGTAGCATGCACGTATGGTAAAAGTTGTGTGACAATTTTTTTGCATGATGTGCTCTTTTAATTGTCTTCCCTATGAGTGGAGGTCGGGATCGCGCGATGGTTAACTCCTACCAAACCTTCCACTAGGAGCATGCGTCTTAGTACTTTGCTTCGAGGGCAAGTAGACTTTTGCAATAAGTATATGAGTTCTTTATGACTAATGTGAGTCCATGGATATACGCACACTCACCCTTCCACTTTGCTAGCCTCTCTTGTGCCGTGCAACTTTCGTCGGTATCATACACCCATTATTTACCTTCCTCAAAACAGCCACCATACCTATTATGGCATTTCCATAGCCATTCCAAGATATATTGCCATGGAACTTTCCACCGTTCCGTTATTATGACACAATCCATCATTGTCATATTGCTCTTTGCATGATCATGTAGTTGACATTGTATTTGTGGCAAGGCCACCTTCATAATTTTTCATACATGTCACTCTTGATTCATTGCATATCCCGGTATACCGCGGGAGGCATTCATATAGAGTCATATTTTGTTCTAAGTGTTGAGTTGTAATTCTTGAGTTGTAAATTAATAAAAGTGTGATTATCTTCATTATTAGAGCATTGTCCCAAGTGAGGAAAGGATGATGAATACTATGATTCCCCCACAAGTCGGGATGAGACTTTGGACTTTAAAAACAATAGGCCAAAGAGCCCACCAAATAAAAAAAAGAGAAAAGGCCAAATAATAAAAAAAGAAAGGCCAAATAAAAAAATGAGAGAAAAAGAGAGAAGGGATAATGCTACTATCTCTTTTCCACACTTGTGCTTCAAAATAGCACCATGATCTTCATGATAGAGAGTCTCTTGTGTTGTCACTTTCATATACTAGTGGGAATTTGCATTATAGAACTTGGCTTGTATATTCCAATGATGGGCTTCCCCAAAATTCCCTAGGACTTCATGAGCAAGCGAGTTGGATGCACACCCACTTAGTTTCTTTTGTGGAGCTTTCATACATTTATAGCTCTAGTGCATCCGTTGCATGGCAATCCCTACTCACTCACATTGATATCTATTGATGGGCATCTCCATAGCCCGTTGATACGCCTAGTTGATGTGAGACTATCTTCTCCCTCTTTTGTCCTCACAACCACCACCATATACCACATATAGTGCTATGTCCATGGCTTGCGCTCATGTATTGCGTAAGAGTTGAAAAATCTGAAGCGCGTTAAAAAGTATGAACCAATTGCTTGGCTGAAACCGGGGTTGTGCATGATGGGAGTATTTTGTGTATGTAAAATGAAGCATGGCCTAACTATATGATTTTTTAGGGATAAGCTTTGTTTGTCTATGATATTTTGATAAGACATGATTATTTGTTAGTATGCTTCGAGTATTACTATTTTTATGCTTTATAAGCTTTTATCTTGAATCATTTGGATCTGAACAATCATGCCACAATAAAGAAAATTACATTGAGAATTATGCTAGGTAGCATTCCACATCAAAAATTCTGTTTTTATCATTTACCTACTCGAGGACGAGCAGGAATTAAGCTTGGGGATGCTTGATACGTCTCCAATGTATCTATAATTTTTTATTGTTCCATGCTATTATATTACTTGTTTTGGATGTTTATGGGCTTTACTTTACAGTCTTATATCATTTTTGGGACTAACCTACTAACCGGAGGCCCAGCCCGAATTGCCGTTTTTTGCCTATTTCAGTGTTTCGAAGAAAAGGAATATCGAACGGAGTCTAAACGGAATGAAACCTTCGGGAGCGATCTTTTTGGAACAAATGTGATCCAGAGGACTTGGAGTGGAAGTCAAGAAACAAGCGAGGCGGCCACGAGGGTTCCCGGCGCGCCCCCTAGGGCTGGGCGTGCCCCCACCCTCGTGGGCCCCTCGGGCATCCAGCGACCTACTTCTTCCTCCTATACATACCCATGTAACCCGAAAACATCAGAGGTGACCACGAAAAACTATTTCCACTGCCGTAACCTTCTGTATCCGCGAGATCCCATCTTGGAGCCTTCGCCGGCGCTCCGCCGGAGGGGGAGTCGATCACGGAGGGCCTCTACATCATCTCCAAGGCCTCTCCGATGAGTTGTGAGTAGTTTACCACAGACCTTTAGGTCCATAGTTATTAGCTAGATGGCTTCTTCTCTCTCTTTGAATCTCAATACAAAGTTCTCCTCGATCTTCTTGGAGATCTATTCGATGTAACTCTTTTTGCAGTGTGTTTGTCGAGATCCAATGAATTGTGGGTTTATGATCAAGTTTATCTATGAGAAATATTTGAATCTCCTTTGAATTCTTTTATCTGTGATTAAGTTATCTTTGCAAGTCTCTTCGAATTATCAGTTTGGTTTGGCCTACTAGATTGATCTTTCTTGCAATGGGAGAAGTGCTTAGCTTTGGGTTCAATCTTGCGGTGTCCTTTCCCAATGACAGCAGGGGCAGCAAGGCACGTATTGTATTGTTGCCATCGAGGATAAAAAGATGGGGTTTATATCATATTGCATGAGTTTATCCCTCTACATCATGTCATCTTTCTTAATGCGTTACTTTGTTCTTTATGAACTTAATACTCTAGATGCATGCTGGATAGCGATCGACGTGTGGAGTAATAGTAGTAGATGCAGGCAGGAGTCGGTCTACTTGTCACGGACGTGATGCCTATATACATGATCATGCCTAGATAATCTCATAATTATTCGCTTTTCTATCAATTGCTCAACAGTAATTTGTTCACCCATCGTAATACTTATTCTATCTTGAGAGAAGCCACTAGTGAAACCTATGGCCGCCAGGTCTATCTTTTATCATATAAGATTTTAATCTACTTTTATTTGCATCTTTACTTTTCCAATCTATATCATAAAATACCATAAATATATTTATCTTATCATATTATCTCTATCAGATCTCACTTTCGCAAGCGGCCGTGAAGGGATTGACAACCCCTTTATTGCGTTGGTTGCGAGTTCTTGTTTATTTGTGTAGGTGCATGGGACTTTTGAGGAGCCTCCTACTGGATTGATACCTTAATTCTCAAAAACCGAGGGAAATACTTATGCTACTATTGCTGCATCATCCTTTCCTCTTCAAGGAAAACCAACGCAAGCTCAAGATGTAGCAGGTGGCAATCGGGGTGGTTCTACATCACCGAGCCACGCGACACTAACTGGGCGACGACCCCCAAATTTCGATCTGGCGTCCCCATGCGGCTCACCTCCTGGAAAGAGAAGGGCTTAGCCTGGGGCTCAGGGGAAGAGCTGACCGGACTTCAGACCTGCGTCCAAAATATGATAAGCAAGAAAATCAAGCTCGTCAACGTGGTCCAGGTTATGCTCCTCTGCTGGATCCTTCTGTGTCAGAGACGGGTTTGCAATTTGTGGGAGTTCGACCCAGCCGAACACCAGACACTGAGAGAGCTCTTTGGCACGATGCACAAAGACATTTGGAAGGTGCTTTTCAAGGCCAACGAGGTACCTCCACCCATAACCGAAGATCACGGACTCAGCACAAAACACCGAGAGTTTTCATATTGTGCAAGATATGCCTTTTACCAGCACATCTACGGGAAGAATCTAAGCTTCCATGCCGATTTTACAGGCCTGGGTAGCGATAGCGGAGCAGATTGACTGTCCGGCTCCGCTACCTGAAGATCCAGAATCACCTCTTCTAACAAAGATGTTGTTTCCAGTGCCCTATGAGGTGACAGAGAAGAAGGCCAAGAAGACGGCCGCGGGGACCAGAGAAGGTCTCCGGCACAAGGTTGCATCAGACATGACGTCTGAAGACACCGATACACACTCCTCCACCGAAGACGAGGAGGAGGAGGAGGAAATCCATCCTAGCCCCACCTGGGGAGAAAAAAGAGGAAGGCCGCCACGCACGAGGAGGCCAAGGTGTCCAAGAAGGGAAAACCTTCCTTCCGGACCACCCCACCGCAGCCACCAACAGCAGCGAGGAGTGGGAGCCTAGGGACAAGCCCCTCGCTAAGTCGTAAGTATCCGTACACAATAGTACTTCTGGTATGTTTGTTTTATCGCTTCTTATCATGCCAAACATGCACCTGCAGTTCGGCAAAACCCAACATCGACATTTCCTCCTCTTCGAAGGGGTCTGTAGAATCGTCGGTGATGAACAGTGAATCGCTTCTGATCGCCTCCTCCCCCAAGGCCGTGGACAACCTCAAGGTGTTGTCTCGAAGGATACCAGGCCAAGGGGAGATAGTTCCAGAGATGCCCCCCAGGCAAAATCCCAGTCGCCGGGCACATGGGGGGAGGACCCCCGTGGACTCTGATAATGGGGGCCGCAGCCAGTTTGGCCCCCAGCCGGATACGGCTCCGGAAACCCAAGTGGTTCCGGATTCAGGCAGGCAGCCTCCCCCTAAGGAGGGCGAGCCGCCTGTACCGACAACCTCTGTCCATCCAGAGTCGCCGGACAACTTGCTGGAAACGCTTCGCAGCGCTTCCATTAATGAAGAACACCGTACTCTTATGAGTACTGTGATTGCGAAGGTCCGGTCTGCCAAAAGTGGATTGACCGAAGCCTGCGCTAGCCTTCTAACAGGCTTTGAGGTAAGTAATAAAATTTTAAGAGAATATCACAGTATAGACAGTAGCCCCTGATGCTCTGTTTGGTGTTCGGAAAGAAAAGAGGAACATAGGATCAAATAATGTTCGCAAGAGTCTAACAAAAGATGTCTATGAGAATAAGCAGGCGTCACTGCTGGCCACTGCCGCTCGTACTGCTGAGGTCTTTGGACTAAAGCATGGCCTGGAGCGGACCGAGGGAGAGCTCGGCCTCATGAAGAGGCAGCTCGAGGAAAGTCAAGGTACGCAATACCCCATCTATATATTTATAAAGGATAAATGGTTTCTACTGATAGAAGCGTCATGAACTTTGATGGGGGCCACGACCGAAGTGGCGGCCCTTAAGAAGGCGCTGGCCGAGGCCGAAGACAAAGCGGCCAAGGAACGCGCCGAGCGCGAGAAGCAAGAGGCCCGGGTCAGCGAGGTCCAGCAAGAGCTCCGGGATTTCGTCTAGAAATACGAGTCCTTGGAGCGTGACTCTAAGACTCAAGAGTCCGAGCTTGCTAAGGCCCTCTAGAGCGTGCAAGACGCCAAAGCTGAAGCCCAGAAGGCCCTCCAGGAAATTCAGGCGGCCAAGGAGATTGCGGCGGGTAAGGCATTTGTTATGCAAAGGAAGCATGTGAAGGAGACTTTCCTTTTACTTAACCAAATTTGGAGTTCTCCAAGAGCGTTTGCAGATCTGCCGCGCAGCATATCAGATGCCGCGGAGTTTTACCGAGCCGTAGAAGGGAGCTCAACGGAGAAGTTGTTCTGGTCCCAATATCTTGGGACAGAACATCCGATGCCCTTGAGCGACCAGCTGAAGCAACTGGTCGAGCTGCACAAGGCAGCCGAACTGGCCATGAAGGACCTCATAGTCTGGCTATGGCCTGCTAAGCCTATGCCCAGCAGCTACTTCGGTCTCGTGAAGCGGCTTGTGAGTGCCTGCCCATGACTTGAAGTCATAAAGCGGTCGGTTTGCGTTGAAGGTGCGCAGATGGCCTTTGCCCGTGCAAAGATGCATTGGGCGAAGATGGACGCCACGACGCTGATGACCGAGGGTCCTCCAAATGGCAAGGAGCACTGCCGACCTGAAAATTATTATGACAGTGTTCTGAAGGGCTCCCGCCTTGTGGCAGAACAATGTACTAAGGATGTAATCTTTGAGTGAATGTACTCATTTTATCATGTAATATGAAACAAGTTCATTTGCGCAATATAATGCTTGTTGATTTAAAATTTTACCTCCTATGCGGCCGTTTACAAAATCTGAGAGTTGGCCAGTCGTCGGCTTCTGCCCCCCATGTAACTAGCATAGGGGTGTTCGGGATAAATCTAAACACTCTTTATCCAAGTTTTTGGTCCTTTAAGGAGGTGTTTAGCGCAACGAACAAGGCAATCAGACTATACAGCTTTAATACCCTCACTTAGCCATAAAAGTTCTATAATTTTAAATTTTGGTGTAGCCCCTGGTATTCGGAAGACCGAATTTGGGGCGCTATACACGCCTAAATCGGACAAAGACCGATTCCTCGCATGAAGCGGAAAAAATCTTTAAGGATTTGTAACCTCTCGAACGGCGACCAGCTCTCGCCGCATCATGACAATCAGTTTTCGGTTTTCTCTACTGAGGTGCTCGTCCGGAAGAACCAAGACACAATCGCAGTAGTTCTCCCTTTACTACCCTAGCCGATATAGCGGAACGTAGGGTAGCAAGCACAGGAGTCGGGCAACCCAACTATTGACCCAAGACATGATTCGGAGCTGATACATATAATGCTATAAGTTCGGGGTGCCGCACTGTCGAAAGTGTTCGGACTTTCTTGCCGTGTTATGGGGTACACTGAAGCCCCTGGCAAACTGAACGTACCAGAATGTATGAGTGCGATTTGTAATAAATAAATAGTCAAGGAAAAAAGGAATGAAGTAATAAGCTGACGTTGTAAGTTATTTTCCATTGTTATTTGAATGATACGTCAAGGCATATGTATACAAGTAATGAGATAAGCAAATGGGACTATTTACCATGCCCTAACCAAGAGCGAGCTGCGTGTGGGTATGTAAAACAGGTATAGCGATCATTATCAGAGACCACCTGGGGATTCCCTTGTACGTCAAAGCTCCTTGCCTCCTTGGTGTTTCCATCCCGTGATGGGTCTGACAATCAGGTTATCGGAAGAGCCTCAAGTAGAGAGGGACCTGAAAGAAAGAAACAGGTGAAGGTATGTGGATCTTGGGGCGGTTGAGCCGCATTGTGGACCGCAGTCTAGCTGTGCCTCCGTCTATGCCCATGGTATTTTAAGTGTGTAATTATGCACGTGTGACACAAATTTCACTGCTTGACTGGGACTTAGGACGGAGGCCGAATTGCTTAGGCGAGCTCTGGACGGGCTGGACAATCCTATTGCAGAGTACTCCGGACTCGCTTGACGGTGTCCGGGGGCTTTATTGCCAAATTGAAGGTCTGCCTAAGGAGGCTGCTCTGTACTTTTGCTGCAAGGGCTACAGTGTGCTCCTCCGTACGGAGCGAGCGCTCTGTATTTCCATTGACTGTTATAACACCACGGGGTCCGGGCATCTTTAGCTTGAGGTAGGTGTAGTGTGGCACCACATTGAATCGAGCGAATGCGGTTCGACCTAGCGGTGCATGATAACCACTGCGAAAGGGTACGATATTGAAGATTAACTCCTCGCTTTGGAAGTTATCCGGGGATCTGAAGACCACTTCCAGTGTAATTGAGCCTATACAACAGGCCTCTACACCTGGTATGACACCTTTGAAGGTGGTTTTGGTGGGTTTGATCCTTGAGGGATTGATGCCCATTTTGCGCACTGTATCCTGATAGAGCAAGTTCAGGCTACTGCCACCGTCCATGAGGACTCGTGTGAGGTGGAATCCGTCAATGATAGGGTCAAGGACCAGTGCGGTTGAGGCGCCATGACAGATACTGGTCGGATGATCCCTGCGATCAAAGGTGATCGGACAGGAAGACCATGGGTTGAACTTTGGGGCGACTGGCTCCATTGTGTAGACATCCCTTAGTGTGCGCTTCCGCTCCCGCTTGGGAATATGGGTGGCGTATATCATATTTACCATTTTTACTTGGGAAGAAAATTTCTTCCGTACCCCTATGTTCGGTAGCCGGGGTTCCTCGTCGTCATCACTATGCGACCCCTTTTCCTTGTTTTTGGCATTTAGCTTGCCTTCCTATTTAAATACCCAACATTCTCTGTTGGTGTGGTTGGCTGGTTTATCGAGGGTGCCGTGGATTTGACATGAGCGATCGAGTATGCGGTCCAAACTGGACGGGCCCAGATTGTTTCTTTTGAATGGATTCTTTCGTTGACCGGACTTGGAGCCACTAAATCCGGCATTGACGACCGTGTCTTCGGCGTTGTTGCCATTATTGCGATGTTTGTGTCTGTTGCGCCGGGGCTTGCCGTTGCTATCTCTAGCGTCTGAAGTGCTAGAATTTCTTGATATGCTGTTGCTACGAGCCAACCAGCTGTCCTCGCCCGCACAAAAGCGGGTCATGAGTGTCGTAAGGGCTGCCATGGATTTCGGCTTCTCTTGGCCGAGGTGTCGGGCAAGCCACTCATCGTGGATCTTATGCTTAAAGGCCGCTAGGGCTTCGACATCTGGACAGTCGACGATTTGGTTCTTTTTAGTTAGGAACCGAGTCCAGAATTTCCTGGCTGACTCTCCGGGCTGTTGGGTTATGTGACTTAAGTTGTCAGCGTCCGGTGGTCGCACATAGGTGCCCTGGAAGTTGTTGAGGAATGCGTCTTCCAGGTTCTCCCAACTGCCAATGAAGTTTGCCGGCAGACTATTCAGCCAATGCCGAGCTGGTCCCTTGAGTTTTAATGGGAGGTACTTTATGGCATGTAGATCATCGCCGTGTGCCACATGAATGTGGAGAAGGAAATCTTCAATCCATACCGCGGGGTCTGTTGTCCCATCATATGGTTCGATGTTCACAGGCTTAAACCCTTTTGGGAATTCATGGTCCATTACTTCGTAAGTGAAGCATAGGGGGTGTGCGGTGCCTCTATGCCGGGCTACATCACGACACAATTCAGATGAGTCTGGTCTGCTGTATTCGGCCCGGACGGATTTGTATTTAGTATGTCTGGAGTGGCGGTCATCATCACGTGTTAGGGCGCGCCCCCCACGATCCGTAGATCGATCTTGACTGTCCTGCTTTGTTTTCCAATTCGTCTCGCATGTCATGCGTGTAGCCCCGGGCCTTGGTGCTTTTAGTTGTTCGGCGACGTGGTGTGGGCTGGTGTTCAGGCTGATACGCCACTTTGTCTCGGCCACGAGGTGGTCGGTCAGCCGCATCCTGTGCTGGTAGTATAGGCTCTAGTGCCTCGTCCTCGAATTGAGGTAACAACCCGCGCCTCGGGTAACTTTTGGTTGGGCGCTCGAGTCCGTATGCCTCGGCCGCCAGGACCTCAGTCCATCTGTCAGTGAGCAGATCTTGATCAACTCGAAGCTGCTGCTGTTTTTTCTTCAGGCTCTTTGCCATGGCTATAAGCCGGCGCTTGAAGCGCTCCTGCTCAACGGGATCCTCAGGCACGGTAAATTCTTCGTCGCCGAGGCTCACCTCTTCTTCGGAGAGGGGCATGTAATTGTCGTCCTCCGAGTCTTCATCCATTGCCTGTTCATCAGGGCTAGCTTGCTCGTCCTCCCATCCGGCCTGCTCGAAACTTGGCTGGGTGGGATTGTTTTTGTCTTCGGCATCATCCAGAGTGTTGTTGTCTCTGTTGCCGGTATCACTGTTTTTGCTATGGCGGGGTTTGGAGCAGTGCCGCTGACGTCGGCGCTTAGGTTGCTTCTCAAGAGGGTCACCTTCCGTTGCATCCTTTTGATCCTCACCATTGTTTTCTTTGGGTGTATCTACCATGTATATGTCATATGATGAGGTGGCCATCCAGCGCCCTGTGGGTGGTGGTTCCTGTTCTTCTTCGGCATCGTCATCCATACCGTCGATGTCTTCGGAGTCGAAATCGAGCATGTCGGTTAAGTCGTCGACAGTGTCTATTAAGTGGTTGGTGGGTGGGTAGCGAATTCCTTCGCCATCCGCTTCCCACTCAAGCCGGACATAGTTTGGCCCAGGGTCTCCTGACAGGGAGAGAGATTTTAATGAGTTTAGCACATCGCCGAAGGGCGAGTGCTGAAAGATATCCGTAGAGCTAAACTCCATGATTGGTGCCCAGTTAGATCTGATGGGCATGGATGCACGCGGTTCGGAGCCTATGGCTAGAGACGAGTCCGAGGGTCCGATGGCATAGACCTTATCGGAAGTAAAATCTTTGTTCGGCTCTATCGCCATTGAGTGTGCGGCCTCCATGGCGGGGTCCATCCCCCCGTCCTCGGATGGCACGATCTGCACTGGATTTGAAGCCAGGGCAGCTGCAGGTGTGTTCTCCGGAACACCATCCGATGGCAGATCTAGGTCATGCTCATCGCAACTATGGGGTGCACTTGACATGGGCTCGAATCCCTCGAAGATCAAGTCTCCAGGATGTCGGCAGTGTAATTCAGTCTTCCAAATCTGACCTGATGGCCAGGGGCGTAGCTATCGATCTGCTCCAGATGGCCAAGCGAGTTGGCCCACAGTGCGAAGCCGCTGAATACGAAGATCTGTCCGGGGAGGAATACCTCACCCTGGACCGCATTGTTGTGGATGATTGAAGGAGCCATTAAGCCTTATGGTGATGACACAGTTGAACTCTCAATGAAAGCACCAATGTTGGTGTGAAAACCGGCGGATCTCGGGTAGGTGGTCCCAAACCGTGCGTCTAAGGCTAATGGTAACAGGAGGCAAGGGACACAATGTTTACCCAGGTTCGGGCCCTCTCTATGGAGGTAATACCCTACTTCCTACTTGATTGATCTTGATGATATGAGTATTACAAGAGTTGATCTACCACGAGATCGTAGAGGCTAAACCCTAGAAGCTAGCCTAAGATTCTGATTGTTCTTGTCCTATGGACTAAACCCTCCGGTTTATATAGACACCAGAGGGGGCTAGGGTTACACAGAGTTGGTTACAGAGAAGGGAATCTACATATCCGAATTGCCAAGCTTGCCTTCCACACAAAGGAGAGTCCCACCCGGACACGGGACGAAGTCTTCAATCTTGTATCTTCATGGTCTAACAGTCCGGCATAAGCATATAGTCCGACTATCCGAGGACCCCCTAATCCAGGACTCCCTCACCCGTAGCGCTTCTTTATTTTCTCTTGCACGGGGTCATTGCCCCGACTTTGTACAAGGGGTTACATGCAGCTGAGGCAAGGCCTATACAAATGGGTGGCTGCCGGGCAGGGCCCAACAGCCGCGCCTTATGGGTAGAACTTGCGAAGATGCTCAATATTCCATGAGTTTTGCAAGTGAGTGCCATCTCCAGTCTCGAGACAAATTGCTCCAGGTCTGGTGACTCATACTACCTGGTAAGGGCCTTCCCACTTTGGTGACAACTTGTTTGTACCCTCGGCAGACTGAATGCGCCTAAGGACAAGGTCACCTTCCTCAAAACACCGGGCATGAACCCTGCGACTATGATAGTGACGCAGGGCTTGCTGATAGCGTGCAACACATGTAACAGCTCAGAGACGGTTCTCCTCGAGTAGTACAACATCATCATGCCAGTGCTGATCTTGCACTACTTCATCGTAGGCAAGCACTCGAGGCGACCCGTAAATGAGTTCCGTGGGGATAACTACTTCTGCCCTGTAGACCAGGGAGAAGGGAGTCTGCCCGGTAGCTCGGTTAGGTGTCGTTCTGAGGGACCAGAGAGCTACCGGCAGCTCCTCGATCCACCGCCTACCGTGCTTCTACAACATATCAAAGGTTCTTGTCTTGAGTCCATGCAACACTTCAGTGTTTGCTCTCTCGTCTTGTCCATTGCTCCGGGGGTGTGCCACAGAGGTGAATGATATGTTGCATCCGAGGTCATGAACATATTGCATGAAGGTGCGGCTCGTGAACTGGGTGCCATTGTTGGTGATGATCATTGCCGGAACTCCAAAACGACACATCAGATCTTTCAAGAACTTGATAGCTGACTGAGTAGTCACCTTTCTCACGGTAGTCACTTCCGGCCACTTTGTAAACTTGTCGATAGCAACGAACAAGAATTCAAAGCCCCCGATTGCTCGGGGAAGGGGCCGAGGATATCCTGCCCCCAGACCAAAAATGGCCATGATAGAGGGATTGTCTGAAGAGCTTGGGCAGGAAAGTGGATTTTCTTGGAATGGAACTGGCATACTTCACACTTGGTGACTAGCTCGACCGCATCTTCGAGGGCTGTGGGCCAATAGAATCCTTGCCGGAATGCTTTCCCAACTAATGCCCTTGATCCAATGTGGGAACCGCACATGCCTTTGTGTATCTCAGCCAGCAGTTCCTTTCCTTCTTCCAGGCAAACACACTTCAATTTCACACCATTGGGCCTCCTTCTTTACAGAGTGTCATTGACAAACTGATACATACTGGCCCTCCGGGCTCCTTTTTCAGCTTTGTCTTGGTCACCGGGAAGCTCTCCGGTTTGGAGGAAGTGGACAATGTGCCTTGCCCAAGTTGGAGCCTGGGCTCGCCAACAAGGACTAACGGCACCTCCTCTGCTGCGGGAGCACATGCCTCGTACACGGGGTCCATGGGCCCCGCTAGAGGGGGTGGTCCAGCAAGCTGCAAGGAGTTGTTTCTAGCAGGGTCTCTGCCGGGAGCGGACGGCTCTACCGGGAGAGGCTTACCAGTGTCCAACTTTCTCCTTTTCCGGGCCATTGTTGCTGGGGATATAGAGGATTGAGTGAGATAGAGAACAAAAGTTCCTGGTTCCACAGAAAGCTTCTGCGCAGCACACTTTGACAGATGATCAGCTATGTAGTTTTCCGCATGGGGTATGTGCTCTGTTTGCAATCCGTCAAAGTGCTCCTCTAATCTCCTCACTTCCTCAGCGTATGCCTCCATAAATGGACTTTGGTTATCCTTGTTGACTTGTCTCACCACTAGCTGTGAATCTCCTCGAATGATCAGCTTCTTAATTCCCAATTCAGCTGCAATCCTGAGCCTGGCAAGGAGCCCTTCATACTCTGCTGTATTGTTGGTTGCTTCTTCCCGAGCAAAATGCATTTGGACGATGTACTTCAAGTGCTCCCCGGAGAGGGCGAAAATAAGCACGCCAGCGCCTGCACCTTGTAGGGAAAAAGCACCATCAAAATACATAATCCATTCTTGGGGTGATTCCTTGCTGGGGATAACTGTCTCTATCACTTCCTCATCAGGGGTTGGCGTCCATTCTGCAATAAACTCTGCCAACACCCTGTTTTGGATAGTTGATGTGCTTTCAAACTTCAAACCAAAGCTGGATAGCTCCAAAGCCCACTCCACTATTCTGCCGGTAGCCTCAGGGTTTTGGAGTATCCATTGCAACGGGAAACGAGTGACAACCATGATCTCATGGGCTTGGAAGTAGTGGCGCAGTTTCCTTGAGACCATAATGAGACCAAAAATCAACTTTTGCATGCCAGAGTACCTCGATCTAGCCCCCTGTAACAAGGAGCTGACGAAGTACACTGGGCGCTGCACCACTTTCTTCCTCGCCACTTCCTTGGGGTTTCCCTTGTTGCCGTGCTCACTGCTATCCTGATCCTTGTCTGACTCTCCCGGTCTCTGCTCACTTTCTGCTTCATCCACTTCTCGGTGTGCTACCAAGGCTGTACTGACCACTTGGTTGGTTGCCGCTAAGTACAGCAGTAGTGGCTCCTGGGGTTTGGGATCAAGCAAGGTAGGCAAAGAGGACAGGTAGGCCTTCAACTCTTGCAAAGCTGGATCTGCTTATGGGGTCCACTTCATAGGACCTGCCTTCTTCAAAATTTTGAAGAACAGTAGGGCACGCTCGACGGACTTGGAGATGAACCTGCTTAGCACGACAACACATCCTGTTAGGCGCCTCACATCCTTAACTGTCCTTGGCGCTTGAATCTGCTTGATAGCCTTAATCTTGTCGGGGTTGGCTTCGATCCCGCGATGGGATACAAATAACCCAAGCAACTTGTCGGAGGGAACACCAAATACACACTTCTCCGGATTTAGCTTCACATTGATCTTGCACAAATTAGTAAATGTCTCCTCCAAATCTTGTATAAGGGTGGCCCTATCCTTTGTCTTGACCACAATATCATCCATATAAACTTCTATCTTTCTATGCAATTGTGGCTCAAAATCGATCTGGACTGCCCTTGCAAAAGTGGACCCAACACTCTTTAATCCAAATAGCATGCAGACAAAGCAGTACGTACCACATGGAGTGATGAACGACGTCTTCTCCTCATCTTCTTTGGACATGAAGATTTGGTGATATCTAGAGTATGCATCCAGAAATGAGAGCAAATCATAGCCTGATGTGGAATCCACAATCTGATCAATACACGACAAGGCAAACGGGTCCTTCTGGCAAGCCTTGTTGAGATCTGTGAAATCAATGCAAAGCCTCCACTTGCCGTTTGCCTTGTGGACTACCACTGGATTTGCTAACCACGTGGGATGCAATACTCCTCTAACCAAACCAGCTGCTTCAAGTTTCATGATCTCTTCGGCAATAAACTGTTGCCTCTCCAATGTGCTTTTGGACTTTCTACTTAACAGGTCGGGCATGTGGGCAGACAACAAGGTGGTGCTCGATTACCTCCCTGGGAACACTAGGGATATCAGATGGTTGCTAGGCAAACACATCGATATTCGCCCGCAGGAAGGCAATGAGCGCACTTTCCTATTTGTCATCGAGGGTGGCACTAATATTAAAAGTACCATCAATGCCAGCCAGCCCTGCCGGGACCTTCTTCACTTGGGGTGCAGCAACCTTAGATCTCTTGCTATTGGAACACTCCGGCACATCGTCAACGGGTGTCGTGCACTCGGTGGGGGCACGCTTCCCGGACTCTTTGCCGGAGGTCCTATAATCCCTCTTCTTTCCTTTATTTTCCTTGGCGGGAACTGCTGCTGCTGCTGCCTCTGTCATGACCATGTCCCGGTACATCTTATCCACATAACTAATTGCATCCTTCTCATCTAATGGGATGGTGATATCTCCCAGTGGCCCAGGCATCTTCAGGGTGTTGTAGACATAGTGGGATGCTGCCATGAATTTAGCCAAAGCCGGGCGTCCAAGAATCCCATTGTACGGCAGGGGGAGATCGACCACGTCAAACACAATCTTCTCGGTCAGGTAGTTCTGTTCGCCCCCAAACGTTACCGACAACGTGATCTTTCCCTTAGGATGACTCCTGCCGGGATTAACTCCTTGAAACGTGCCGGTAACCTCTAGCTCTTCCTCTGCTATCTGAAGCTTGCTGATAACTGCTGGGGAAATCAGATTCAGTCCGGCCCCACCATCCACAAACATCTTTGGGACTTTGAGGTTGCAAATTTTTGGAGAAACCAACAATGGCAGGCACCCTACCGCAGTGGTACGGCTAGGATGATCCTCCTCGGCAAAGATGATGGGCGTACGGGACCATTTGAGCGGCTTCTGGGCCTCTGGCACTAGTTCCACGACATTGACTTCTCGCGCCCACCGCTTGAGCTGGCGGTGAGAGGCATACAGAGATGCACCCTCGTCAATGAACACGGCGTCAGTGGCCTTCTGGAACTCTTGCTCACTGGTTTCCTCTTCATCCCCTCCATCACTCTCATCATCACAAGCTTCCTTCACCTGACCCCTGGCAGGTTTTCCTTTGCTCCGAAAGGGTTTGCCGGGGCGATTTTCTTCACTGCCTTGGCCCTTGCCGCCAGCAGCATTCTGACCTTTGTCCTTGTCATGCTTCTCATACTCAGAGCTCTATCTCTTGACCAACTGCTCAACCTGATAGCACTCTTGAAGTTCGTGGCCCTTGGTCCGATGGATCTTGCAGTACTGCTCATCGCCCTTCCCGGCCTTCTCGGCAGCCGCAGCTTCTTGGCAATCAGCGCACATGACAGCCTCCTTGCCGAGGACATCAACCTTGGCGTTCTTGCCGGTATTAGGCGTTTCTGATCCTTCAACGGTCATCACTACCTTATCCCTCCGCTTCTTACTGCGCTTCTTGATCTTCTTCTGATTGGTTGATTCGTCATCATCCTGTGAATCAACATTGATGTAACCTTCCTCTCCAGGAAACTTCCTTACCTCCTCCATCCGAGCACACTTATCCACCAACGTGTAGAGCTCCTTCACATTCTTGGGAAACCACACGTTCATGTTAGAATGAATCCGGCGGTTGCACACATTGGACTGGAAGGCAGCTTTCACTGCTGCCGGGTGGATATTTGGAATATTTCTATGAACTTTGATGAATCTATGTAAATACTTATAGAGGGTTTCTCCTTCCTTCTATTGGAGAAGCTGCAAGTCGCTGGGTCGGCCCGGCTCCTGGTAGCCACCGGTGAAGGCGCCGATGAACTCGTGGCACAGGTTTGCCCATGACAAAATGGAGTTCTCCGGAAGGTGCATCAGCCAAGACCTCACATTGGACTTGAGGACCAAAGGGAAGTAGTTGGCGAACACCTTCTCATCTCGTCCCCCGACACCCTGAACAACTATGTTGTAGATGCTCAGGAACTCTACCGGGTTCAGCCTCCTATCATATTTCTCAGGTATCTTGGCTTGAATGTGCGAAAAGACGGCCAACGGACTTGCAATAGCTCACGGGTAAAGGTAGGGTAGCCAACCTCAAAAGGTAGGGGCCCACCAATACCCAGAGCGGGCTCGTCGACGTCGGGACCGTCACACCCGTCGGTTCGGCGGAGGTCGTCGCGGCGTTGCTCAACGACACACGTGTCTCCTCCTCGCCTATCCTCTGAGGTTCGTTGTTGGCCCGGACATGCTTGAGGGTCAGAGGAGGCCATCGAGACCTCGTCGGGGGTCTTGATTTGGTTGCGCTCGCAGCGGCTGCCATGGCTAGGACTGCACCATGAGGACGACCCCCTCCGTACGGGCAGCAGCATGAGCCATCGTTGTCGCTTGGAGAGGCCATGATGGGTCAGCTTGCCGTGAGCCCCTAGCTTCGATGAAACCGAGCAAACTTTGGATGGTGGCACACCATTTGTCCATCTGCTCGGCCGCTGGCGGAAACCTCAGTAGCAGCAGATCCCACGCCATGGCCTCCGAGGTTGTACTCGGCATGGGTGATGATGATGCGGATCGCACCGTCACTCGGCTCCTAACGGTGCCAGTAGTGGCGATGTTGCGCCCCCACCTTTGCGGAGCAGCCACTTGGATGGCATGAGGTGTGGCGAAGGCGCTTGAGGGCCAGCGGCTTCGTTGGGTGCAGCGGCTTGGTCGACTCGCTCGGGGAAAGGTGCACACGCAACGGTCGCGCCTGTGCCTGGGGTGGCCGGAAGGTGGTGGTTCGCCTCAGACCGAGCGCCATCACTGTGGTTGTGCCCGTCGGCGAGTGGAGTGTGGCCGTCGGGGTGTTGCTGATACTGCTCTCCTCCGGTGCCTCCTGCTCCTGTGTCGGACGCGGGCAAAGTGGTGGTGGTGCCGCCTGCTCCGACCAAATCCCCAATAGCATCCGTGTCCTCGCGCGTCTCCACACCCCCCGCAGCGTTGGAGGCCGTGGGCAGTGGAGCCTACGAGGTGGATGGATGAGCCGAAGAAGTGGGCTTTTTCTTGGGCGTCATGGTCGATGGTGTCGTCGAAGATGCAGATGGAAACGAAGGTGACGCGCTACTCTCATCTTCAGTTTCGCACAAGCGATCCCCCTACCTAGCACGCCAACGATGTCACGAGAAACCACAACCACCTATGGGTCCAGGAGGCCCCTTGCTAGTTCGGCAGGGTGGACGTCGCGTTGCACAAAGAGCAGAGGAGCGTGAGGCAGCACGACAGAGATCACACGGACAATTTTACCCAGGTTCTGGCCACCACAAGGCGTAAAACCCTACTCCTACTTTTGGTGGATTGATGGTGGAAATGTGGTGGTGGAGCGTAGTACACTTTCCCGCCAAGGGTTGTCTGAGGGTGGCAGTGACTATGCGCGTATGGGGGTGTGAGTTAGCAAACCTTCTAACCTCATTTACGGTTGCCAAGGGCCTCCTTTTATAGGTCAAGGGGCCACCACAGTGGCAAAGTAGTCATTATGCATTGTTATGATAGCAAACAGTGATATCATACCTAACTCTGTGGGATGACACTGCGCATTTAATGCACCACTCAACGTCATGTCGTTGGTTGCCCGGCAAGGCTTGTCGGGCTATCTTGCCAGCTCCACGCCTGCTTGTTTGACACGCCGCAGGACGGGTGCCATCTGTGGGGTTTTCCTATAGGGAGAGGCTGCCATGTGGTGAATGGCTGCCACTTAATCACTCTGCTGCTTGACACCGCACTGATCGATGACGTGAGTCGTGGTGGAGTGGTTGGTGAGGTGTCTTAGCCTTCGCACGTCCCAGCAGGCCCTTCCGGGATGCCTTTGTCATCTTCTTATGGGGGTGGCCTTGTCCCTTGCCGGGCTCGCCTCCCCGGCAAAGGAGGCCTTTCTCTTGACGATATCTTGCTTCTCTAGCTTAGTCTTGGTCCCTCTGATCTGCTTCTTGATCCTTCGAATCTCTTGGTTTCTTGTACTCTGTCTTGGGTTGGTGCTTCAATCTTGATCCCGTGCCTATGCACAGTCAGGGCAACAGACCCAGGGTTTGTTGCACCGACATACAAATAGAAAAATAATATACGTGCCACCACGCGACCCGTGTGCTGTGCGAGCAGGCGTGAGTTGACAGGACGCATATGCAAACGTACCATTCGTTACATACAACAAGTCATCAACACACAACGACAACGAGAATACATGTTGGATTATAGATTATTTCCAACAAAACATTCTAGTAAAGTAAAGTTTTTCTCACACAACAAGTAACAAAGCAATGAAATGAACTTCAACTCAACCAATCCTCGGCGTTGGAAACGCTTGCTTTGAACCATAACTGATTCTCTGGGAAGGGCTAGCTAATATTGTCAATCTTAAGACCAACGCAGGACTGATTATCCAGGCTGAAGCGGCCTATATCAGGATGCATATTGTGATAGCCAAGGTAGGGA
Organism: Triticum dicoccoides; assembly: GCF_002162155.2. Classification (NCBI taxonomy): domain Eukaryota; kingdom Viridiplantae; phylum Streptophyta; class Magnoliopsida; order Poales; family Poaceae; genus Triticum; species Triticum dicoccoides. The sequence continues at coordinate 160,501,828 of NC_041381.1, forward strand.
ACCACAACAATGTTCGAGGTATAGATACAGTTGCTTCTCATAAATGGTAGTAATGTTGTGTCAACAGCAGCTGGATCGCCTTTCACCAACATTGGATAGTTTTGTCCAAGGAAGAGCAAGTTTTCTCCAGGACTATCAATACTGAACCAGGGAGAAGGTATTGGAGCTAGCACACTAGTATCCATCCCGAATACCCTGCAATGGATGTTGGAATTGGTCTGGAAAGTGCAACCATGGGAGACAACACCTGCTTCGTTAGTAACATTACCCTGTATACACGAGGTGATCCATCGGAATAAGTTTCCAGGCACCACTGAGTATATAGGTCCTACTCGTCCTCATGCTAATGATCATCACCATCGTCATCTCCCCCTTGGTTATAAATTTTTTCAAGTATAGGTGGTGGAATGTTCACAAGACCTTGGAAACACAAGAAGATTAATTAGTTAATGGAAACTAGCTAACCCGCATGCATGTGGATGAAACAATTATAATTACGGTGGAAGACAAACATACCGAAACCATAAGGATTCCATGCAAAAACAGTGCCACGAGTGGTGGCAGCAAACACAAGACCCTCGAATTGCATCACAATACTCATCTGTGTACAAAAATTGATTTTTGAGCAATATCCATCGAGGCGTGGAAGTAAGGACGGCAACAAGATTGTCGAACATAGCAACAACTTCATAGTTCTTGTAATCCCAAGATTGGTTGGGAACTCGACAAATTGCTATCTTCTGTAGACGACAGTCACTATGATTGTATTTGAACGTGCGTAGATCATCTGTGTGCTCAACCTTTGGGCAGTCTGTGATTTTTGGAAGTGGAACCCGGTGATGAGTGTACACATTCACAAGTTCCCACTCGCAGTTATACCCAATATAAACAACCCAATATCCATTTGCGCCTGCCCAAGCCTTACGCTCGAGCGATGTCATCTTAACATCACACGCATCAAGCAGCATCAACTTGCACAAGGTGATGCTTCCATCGTCCCCACGCCGGCGACCAGCGTCATGGTGAAGAAGATAGGGGAGATCAAACCGCTCCTGAACCCTTGAGTTCTTTGCAATGATGTTATTTGTTGAGTCAAGAATGGACCTGAACGAACCTATCCTGCTAGCCGAGGTGATGACGTCGCACCGATGAATGAGTTCCTCGACCATGTCATCTTTCAGATCGGGGCAAGAATAACGGGGTCGTTTCCGGCCTGTTCCCTCCATGGAGAAGACGATCAAACAATGGCAGAAGGAAGGGTGAAGGCAAATGGAGGGAGGAAGAGCGTGCGGCAATAGTTCCAAATCGAGAGGGAAAGGCCTAGAGGCGGTGGACGGTTGCCACGGTACAAGAAGAGGCTAGTGTTGAGCGAACGGTTGCCACAGAGGTCACACACTAATGACAAGGCCGAGTGAACCGCATGCCGTATATCGCACGCACCTTGATCTGGCCGACCGTTTCTTTTGTGTTGCCTAATCACAAATAGTTCATCCGAGTGAACTGTATGTTGTATATCGCACACACCTTCATCTGACTGCCCATTTCTTTTGTTCCTCCTCATTGCAAATATTTAATTGAACTGCATCGTATGCCCTACATTGCACACGCAACTAAAATCTAAACCATGTTTGATGCATCGACCATCGCAAATGTTTTGCACCTTTTTGACGGTTTTTACACCACCGTTTGCGATTATTGCATCTCACACAATTTCGTCGAAGGGTCTTTGATTGTAGTGTCACGTTAGCAGCATCCTACAGTAGTTTTTGACCTTAATATGCAATGGACTTAGATTTTATTAACAAATCTCGAATTTGTTTACCTTGTCGATCTCATAGCACACGATCTGTATAGCTAACTCGACTGCGATCTTTGACATTATTTCACAAGTTGGTTTCTTCAACCATGTGCTCTATAGACCGCATAATTAATTATCGCACTCGAGTGTCCATCATCACCCTTCGGTGTAACTTTGACCTCATCACCCACGGGTAAACGTATGACCAAAGTCCTTCCACACACTCCATTTTTACAAAGCTTTTTACCAATAAACGCCCATGATTTGCCCTTCTTCTAGCCGATGCGTGGCCAAACTAGCCGGGCGGGAAGCTTGCATGGTAAACTACGCGGTAGCGCGGGAATAGGCTCACAGACTATACATCTGGCACCTCTTCGAGCCCACGCGTGGTCAAATGAAACGCGTGCGGTGCGGTGTTGTCAAGCGTGCACTGGAATCCTCTGCTCTGAATACCGTGACAAGACGTGATGATTATATGTGGCACCCCGGCTCAGAGAAACCAAAACGCCCCGTATTCCAGCCCATAGATCAAGGAGAAGTCTTCTGGAATATGACACTTCTTAGCATAGAACAAATCATCTCTTTATTACAATATATATTGGGTACAAGGGTTACATCGGCACGGTGACACTACGCCTGCCATAGTTGCTCTATGCAAGCAACAGAACAACACGAAGCAGCAAAATAACTACTAGCAGCGGAACAACAACGACGATGGTGAACTCCACTCCACAAGGACTCTGGCTGGAACGTGTATGTAGCTCACAAACAAGGAATCCATGACAAACAAGCAATCAAATCCGGCATGACCTGCAAACTGGCATGACACGCTAGATCAGTAAATTGAATGTACTTGCAAGCTCACAATAACCAGAAGCACTCAAGACAAACAAGAGCATGGCAATTACAAGTTAAGCAAAAATTAACATGATATCATCAGGACAACATTGCATGAACAACATGATACCTCTAGCACAATATGAGCATGGCATGAACAAAATAAACATGATGATACTAACATGCAACATGATGACACTATCATGCACCAACTTACTCTGCTCGGGGTTACCTCGTAACCATCACATGCATCACTTACCATCCTCGGACATCACACGATCATCTCAAGATCAAATCAAGCTTGGTATGAACAATACCGTAGTAGTCAATACATGACCACAAGGAGCTTGACCTTTACCCGCGATTCTCGCATAACACCACAAATATCCAACAACTCGGTATCCTCGATACTACAGTGATCCTCTCACGATCGCATAAAGATCAACCAACTTCTTTCATCATCGAACCAGGGTTTATTAAGCACATCATTATTAGTACTATTGACCCATAGTGTGACCGACTTTGAAATGGGCCCATATCCGTGGGTGCGGCTATCGATAGATTAAAACACACACTCTGTAGAGCTTAGCACACTGTACCCACACCACGAAACCCATGGCCTCGCACTCCCATTCGGGTGGACCAACGACATTCCAACAAAACCGATCTACTGCCCTGACACTCTCCCGGCCACTCCGACCAACTCCCCTTCGGGCTAAGTCATGGGTGGCCCCGTGCCTACCAAAGGCACAAACGGCCACCATCATGGCAAAACAAACGGTCCCAAACGGGGACATGTGCACATAACCAAACTCGGGCTCACAAGGCTTATGTCGTCCTACCCGGCCAAGGTAGCGCCCGCGCATAACCTTCCCTGGTTGGAGGCACCGGCGAGAGGCATGACAATAAACCCAGTTAGGACCCCCCATAAAGGTAAATGTGGTTGCACTGGTCAGCATGATATGGTGGCACCATGACTCAGCCAATAGTTGTTCAAGTTCAATTAAGTCCGATTAAACTTGAATACATTTGTCGGCGTCCTGGATTTGGGGGTATCCAGCCCTGCCTGCCTATGGCCCACCACGTGGCTCCATCGACGGCCTGGTACGGCCCAGCTTTAGCATCAACAACACAAGACTCTCGCGAGGGGCCAAGCCTCGCGAGGCGGACGACATCAAGACCCCTGAGGGGATCGGCCTCACCAGGCTGGCTCCCGAGTGGCGGAGAGTTCTATGCAAGGTTCACCTCACGAGGCTCAGCTGACGTGAGCCATGACAACCAAGGCCAGGTGGGCGCCAGGCGAGCACAGGGTGCAGGTTTCCTCTTCGGTGCAAAGGAGGCAAGCCACAGGCGCGGAGTCCCGATGAATCAACCAAAGGTTTCCATTCTGGTGCAACGAGACCAAGACCGCCAGGACGGCAGGACAGAGGTCATCAACGAGCCCACCGCAGCGTCACGACCACAAGCTTTTCGCGGGAAAAGACTACCTTTGTCATGATAAGCTGTACTACTTGTCCCCTTTCAAATCCGTCCGTTGGGGGATCCCTTCCCGCCAACATTTGGGAAGAGGACCAAGGCCACTATAAATAGGACTAGCCACCACCATAGAAGGGAGAGAACAAGTCGAACTAGCTCACACCACACCAACTGCCTCGAGCTCAAGAATGCCTCACCTCCTGAGGCTAGTTCATCCACTGTACTAGTTCATCCTCAGCCCTCCGAGGTAATCCACCAAAAATGCTGGAGTAGGGTATTAGACCACAAGGTGGCCCGAACCAGGATAAACTGTTGTGTCTCTCTATCTCTTTAAGCTTGACGCGCTAGGCTTAGGAGGATCGCGAGAAGGCAGGCTGGGTAGGTTGAGATCTCTGCACGCACCCCAGAGTTCGAACCTCTCAAGGGTTTGCGGGTCCCTTAATCCGACATTTGGCGCGCCAAGTAGGGGTGCATCGGATCTTCTCTTCCGTCGACCAATCGACCGCCACTCCGACACCTCCATGGCCGACGCACGCCGAGCTCGCGCCGAGCGTCGGGCCGCAGTCGCCGCCCGCGTCGCTCAGACGGCCCGGGCAGGTGAAAATTGTGCCCTCCGTGCTTCGTCTCCATTGGCCAATGCTGCCACGGGCCATGCCGGCCACGAGCAGCAAGCTTCATCGCTGCACCCGTCAGTGTGTCGTGACGGGCGCACCGCTACTCCGTCACTGACACCAGCACTTTTGTCATCCCACACACGTCGTGGCCTGGCGGACGCGCAGGCCGCTCTGCTCATGGCGTGGGAGCTCCTTCGCTACCATCCGGTTGATGACCTCTACGAGGAGTGGATCAAGCAGATCACTTAGTTCGCCAGTGTTGCGCACGGGGGCTCCGCCGAGCCAGCTCGCTCGCTACCTTAGCAAGCACCTGCAGCGGGCGACGTGGCGCACGGAGCTTCTCCATCACCTCTAGCCCAGGGCATCATTGTCGAGCCAAGGCATGTGGCGCCACGACGCGACCCGCCTCACCCCACACCGGCTCGGTAGGACGTGAGCTGCCAGGTGGTGCGGCGACCACAAGGGGAAGCGCACGTGCTTCCACCACCCCAGCACCAGGCCCGCGTACCACCATAGGAGGTGGTGGTGCGCGTGCACCAAGACCAGTTTCCACCCCCTCGAAGGCCTCTGGTGGCCACGGCAGGATGTCGTGCGTTCACTTCGAAGCTCCGCAACATCGTTTGGCTGAGCAAGTTCAAGCCTGACCCGCCTCCATGCTATGACGGCACCGCCGACCCCACCAAGTTCCTGCAGCTCTACGAGCTGAGCATCGAGGCGGCTAGCGGCGATGAGAAGATCATGGCAAACTGGTTCACGATGTCCCTCAAATATGGCACTCGTTCTTGGCTCCTGAACCTGAGCGAGGGGTCGGTTTCTTCCTGGGAGGAGATGCGCAGCCGCTTCATCGCCAACTTCCAGGGCACTCGCGATCGTCCGTCGGCCGCGTGTGACCTTCGTCGCATCAAGCAGCAACCTGGAGAGACCCTGCAGAAGTATATCCAACACTTCAACAAAGTTCGCCTCAAGATCCCCAAGGTGTCGGACGAGGCCATCATTTCAGCATTTACTAATGGCGTCCGCGATGTCAAGATGAAGGAGGAGCTCGCCATCCATGAGGATCTCTGCACCGCTCTGGAGATGTTCAACATGGCGAACATGTGCGCAAGGGATGAGGAGGGATGCCTCTCCCACCTCGAGCACCCCGATGCTGATCCAGAAGACAAAAAGACCAAGACCAATGACGTGAAGCGCAAGGGGCTAGCCGTGCTAGCGGCCGGCTAGAGACGAAGCGCGGTTGCGACCACCCCGAGTGATCCAAGAGCAACCGGCCGTTCTACGTCTTCCACAATGTTCACAACCACAACACCAACGACTGCCAGGAGCTCAGGGCCCTCCATGACAGGCACCTCTGTCGACGCCCCAAGTGCAATGATCGAGGCTACGATCGTGGAGGAGGTCGAGGAGGAGGACGCTAGGACGGATGCGACCATCGTCAGGAGTGGCGCAACCAACCTCGTGAGGATCGCTTGCAGCGCCAGCCTCGCGAGGGCACCTGGATGGAGCAGCCTCGTGAGGAGCGCCCTTAGGGCAACGCTTCTCTGACTCCTCTGCCTCCACCGCCAAGAAGGAATGAAGATCACCACCAGGACGAGAGGCTGGGGGCTTCCAGGAGCCTCGAGCCATTGCCTGCATCTTGGGCGGCTCACAAGCCCCTGCTTCCCACCGCATCTTCAAGCAGTTCGCGCGCGAGGTGAACACGGCGCTCCCCAAGCCCGAAGCAACTCACCCTCTCAGCTGGTCCAAGTGCGCCATTACCTTCAACTCTCAGACCAGCTCAAGTGCGCGGCCACCATTGGCGCGCTCCCCATGCTCTGCTCCCCCGTCATCAGCAACGTGGTCGTCACCAAGACTCTCATTGATGGCGGAGCAGGGCTCAATGTTATGTCTGTTCAGACGTTCGACATGCTCCAAGTGCCATACTGCTAGCTTCACCCAACCAAGCCATTTTTAGGAGTGACCGACGGTTCTACACACCCGATAGGGCAGGTTCGCCTCCTTGTCACCTTCAGCGAGCTCAACAACTACCACACCGAGATCATCGACTTCGACGCCGCCGACATCCGCCTACCCTACAACGCCATCCTAGGGTACCCAGCACTGGCCAAGTTCATGGCAGCTACGCACCACGGCTACAACATCCTCAAGATGCCAGGAAGCGGCGACATCATCACGGTCGCATACCAAGAGAAGGATGCAGTGTGCTCCCTCGAGCGCGCCCTCCAGGCTGCAGCAGTCGAGAACCCTAAAGACGAAGACGGCGCCCTCCCTCCTAAAGTCGCCCCCAAGACAAAGAAGCTGTAGCTGGGACAGGGGTCACGTGAAGGAGCATCACTCGAGGATGCTGTGCTGAGCCTCGCGTCTTCGGACGCAGCACCATCACCCATGGCATAGGAAGGCGTGCCCGGCGCCCCTCTCGGGTTGGGCTAGGGGGCTCTCCTTTGGAGGGCCTCAGACCTAGCCAGGGTCACGAGGGAGGTGCTCGGGCACCATGTGGAGGCGCTCTTCAGAGCATGCTTCCCGGGAGAAGGTGGCAGGCGTAAAGCACCAGGCATTCAGGAGTTCATCAGCAAGGCAATCGAGGAGATTCAAGAAGCAAGGGTTCTGCATGGCGATTGTCGCCTGCCGTGCGGCGCAGCTCATTGCCCTAGTGAGGGTAAGGGGTTCCGCATCTGCATCACATCCCTGGGCTCAACAGGGCCGCGTCTCGGCAGCTCATGTGGCAGTCTCGTGTCGGCCAATGTGAGGGTCCGCCTCACAGTTACGTCTGCATGCCCTTTGGCCTGCCGGGCGCGACTGAGGCATTCCAGCGCTGCATGAGGGACGCCCTGATGGCTTGCGAGGCCAGGCACCAGGTGACCCTGGCGAAGATGGAGGAGCACCTTCAGGAGCCACCCGGGACCTCTGAGCCTCTCGAGGCTCGGCACCAAAGCGGCTCGTGAGGAACGACTCCGGCAGCACACATTTTTTGGCTACTTCAACACCTCTTCAGCAATGGTACCAGGTGATATCTCTCTAGCCCGTTCAGTCTGGGGGCGCCCCTCGAGCTGCATCATCCCTAGGCCATGTGGGTCCGACCCTACGGCATGTATCGTTTTGCATTCACTAGGACTATCTAACCATTTCTGTGAGTTTATCTATGATTTTCACCCTATGACCGCCGCCTCGTGGCCCCCCATGTGCTGCTATCTAGTACCTCTCCCGCATCGCTGCATGACAACTCACGTCGGCACGACGCTTGTGCTTGGGTCCATCCCTGCAACGCTGGTAAACCCTGGGATCGAGCTCTGGTTCGCAGCCCGCCTCATGTACACCACCTCTCCAGGTCCTCAGTGCCTTTGTCCTATGCCTTGGGCTGGAGGGCCGCTCCACAGGGGTTCCCGGTCTTCCCTATCATCTAACCTGCAGGTTCATCCGGTGATGGGCCACGGGTCGGCTTGGACAACTACCATCTGGCCTCGCAAGTCGCTTGCACGTTAAAGGGGGAGCCTCCCGAGCATCGTGTCTCGGGAGATCCTACTGGCTCTCCGGCCCTCACTCCCTGGCCTTGACCATGACATCGTGACCTGGCATACCAGCGGCGGCTGAGCTCGCTCAAGGGCCGGGTCCCGAGGATGTAAAGCACCTTGGCGAGTGAGGCAGGTAGGTGGCCAATGCAGACCGCGCCCGATGGTACCACAGGTGCAAGAGCAAGCATCATCTCCCTGATGGACCAAGACACCAAAAGATAAGTCCCAGTTCACTACGGCGCCAGCTTCGCTCCCCGCACACCCCACCTCACAGTTCCATTTTGGCAGTTCAACTACCCTTTTCGATTCTCTGGGCAGCTGCTTGCACGCCAAAGGGGACCTCATGAGAATCGCGTCTCACGAGCTCTTACCGGACCTCGGGCCGCTCACCTCCTAGCCTTGACCACGGCATCGCGACCTGGCATACTAGCGGCAGCTGAAGCCTGCCGGGGGACTGGGTCCTGTCGACGTAGAGCGCCACGTTGCCTAGGGAAAAGAAAAGGGAGGAACCGAGCCGAACTGGGATACACGCATCCATCACAAGATCAAAAGAAACAACATTGATATTAAGTACATTTTGATCCTTACAAACCCCACGGGGGTTGATCTTCATTCCGTGTAGGAAAAGCAACTACTAGGCCCTACAGTATCGCTGGCAATGCCGCGCAGCAGCCGCAGCTGCACTCCGGCCTCGGCGGGAGCTTGGCGGAACGTAGCTGTCGTCGCTCGACTTCGGAGAATCACTGGGCTCAAGAGAGTTGCTGGATTCCTAGGAGTCGCCACTACTACTAGACGAAGCGCCGAAGGGGAGAGCAGCAGGTCCAGCACCCGCTGCAGCATCGTTCGCATTGTTTCCTCCGGGGTAGCATTCCAGCCATTCGCCCTCCTCGTTGAAGACCTTGAAGAACAGAGTGGCCGCACCGTCATACTCAAAGTGGATCGCCAAGGCTCCCTATGCGTGGCAAGCCCGGGTGATCTTGCCCCATCCTCGCGCCATGAAGATGTCTCCAGGGGGCACCGCCTCGACTTCAGCTCCGGTGGCCAAGCTACGACACCCGGTGTGGTGCAGCCATAGCTCAACCGGCCCCCTCGGAGGCAGCTCGCTAGCGAAGAACCGCGGGAGTCGGACCCAGGTGTTGGGAGGCATTGCCGCCCACACCACAAACTCACGCGAGCTACCCTCGGCGTGGGTCCGAGGTGCGGTTGGCAGGACAATGGCGGCCCTGCCGCCGTCGTCAGGCACCACTCGACATCACACACCTTCATCCTGAGCACGGGCATATATGGGGAGGGGGAAGCCAAGAAGAGGCCTCGATTTCCAAGGCCTGGTCACCTCTTTCCCCGCGCCGGCATCGTGAGGGAGGCAGAGCCGTTTCTTTGGCAGGAGAGGATCGGGCCCCTCCCTAGGAGCCTTCCCCTTCTCGACCGCGGAATACCTCCTGATCGGCGCCATGAAAACAAGGTGGAGAAGAGAAGAAACAGACGAAAGAAAGATGGAGGAAAGATGGGCGAGGGGCTCTGCCTCTCCCTCACATTTATAGCCAAGGGAGGCCAACCGCCGGCCTCCACGACCTCGCACCATCATGACCTTCTGCATGCCGCATCATCCTGTCAAGTCGAGCAATTGCCGAGGCAGCCTGGGGAAGCAGAGTCGCCCACGTCCCATCAATTGCCACGTGTCATCATGGCCGCAGGTGGTTAGGGCCCGCGGCGCTTCGCACTTTCCCTTAGGCTTCTCCTGGAAGCCAAGTCCGAGCACACCTTGAGCCCGGGCGCTACTGTCATTGTCCTAGATTTGGGGGTATCCAGCCCTGCCTGCCTGTGGCCCACCACATGGCTCCATCGACGCCCTGGTACGGCCCAACTTCAGAATCAACAACACAAGACCCTCGCGAGGGGCAAGCCTCGCGAGGCGGATGACGTCAAGACCCCCGAGGGGATCGGCCTCACCAGGCTGGCTCCCGAGGGGCAGAGATTTCTATGCAAGGTTCACCTCACGAGGCTCAGCTGACGTGGGACATGACGACCAAGGCCACGCGGGTGCCAGGCGGGCGCAGAGCACATATTTCCTCTTTGGTGCAAAGGAGGCAAGCCACAGGCATGGAGTCCCGAGGAATCAGCCAAAGGTTCCCATTCTGGTGCAACGAGACCAAGACCGCCAGGACGGCAGGACGGAGGTCATTAACGAGCCCACCGCAACGTCATGACCAGAGGTTTTTCAGAGGCGAAGACTACTTTTGTCAGGATAAGCTGTACTACTTGTCCCCTTTCAAATCCGGCCATTATGGGATCCCTTCCCGCCAACATTTGGGAAGAGTACCAAGGCCACTATAAATAGGACTAGTCACCACCATAGAAGGGAGAGAACAAGTCAAACTAGCTCACACCACACCAGCTCCCTCGAGCTCAAGAACACCTCACCTCCTAAGGCAAGTTCATCCATTGTACTAGTTCATCCTCAGCCCTCCGAAGCAATCCACCCAAAACGCTGGAGTAGGGTATTACACCGCAAGGTGGCCCAAACCAGGATAAACTGCTGTGTCTCTTTGTCTCTTTGAGCTTGACGCGCTAGGCTTAGAAGGATCGCGAGTAGGTAGACTGGGTAGGTTGAGATCTCCGCATGCACCCCAGAGTTCGAACCTCTCAAGGGTTTGCAGATCCCTTAATCCGACTGTAATAAGCCGAGTCATATGAATATAACATGATGCAACAATAATGCATGATACCAACATAAACATGGATGCAACATAAACCTTAAACATAACAACAGTGAATCATTTGTCGAGATGAGCATGGCATACTGACTAGCATGAAAATCACAAGTATAACACTACTCATAAACATATCATGACCACTATCATCGAGAATAAATACCATGTAAGACATAACTACTATACTATCAGGTAAGCATAAACCAGCTAACTGCAAAGAAACATGCATGCCGATGGTACTCGGTAACATACGATAGTCATGCACCAAAGAACTACTACCAAGCATGACATACGACAGTAATACTAGCAAGAACACAAGTTAACCAGATGCAACGAAACATAGCACGAAGATGACCATGAAACTATAAGCAGTACCGGAACAATGATAACAGTTGCAGTTAAACAAACAAACACATATTAAATGCTCAAGTTGAAAACCATAGCTACTACATGGCCATCATGCAAGTGGGTGTTTTGGCTTGCCCGGGGGTGAAGAAACCATCAGGGAGGAGTGTGGAAGGATCGCGGAAGATTCGCCGGAAACAGTTCTCTCCTAGAGGGGGCTGTTTACGGGCAAGGGCAAAATGGTCATTTCTAGTATTTCAAACCATAGTGAAAATGATGGGAATAGAACGGTCTCGACGAGACGAAGACGTGGGCATTGGATTCACCTCAATCGGAGTTACGAGCAAAAAGTTGTAGACGTGTGAAGTTCAGGGACCAATCTGTAAAAATAATCTCTACAAGCAGGCCCCTGGTGGGTAAACAGAAAGCACACTAAGAAGAAATATGCCTTCGCTTCGGGGAAATGCACTCTTGTCTAAAACAGAGGCAAAATACGTTTTCAATAAACGAAAACGTTCTTTCGGCTGAGGAATAAGAGGAATACGCTTACTCCACGTGAAAACGTACTTTCAAAATGACGCCTCCACTTGCCACGCTGGCAGAGGCGGGTCCAAACGCTCGGGTCACTAATGGGCGGGTCCCACTCCTCTTTCTCTCTTCTCCCGCTCCTCCTTCTCCAGCTTGACGCCACTTGCGGGATAAAAGACCGGGCCGATCCCGATGAGGCTCACTGGTGGCGCCTGACCTACAGGAGAGATCAGGGGGCCGACGCGGTCCCATCCAAAAAGGGAACGAACATCGAGGAGCTTGCAAATGGGCGAGGCACTAGCCGCGGCGGACGATGGTCTCGGCAAGAGTTGGACTTGGCACTCCGGTGGCGTAGGTGTGGGCTGGAGGCGTGGGTTGGCTTCTAGGTGCTCGAGGGGATCCCTGGTGGTGTAGAGGAGAAGAGGGGAGGCCTATCTCACGGAATTGGGAGGGGACAGAGACGGCGGCCATGGCAGCATAGAGCAGCGAGGAGGGCCGCTCCGGCTGGATGGAGAGGATGGGGAGGGTTCTAGGAGTGAGGGAAGGGCGATGGAGAGGTCGGGGGCAGGGGGGGTCTGAGGGCTACTTAAATAGGCTAGGCGAGGCGGTTCGAGCTCGGGTACCGTCGTGGGAGGTTTGGCCGAAGCTCTGCCGGTGTCATCGGTCATGGGGGGAAGGCGACGAGGGGGGATGCGGACGAGGGCAGAGCTCACGGAGACGAGGCAGAGCTCGGGGACAAGAGGAGGAAGAAGCTAGGGGGAAAACGACGGTCGGCTACAGCGCGTCCGTGGGCGCACGACGACGAGCGCCAGCGAGGAGGCTTATGGAGGGGGAAATGGCTACAGGAGGACGGTAACGATGCAGGGAACACTCTAGACAAGGTTAGGCAATGAGGGTACGAGTGCACAGATGAGGAGGAGACAGAGGCGCTAGAGCGCGAGAAACACCATGCCAAAGCGGTGGTCACCGCGTAGTCTGGCATGAAGAGGACAAGAGAGGCTGCCGTGAGATGTCTGGTGACAAGTCCATGCATCACTGAGGCTGGGGGAAGTGATAGATCAAGAAGAGGTGCACTGGATTGATGGGATTCTTCCTCTGTAGTTTGCTGCATCAAACTTGGCAGAGCACTGCTGATCAACATGAAATTGATTGGGTCAAATGGTGTTGTATGGGGTGTTTAGGATAAGAGGGACTACGATCCTGGGAGTTTTGGAGGCAGAAGGATCAAAGCTTAATATAGTTGCTCTGCAACTGACTAAAATGGTCCAGAATGAAGATCATGATGATGCTCTCACATGGAGTATCCACTTAAGCTCAACTTGGGCAAGGCTGAGTTATTTGGTCATATGAAGATGCTGCAAAAGGTTTCATACCAATTGGATAAATCAAAATGGTACTTGCTTCACAAGCATCTCCACTGACCAGAAACTTGCAAAAATTCTAGAGGGAAAATGGCTAGATGAAATATGCCCAAATTGGGTGGAGATAGGTTATATGGACAAGAGAATGCCTAGAAAAATTGGCATTCATAATGGAGCAAGATAGAATATACTTGCTTCACAAACTGAAAATTTGGACAGAATAAAAGAATTGAAGATGAGGTCACATGGAGGCATTACATGAGCTCAACTTTGGTGGAGGGCTATGATTTGAGGATATGAAGGAGCATGCAAAATTGCAAATCATTAAGATATGCCTAGCTTGTACCTCCTTCACAAAGTTTCTTTCTGGACAGAAACTTTGGAAAATTATTAATAAATAATTACTAGGCAAATGAGGTTGCATTTTGGCATGTGGCAATGATATGGACAGGAAAAGATGTCCAAGGAGTTTGGGGTCAATTGGGCAAAGGAAAATAGCACTTGCTTCACAATGTGCCATTTAGGGCAGAATAGGAAATGAATTATTTGAGGATTATTTTTTATCATGGCAATGAAATATTTTGCCACATTTTAGCAAGATATGAGCCAAAAAATTTATGAGAACTATTTGGGAATTTTTGGAGTGATGGAAATATAGGTTGCTTCACAACCTAGGGCAAATAAGGTAATTCCTTTATCAGAAAAGGAATATTCCCAATAAAAAGAATATTGGGGTTTGGGCTAGGATGAAAATGACAAGGTCCAGGGAAGGATTTGGGGATGACAAGCCACTCTGGAAGGAAAGAAGAGGTCATCTTGTTCAGTTTCCAGACCACAAAGCCACGGAAAAAGAAAACTCAAGCAAAAACCTTAGAAAATCAAAAGAAAAGAAAGGGCCAAAAATTAGGCTATGACAAACCTTCCCCACTTAAAGAAATCTCGTCCTCGGGATTTGGTTGCTCAGGGAACAAGTATGGATATATCCACTCTTTAAAAAGGAAAAAAGGAGTAATCAACTGTGATCCTAGGTCTCCGCGTTCCGTCATCTGGCTTATGTTCTGGGGTGACAGAGGGATCGTACCATTCGAGCCTTTTTTCATGCTTTTCCCGGTGGTCTGGAGAAAGCCGCAATCAATAGGACTTGGTTTGATATTGTAGTCCAAAGAATTCCATACCACGACATATCTGGGATAGTAGTCATTAGTGAAAAACAATAGTAAGGATTTGTAGTCCCCTGCCTTACCACTTGGCCATGCCGCCAAAAAATCAACTGGATCTTGTTGCACCTGGTAACGAACATTCATAAACCATTTCTTGAAGTACGAATATTAGATTCATACCAAATATTTGATTGTCACTTGTTGTGGCCAGCCTGAAGGGGTATGGCCTTATATGATAGTCTCCTCATCCTTGACTAACGGTGGTTCTGATAGACGAAATTTTATTCATGTCTGGCTATCCTTGATGAATCACATAAGTGAGGGCTCATGCTTCGAGACTGTTACTCAACATACTGATCATTCATTCTGTCAGCATATCCATGGAGATAGTAGGCTCTGTGATGCTTTTACCAGGGTTGCTGGCGTAGAACTGTTGAATGGCCCCTTGGTCTGATTCGACAGACTCAAATATTTGATACTAACAGATTTGAGCACATGTTGTTGACTGAGCGGTTTTTCTAGATATGGGGTCCTTACCAAAATTAAGTAGACTCCTTTGGTGAATATTGATGGTGATCGGTACTGACTTAGACTGTGCGGGGTATCTGCACCATCTGGATCTTGCAACAATTTTCATACCTGCATCACCGGTCTTGCTCCTTCGTTACTGTTTTTCTTGTCTGGATCCTTGGCTGAAGGAGCGAGGTCATATTGTTTCTCTGTGTGACCATGGGTGCTATATTCTGATAGGCGTACTCTTATCTGCATCTGCTAACATGGTGATATTGTTTAAATGGCAGGTTCAACACCTCTCAAGCTCTGACCATAGGAAAATGATCATCCCAACCCTTGAAGAAATCGGCAAATAAATCAGTAGCCACCAGAATGGTCTTTACAACTCAGATCTGGGACATTACTGAACTAACTCAACCATGGCTCAAGACGTCTAAAAAGCAGCTCAGAGCATGAGACTGGGTCGATAAGAATAAAGTGGCAGCTCCCTAAGATAGCCGAAAAGCAGCTATAGTGCTACTGTCACAAAAAGAAACTCAACAGCTGTACGAGGCGGCCGAAAAGCAGCTTAGAACTCGTGACAGTTGTTGAATATAGAAATAAAAATCGGCATCCACCCCGAATGGCTAAAAACGTCTCAGATCACGGGCGTGGTGCCGGTACTTGAGAAAAGGAGACAAGGGCTCATCAGTACCATCTTCCAGGTTTACAGGTACTTGTACTGAGCTCATTGTTGTCGTCAATCTTCATAATCCTTTGTCACACTATGGTGTATACTGGCTTTCTTATCTTAACCATCCTCACGTGGTTGTCAGATCCTCATCCGAGTGACTTGCAAGACCTTGGTGGTATTCTTACCGCATATATATGAGAATCTGGTTCCCGAGGTAGACTTGCTTTCTGACTGATTCTTTCTTCTTATTAAACTGTAGCGGATCTGATTCTGGAGATGCACTGCCATAAGCTATCAATTTACTATGTATGATCTTGTACCAATGCCATACCGAGGGGGTTGGATGTCTTATGTTGGAAGCATTAGACTATCTTGTTGAGGAAGACTGGATATTGTCCTTCAGAAGCTTCACCCCTTAAAGACTTTGCTGCAGAAAGACTCGGTACCTTATGCTGGAAGCTTTTGCGGTTGCTTACTAAAGAAGACATGGTACCTTGCATGAGAATTCATCCATGTAGCGCACTGAGGAAGATAGATTAATCTTGTCTTGGAAGCTTCTCTGGTAGCCTTTGACTGATAATATTCTGTCAATCGTGCACACAATTTATCTTCTTGCTGATTTGATCATTTCTGCTATGAAGAGTGCACACTAAGGGAGACTTTATTATCCGTACCACGATCAGATATCCTCAAATCTCAATGCATTTGGCTAAGGATACTATTGTGAAGAGTGCACGCTAATGCAAACTTGATACTGACAGTCCATCCAGGATTTCTTTTGCATTCAGACGAGATATTCCAAATTTCACTGTTGTCTGCTGATAATTCCATTATGTTAAGCTGAGCTTCCAATCATTTGAACTCCTTGCTGATTCTTCAAGTCCGGTGTCGGTTGACGAGCAACTTTAATAAGGGGAAAAATATGACAACACCGAAGGCCCAAAGAAAGAAGCAAAATAAACGATGAAAACAAAAGCACACAAGCATACAAACAAATAATCAAGTAACATCACATACTACTGCTACTCACACAATAATATGCATGCACACCTAAGCACACAAATGTCGCTGAAACTACGATATTACGGTCTAATATGCTATGCCTATGTGCATGAAAGTGACTCTGTGTGTGGAAAGAGTTGGCGTAACCAAGGCTACACCAAGGTCTGGCTGAACACCGGCTGGATCTGGATGGATACAAAGGCGAGGATGGACTTGGCGATCATGTAGCAAGACACAGAGGTTACGACCACGTCATTATCAAGTGTATGAAAGGGAATCGTACACGTCCAAAGAACGAGATGATAGGGTAGGGTAGTAGTGGAAAAGCAAGGCTTGATGGCATTGCCCTTTTTTGATAACAAATATTAGTAAGGGTTGCTAAAGTGACGAGATGGATGGCATGATTCGGGACAGAGACAAATATATCACCGAAACGATATGGGTCGGTGGCGGACGGATATCGACGTGATATCCGAGCATAACTCCTGAAAATGGTGTCTGGAACACTTGGCACCAGGGCATCACTCTGCTGGGACAGAGATAACGCCGAACACCAAAGAGCAGGCATGCTAAGAAGGAGGGTGCAAGTAGTGGATCGAAACCGATGCCACCTACACTCACAAGATTAACCATTAGTAACAGATAATGAGTCTATATGCATGCTATGCAACAAACAAATGCAGCAATCAAGTGCAACAAACCAACTGGGCTCTATTCTACCGTTTTCTAACGTTACATGGGCTAGGGCATCGTACATCCATACCTGCTCTGATACCAAGCGTTGTGGCACCCCGGCTTAGAGAAACCGGAACACCCCATATTCCAGCCCAGAGATCGAGGAGAAGTCTTCTGGAATATGGCACTGCTTAGCATAGAACAAGTCAGCTCTTTATTACTATCTATATTGGGTACAAGGGTTACATCGGCACGGCGAGACTACACCTGCCACAATTGCTCTATGCAAGTAGCAGAACAACACGAAGCAGCGGAATAACTACTAGTAGCGGAACAACAATGTCGGGTGGTAGGTGCGACATATGCCAATGGGTGGCTTATCATTGTGGGAGCCAATAAGACATCACCGATGCCTGGAAATGGGATAAGGCGAAGACATGCACGCCGGCGAATCTTACCCAGGTTCGGGGCTCTCCGTGGAGATAACACCCCTAGTCCTGCTCTGCGGGGTCTCCGCATGATCACTAGATCAACGAGTGGCTACAAGAGGCTCTTTGAGCTGTTTGGCGAGAGGAAGAAGAAGGGCAAGGCTAGCTCTCTTCTCCTCTCAAAGTTGTGTCTAAAACTATCAGAGTCCAACCCTTTGCATGGGTGTCCTGGGGGGTTTATATAGGCCTACCCCCCAGGGGTACAATGGTAATCCGGCTGGGCGTGGGCCCTAGCCGTCAGTGTCTATGCTCGCCGGCTTCTCCGCCGGCATCTGGGGCCCGCCGACTAGTGGGTCCCGCCGGCTGCCAGCCTCCTGGTCGACAGGTAGGTCCCACCGCTTGGGGGTCTTGTCGGGGGCTGGTTATTGTTGCCTCACTCTTGATGACAAGGGCTTTGTCGAGGTAAGCATGGCTACAGTGCCGCCACCTGGCGGGTTCTCACTGTAGCCTTACCTTGTCTTGTCTCCTTAGTGGTGCGCATACTTCGAGGGATGGAGCTAGCCGGCTGGTGAGAGCCGGCTACCTCCCAGGCCGACTAGGGGAAGCGTGACCGCCTTCGGATGTCTCTCTGACCGAAGGGGCCCGCCGCCTGCGGGCCGTACCGACAGCCTGTCGTGGGTGGCGTCATGGTCAGCATGGCAACAGTGCCCCACCGGACGGGTCGTGGCTACCCCGTACGGCGTCTGTGGCCATGCGTGCTCTGGGATTCGGGGGTGGCAGGCTTCACTGTTGCCATGCCCCGTCCCATCTCCGTTATGTGGGTGCAGACTTTGAGCGCACGATCTTGGCCGCCTGTCGGTGGTCGGCTTCTTAGAGTCGGTCATCTCGTGGCCGGCTTCTTGGAGCCGGCCCTCTCGCGGCTTTCTTCATGAGGGTTTTAGTGCCGGGCCGCCTTTCGGTAGTCGGCTTGTTGGACAGCCGGCCGGGGGAAGGCGACCCCGTGTCTTGGGTGCTTGAAGGCTCGATCGGCCTGTTATTTTTTGAAGAGCCAGGGGGAGCGGGCTAGGCTACCCATGGTCATTTACTCTGACAATAGTCCCCGAAGCTGGTTGGGCTTCGTGGCAGAAAGGAGAACGAGAAGCTCAATCAGCTTCCTATCCCGAAGAGCCGGCAGCTAGGAGCCGGCTTCGTTCACGTGTGCCGTCTCGACGAGGTTTTTTGAAGTCTGAAGGCGGGAAACAACTGGCGCGCAAGCCAGGCTGTGTGCTGGCCGCCTGCCGCCTGCGCGCCACATGGCACCCGTCGACTGGAAGGGCCTGCCAGCCCACGCGCGCGACGGGACATCGCCGCAGACCGGGGTCCTCCACTTCCATGCCTCGGCCCAAGTGTGGATCTTCTGTGGCCCGAGCGGGCTGCTCGCCTTCCGGCGGCAGTTTCCGCACGTTGTTAAGGTGCGATAATCGCGGGGCGTGGGGGAGTGGGCGCAGTTAATCCCACGTCCCCCCACGCCTCGCCTCCTCGGCTTTGCCGCACGAGGCTATAAGTATGAGGAGGAGGGGGAGCGGTAGATGCTCGCACGCTCGCCCTTGCTCCGCCATTTTCTTCCTCTTCCTTCTCTCCGTCACCGCAGCTGCTCTCCACCTCACCACCATTCCACCAACCTTCTTGGTGCTCCGTAGCCTCGCCGCAGCCGAATCGCGCGCCCTCCACCGCCGCGCTTTCCCCGTTGCTTCTCTATCCTGATGGCTCCAACGTCCAGCTCCTGGGATGGCTCCAATGTCCATGAGGACCACATCGACTTCCTCCGCATGACGCGGCGGTTGCCGGGCAAAGATTACGTGCGGGTTTGCCTCGCGCCGGAGAGGGAGATCTCGCCGGCGCTGGAAGAGGGCGAGCGGGTAATCTTCTTCTCGCACTGTCTGTGCGGCGTCGGCTTGCCGGCAAGCGGTTTCTTTCACTCCTTCCTCGAGTTCTATCATCTTCAGCCGCACCACCTCACTCCAAACATGGTGGTGCTGCTATCGACCTTCGTCACTCTGTGCGAAGGCTTCCTCGGCGTCCTCCCCACCATCGAACTTTGAGGGGAGTTCTTCCAGTCCAAGCTTGGCACCGTCGTCGCGGGCATGCCTGCCCCATGCGGCGCCTTCATCGCCATGTGGAGATCGACGGCCGACAACCCATTTCCGCCCATCGCGCTGATCCAGTCGGTGAAGCTCTGGCAAAAATCTTACTTCTACGTGAAGAACATCGCTCCGCAAGGCGACTTCGTCAATCTGTCGGATTATGTAGCCGGCCCGCCGGCTGGGAGGCAGCCTTCATGGTCCTACCGGGCTAGGTCGCTGACACCGGCTGGGGCTGGCGCCGTCGCCCAGCTCCGGGTGCTGATCCAGTCGGAGGGCCTGACCGGGTCCGACCTGATAGCCGCCTTCGTGGAGTGTCGGGCGCTCCCGCTCCAGGGCCGCCCTCATATGATTTGTCAGATGAGCGGTTGCTTTGACCCAAGTCGGCTAAGCACCAAGGAGATGCCTCACGACGAGGTATCTTACATGGTGAATTACATCGCCAACTACAAGCTCACCGAGGAGTGGCGGTTCGGCAAGGAGCCGTATTCTCGCGCCAATCCCCCGCCTATGGTAAGCCTTCCTTCTCTTCTTCTTCTCTTGCTGCCGAGTTCTCACTAGCCGGCTCCTGACCAGTCGGCTTGTTTGTAATCAAAACCCCCTCCTTCATCCGGCGCCCAGAACAGTGGGGGCGGAACTCCAGTTCTCTCCCGACCGTGCGACAGACGACTTGGATGACCCCGACTTGGGGGCGGCCGCCCTAGACGACGATGCCGTAGGGGGAGGCGGCGAGGCAGGCGGCTCCGAGCTCACTGCCGGGTTCGAGGACTGGCCGGATGATGACGAGGCCAAAGCTATTCCGCGCCGCCAGCCGGCATCCGATCATCAAGGCACGGGCTCATCTGCCGCGCCGGCTGCTCGGGGCGGCGCACGGAAATGCCGGGCGGCACCGGCCCTCTTCGGCAGTCGGCCGAAGAAGCCCAAGGGTTCTGCGGTGGCGACCAAATGGGACGAGGCGACTGTGAAGGCATCCCGCTTCTGCAAGGTGGTGAAGCAGCCGCATGCAGTTTCGGGGTAAGTGTCAATTCTCTCATGGCTTTCTTTTTTTCTCTTTGGTTGGCGGTTTTCTAAGCCTTTCCTTTACTTATCAAACAGGGCGCCGCTCTCTCTCGAGCGGACTACTGCCGCCTCCATAGTCGGAGGGGCCGGAGGATCTGCAGGCTCCCGCCGCATGGATCTTCGTGCCGAGCTCCTGGCAGCGATGAAGCGGAACGTGCGGGAGGCGCGGGAGGAGTGGGAGGCGGAGGAGCATAGGGCGGCCGCCGCCAAGGCGGCTCGGGAGACGAGGAGGAGTCGGCAGAGGTGTAGGCCGACACGGCGACCAAGGCTCAAGCGGAGGCCGCGGGCGTGGAGGGGGCGACGGAGGCCCTGCGTAGCCAGCCTCCACAGCTCATCATCCCCCTCCGCACCGTGGCCCCTGATATCCCAGTGCCCCTGCCAGAGTAAGCCGGCCGCGACCAGCCGGCAATGGAGATGGAGGAGAGCGACACAGTTGTCCCGGAGGGGGAGGCGGTACCGCCATCGTCGGCCGGGACGGGCCAAGGCGGCCGGCCTGAGGTGCCGCCTGAGCAGCCGGCTAGAGGTGAGCCGACTATGAGGGCGGATCTTGTGGTCCTATCACCGTCTCGTCGGCGCATAGGGAAGGCGACCTCGGAGCCGGAGCCGCAGAAGGCCGCGGGCTCCAGCTCGTTGGCCCAGGTTCTGGAGATGGCCAGCGTCAGCTCGCTAGGGTGGACGCCGGGTGGCGGGACGGCCATGCTAAATGTGGCGGCGCAGGACGTCCGGAGCCGGCTTCAATCCCAGGCCGCCGTGCTGAAGCAGCATACTCAAGAGTTTCTCGCAACGCGGTCGGCCATTCGGGTGAGTCTTCTCGCTTTTCATTGATCGCTCTTGATTTCTTCCATGGGGGCGCGTCAGCGCACCCACTGGGTGTAGTCCCCGAGTTCTGTGTCGGCTGCTGAGCAGGCGGCTTGGAACTTCTTAGTAAACTTTGATTGATGTCTTGTTCTTATTTGTACCTTTGTCCTATTTGCAGGACTATCACAACCTCCACGCGGCTACCTTCAACTCCCAGGCTCGGGAGATGAATCAGAAGACCGCCGATCTCACTGAGAGCTGGAGTAAGTGCTTCAATTTTTTAACCCATGTGGGGGCACGTCAGTGCACCCACTGGGTGTAGTCCCCGAGATTCGGGCCAACTGCTGAGCAGCCGGGTCGGATCTTTCCTGACGACTTCTTCCTTATTGCTTTTTTCTTCTTCTGCATATCTGCAGGGGCCAATGCCGACTTGAGGGAACAGCTAGGTGGGGCCCAGACCGCCCTTCATGCCAAGGAGGCCGAGTACAACGCCTTGGCTCAGGAACGTGATCGCCTGGCCAAGAAACTGGCCGACTAGGAGGAGAACCACATGGCGGCCTTGAAGACGGCGGAGGACAGCGAGGTCGCCCTCAAAGCCGAATATGAGACCAAAGCAGCGAGCTGGGCCGAGGCAAGGCAGGCGCTGAGCGAAGGCTATGGCCGGATTGAAGATTTGATTGACGGCAGGCCTTCTTCTTCTTCGTCTCTTTGCTCGCCCCTGTCATCTGGTCTGTCTTCTGATTTGTTCTACTTCTTTCTTCTTTGGGCAGATTACTTCCCCGGTTACTCCATTGCCGCCAACCAAGCCATCGAAGCTCACCATGAGGCCCGACGGCCGGCTGGTGTTGAGATCGCCCCGGACGCCAGTCAGTCGCTTGAAGAGCAGCTTCTGGCGATTCAAGCCCGCCTCTAGCCGGCTTACCGCATGCTCCACCGTGTTCAGCGTGCAGGGGCGCAGGTGCTGGCCGCCCTCTGGCCGGGCGAGGTGGTTCCCCACACCCCCAGCCAGACTGCCGACTGGCTGGAGGTAGCAGTCGGCCGCTTCAAGGCCTGGAAGGCTTCTATAGCTCGGTCCGGTGCTCGACGGGCGCTAGAGTTCGTCCGGGCTTGGTATCCTGGGCTGAATTTGGCCCAGCTGCGCACCTGGCAGCAGGAGGCTGACGAGGAGCTGGAGGCGGTGCGGCTGGCTATCATCCAGCACGCCTTGGCGATCGCTGACTTCACCGACACCAGCGCCTTTGCCCCTGATGTGAATGAAGATGGTGTTGCTCAGCCGGAGGAGTGGTTCGGGCTGAACCCGGCAGAAGGAGAAGACTCGGTGAAGGAGATCGATTCCAGCGATGAGGGCAAAGAGGAAGAGGAGGAGGATGGTGAAGACGCCGTGCTAGACGGTGGAGCGACCGGCCAGCCTCAGCCTGATCGTGCCTCTAGCAACGAGGCGCGTGTGAGCACACCGCCTGCAGCAGGTTATGATCATGCTGAGACTCATCAGCCGGCCACTCCTCCAGCCAGCGCTGCCGTCTCCACCAACCTGCCCGACTCGCCTGTTGCTCCCTTGGCCTGATTCGCCGTCTTTAGTTTCCTGCTCGTCACTCTTTGAACAACTTTTTATTAAATTTGCGCAGTTCCACCCACTGGGGGTGTATTCAAACTATGTTGAATGCTGACCTTTCGAAGGCTTTTTGTGTAAATATAATCATGCATGTGCTTGGCTTCCGTTCATACTTGCTTTTCATCCTTTGGCTGTTTTCCTTTGCCGCCCTCCCTTGGTCGCTGCCTTCCCAACCGGACAGCTGCTCTACAGTCTGTGGCTGGGTAAGGACTTCGCTGTTTGGGAGGACAAGTACTCGAGCTTTCTTAGATTGTAGCAAGGTGTAAGGGAAGCCGGCCAG
>NC_041381.1:160525737-160531576 GCF_002162155.2 Triticum dicoccoides
TCGTTAGTCCTTAGTCGTTTTTCGTGTGGGCATCCTTTCCTGCCTTTGGCTCTTGCCAGTCGGACAGTCGATTCTTCGAGCTGCGACTTTCAACAAGAGAGGGCTTGGGTGCCGGCACACTACTTGTCTGGCTGCAGGTGGAACTTGAATATAACGCAAGGCGGCAAGTCCCCGGGCCGATTGATCGAACCCAGTGCCGAACGAGAAAACAAATGTAGTAACATAATCATAGGCATGATACTCATCATTCATAGATAAAAGAGGGTAGTCCCCGAGTACTCCTCGGGGGGCCCGTTGTCTCGTACTTAATACAAAAGGTAGCATGGTACATACGACATTTTAACTGTAAAATCTTCGGAGGAGATTGGCGTTCCATGGTCGTTCCGACTCCTTGTCGGAATCATCTCTCTTGCGTGCCTTCGGCTTCTGCGCGTCGATCAGGTAGTAGGAGTCGTTGCCTAAAGCCCGGCTGATGACGAATGGGCCTTCCCAAGGGGCCGAGAGCTTGTGCTAGCCAGCTGTTCGCTGGATTAGCCGGAGCACAAGATCACCCTCTTGGAAGGATCTTGGCTTGAACTTTCGGCTATGGTAACGGCGTAGACCCTGCTGGTAGATGGCGGACCCGCTGAGGGCTAACAGCCAGCCCTCTTCTAGAAGGTCGACATCGTCTTCTCGCGCTTCCTTGGCCTCCACCTCCGTGTACATGGTGACCCGAGGTGATTCGAACTCAATGTCAGTTGGGATGACAGCCTCGGCACCATTTACAAGGAAGAAAGGGGTGAAGCCGGTTGACTTGTTCGGGGTAGTGCACAAGCTCCAGAGGCTGGCCGGCAGCTCGTCGAGCCAACAGCCGGCCGAACGCTCCAGTGGCACGACCAATCAGGGCTTGATGCCGGAGAGGATGAGGCCGTTTGCTCGCTCGACTTGGCCGTTTGACTGCGGGTGGGCAACGGACGCTAAGTCCAGTCGGATGCCCTGTGTTGCGCAGAAACGTGCCAGTGCTCCCTTGGCAAAATTCGTGCCGTTGTCGGTGATGATGCTGTGTGGTACGCCATACCGGGTTGTAATATCTGCGATGAGTGTCACGGTAGTCGGCCCATTCAATTTCTTGATCGGCTTTGCTTCAATCCACTTGGTAAATTTGTCCACAGCGACGAGCAGATGTGTCATGCCGCTGTGCGTCGTCTTGAATGGGCCCACCATGTCCAGTCCCCAGACGGCAAAAGGCCAGGTGAGGGGGATGGTCTTGAGTGCAGAAGCCGGCTTGTGTTGCTTGGAGCTGAAGACTTGGCACCCTTTGCAGTGTTTGACTAATTCCTTGGCGTCTTCCAAAGCAGTCGGCCAGAAGAACCCATGGCGGAAAGCTTTGGCGACGAGTGATCTTGAGGCTGCGTGGTGGCCGCATTCGCCTTGGTGGATGTCCTTGAGGATTGCTATGCCCTTCTCTGGCTCGACGCAGCGCTGGAAGACTCCAGTGATGCTGCGCCTAACAAGCTCTCGGTTCATTATTGTGTAAGCTCCGGCTCGGCGTTGGACTTGCCTTGCCGAGATATCGTCAGTCAGCAGTTCTCTGTTTACTAGGAAGTTGAGGATGGGCTGGGGCCATGATGGAGCTGTGACTTCTTCTATTGCCAATACGGCTACTACGACCCGGGCGGGTGGGCTGGGTGGTGAAGAGTTGGAGTCGGCCACCGCCTGTTGTGTCGATGTAGTCCCCGGGCCGACTGCGGTAGTCCCCGGGCCGGGTTCTAAAGTCCCCGGGCCGGGTGCGACTACAGCAGTCCCCGAGCCGCCTGTCGAAGTCCCCGAGCCGCCTGCTTGGTTCCCCAAGCCGGATTCGACTGCGTCGGGGTCAGGCGGCACGAAGATGGAATCAGATTCTGGAGATGGCTTGACAGACGGCTTGAGGAGGTGTTGGAGAGAGACGCCGGTTGTATAGCTTGTCGGGTGGAGCCTATTCGTGCCAGGGCATCTGCTTGCTCGTTGTCGGCCCGTGGCATGTGGAGGAACTCGCATACTTCAAAATATCCGCTGAGTTGCTGAACGAGGAAGTGGTAGCTCGCCATGTTTGCGTCCTTGGTGTCCCAGTCGCCAGATGATTGCTGAACTACCAAATCCGAGTCGCCATAGCATAGGATCCGGCAGATGCCGAGTTCTTTGGCTAGCCGGAGCCCGTGTATGAGATTGTTGGAGGCGGCAAAATGAATTTACAATGTGTATCTGAGATTGTTGCCCTTGGGAGAGGTGAGGACGATGCCGGCTCCCAAGCCGGCGCGCATCTTGGATCCGTCGAAGTGCATCCGCCAATGAGTGGAGTCGGGGGCCGGCGGCAGGTACTGGGTCTCGGCCCAGTCGACAAGGAAGTCGGCCAATGCTTGGGATTTGATGGCGGTGTGGGGTTGGTAGAAGATTGTGTAAGGAGCCAGCACAATGGCCCATTTTGCCACCCGGCCGGATGCATCCCTGCTGCCTATGATCTCGGCGAGCGGGGCAGTACATACGACCATGATGGGGTGCTCTTGAAAGTAGGGCTTGAGCTTCTTGGCGGCAAAGTACACACCATAGCACATCTTCTGATATTGTGGGTAATTCTGCTTCAAGGTGGACAACACTTCACTCCAGATAATATACCGGCCTCTGGACTAACTAAGCTCGGCCTTCTTCTGGGCGCTGAACCGCGATAATGGTGTTGACCACCCGGCTAGTGGCGGCAATGTAAAGGAGCATGGGCTCTTTCTCAGTCGGTGTCGCCAAGACAGGCGGCGTGGACAACATCTTCTTTAGCTCGTGGAAACTTTGGTCTGCTTGGTCATTCCACTCGAAGTGAGTGGATTTCTTCATGAGTCGGTAGAGGGGGAGAGCCTTCTCTCCGAGCCGGCTGATGAAGCGGTTGAGGGAGGCTAGGCATTAGGTAAACTTTTGGACGTCTCGCAGCTTGGTAGGAATCTCCATTCTCTCTATAGCCTTGAACTTCACCGGGTTGCATTCGATGCCGCGTTCAGAGACCAGGAAGCCTAGAAGTTGGCCGGCTGGCACTCCAAACACGCATTTCTCGGGGTTGAGCTTGATCTGAAATCGGCGCAAGTTTTCAAATGTCTCTCTGAGGTCTTCCAGCAAGGTACCACGCTTCTCCGTCTTCACCACAATATCGTCTACATAGATGTGGGCATTTCTGCCAAGCTGCTTGAGGAGGCATTTCTGCATGCAACACTATAAAGTGGCACCGACATTTCTCAAGCCGAATGTCATAGTTAGGTAACAGAAAGCTCCGAATGGTGTGATGAAGGCGGTCTTCAGGCGGTCAGCTGGGTCCAATTTTATCTGGTGGTAGCCTTAGTAAGTATCCAAGAAGCTCAACAGCTCGCATCCGGCTGTGGAGTCTATCACTTGATCAATCCTTGGTAGAGCAAAAGGATCTTTGGGGCAGGCTTTGTTGAGGCTGGTGTAGTCAATGCACATGCGCCACTACTTGTTTTTCTTCAACACCAGGACCGGGTTGGCAAGCCACTCTGGGAAGAAGACCTCCATAATGAAGCCGGCTGCTAGAAGACGGGCTATTTCTTCTCCAACTACTCTTCTCTTCTCTTCTGACAGGCGGCGCAAGGGCTGCTTGACCGGCTTGGCGTCAGATCGGACATGTAACTTGTGCTCGGCAAAATCCGTCGGGACACCCGGCATGTCTTTGGGAGACCATGCGAAGATGTCCCGATTCTCACGGAGGAAATCGACGAGCTCGCTTTCCTATTTGCTGTCGAGGCCGGTGCCTACGACAGCGTGCCTCTCCGGGTGCTCCGGGTCCAGAGGTATCTTCTTTGTTTCTTTGGCCGGCTGGAAAGAACCTTGACCATCATATTCCTTAGGGTCGGGGGACAGGGCCGGCTGCTTGCCGGCCATGGCCACGACTCGGTCCAGCATCTTCTTCTCTTCAGCAATCATGAGGGACTCGGCCAGCCGGCCGCTGGCTGCCACACAGTCAGAGGATTTCTTGTAGTCTCCGGCTATGGTGATGATGCCCTTGGAACTTGGCATCTTCATCTTGAGGTAGGCGTAGTGGGGCACAACCATGAACTTGGCCAGAGCAGGCCGGCCAAGCAATGCATGGTAAGGGCTCTCCAGATCCACTACTTCAAACCATATTGC
The DNA here is from genome assembly GCF_002162155.2 of Triticum dicoccoides. NCBI lineage: Eukaryota > Viridiplantae > Streptophyta > Magnoliopsida > Poales > Poaceae > Triticum > Triticum dicoccoides. Next base: position 160,529,878 of record NC_041381.1, read on the forward strand.
TTCTCGGCGGAAATGATCTATGTCCCCAAAGAGAACATCTATCTTGATCTTGCCAATTGGTGAGCAGGACAGGCCGGGTACGATGCCGTGGAACACGGTCCGACTAGGCATGAGCTGCTTCGTCTTGATGTTCAGCTTCTCCATGGTGTCACGGTACAGTATGTTGATGCTGCTCCTGCCATCTATCAGCACGCGGGAAAAATGGGTAACTCGCCTTTCTGTCGCGAGGGTAGCGTCCAAAACCAATGCATAAGAGCCGGGGGACGGCATCACCTCTGGGTGATCGGCCCGGATCCAGTTGATAGGCTTCTCCGACTAGTGCATGAACTCCGGGTTGTTGGAGGCGACCGCGTTGACTTCTTGGTGTTGTCGGCGCCGGCTCCACCGGTCTGCCGGTTGGCTTGTAAAGACGACATAGGCGGCATGCTCGTCGGGGAACTCATCTTGAACAGCCCCGACTACTGGCCGAGCGGCCGGCTGCTGAGGAGCCGGAGGCGGCTGACCAGCAGGCGGAGGCGGCACCATTCCTTCGCCCTTGGAGATTTGTGTGAGCCAATGGCATTTCCGAGTCGTGTGGTTGGACGCCTTCGCGCCGCTGTGGAACTTGCAAGGGGCATCAAGGGCTTGCTCGTAGGAGAAAGCCAGCTGCCAAGCCGGCCTGCCGCCCTTCTGCTTCTTGGGCGCGGGCCGCCCTTCGGGTTGTTCGTCTTTGACTGTGGCCACTTGCCGACTGGTGGAAGGCGGCATAGGAGCCTTGCGCCGGTTGTCGTTTTGGTATGGGCATCAGCTGGAGTCTCCAGCCGGCGTCTTGGGAGCCGGAGCGAGCACCTTCCCGGAGGCGTCTACTCGAAGCTCAGTTTTCATTGAAGAGTCGGCCGTGGCGTACTTGTCTGCTATGACCAGCAGCTCGTCGAGGGTAGTCGGCTCATCGCAGAGGAGTTGGTGCTTGAGGAGGGTGCCTTCTCGGCACCCGGCGGTGAAGTACTCTATGGCTTGAACCTCGTGCACCCCCTCGCAGGAGTTGCGGAGCTCGGCCCGACGCGTGAGGTAGTCGCGAGTTGATTCATGGGTCCCTTGAACGCACAAGGAGAGCTGTCGGGGCTTGGGAGCCCGTTTGTAGTTGCTGGTGAAGTTGCGGATGAAGGCTTCTGTGAAGTCCAGCCAGCTGTTGATGCAGTAAGGCTTGAGGCTGTTGAGCCAGGTGCGCGCCGTGCCTTGGAGCATGAGGGGGACATATTTCACAGCAACACGCCTGTTGCCGTTTGCTATGTGAACTGCGGTGGAGTAGTCGACCAACCAATCTTCCGGCTTCATAGAGCCGTTGTACTTGGGCGTGTCTCTTGGGAGCGAGAACCCTTTGCGGAAGGGCTCGTCGCGGATGCGGGGGCCAAAGCAAGGCGGGCCGACATCGTCTTCTTCCTCTAACACCGGGGATCGTGCTAGGCGGTCGATCCAATGGCGGGCGTCGTTTTCGCCGACTCCTTCGCGGCGGCCTAGTCGGCGAGAGTCGGATGCGTGACAGGCGGCGGGGTGGGGTATCTCTCCCCACGAGGCGGAGGAGGAGGCAGGTCACCTCGTCGCTCCACAGCTTGAGGGCGGCCTTCTGCGTCGCGCTCGATGGTGATTCGAGTCCGACTGCGACTAGCAGTCGGCTCCTTTTCTTGCCTTGTGCGAGCGCCGGCCGCTGTCGGCGTTCATG
>NC_041381.1:160531767-160566792 GCF_002162155.2 Triticum dicoccoides
TGCCGCTCTGCGGCCGCGTCGATCAACTACTGGATGCGTCTGGTCATGTAGGAGAGCTCGTCGGCCCCTAGTCCATTCAGCTCGTCTACGATCGACTGGGCAGCACGTAGGTTCTCGAGAGGCCTGGCGTAGACTGGGCGGTCTGCTCCCAGCATGTCGGTGATGGCCGCGCCGCGCTTCTTGACGACACCAGCCCGGCTCGGCCCGTCGGGAGGCGGCATACCAAAGGCGGCGCGGTCGACTTCGCGCTGGTGAGCCTTAGTGAGGCGTCTCATGGTGGCTATCTTCTGGCCCTCCGCAATGAGGGCAAGGGGGCATGCTACCAGCGCCTCGTCGTCGGCGTCGGCCGGGATGGGGGCAGACAAGTCGTGCAGCGCCGCTTGCAGGGCATCATGGGCGTTCTCGCCAGAGACGACGCCGTGGCTGATGACCAGCACCTCAGTGACGGTGTTGCCGCCGCTGTCGGATCGAGGGAGAGGGTTGTCGAAGACAACCACGTTGGTGGGGAAAGCATCGAGTGATGCCGTGTCGGAGTCGACAAGCATCGGGTCGGTGGAACCAACCGACTCCAAATCCACAGCAGGCTCGCTTGAGACGTGGAGTTGGTCGAGGAGGCTGACGAGGCGGCTCTCGGGGCAGCCTGTGCCTGCGTTGGATGTGGGCTCGTCGGAGATACGAGCCTCACCAAGAAGATCGGCGAGGCAGCTCGCTGCCCAGGCATCATCGACACCTCGCAGCGCGTCGGGGCAAGCGCCATCGGGCGTGCCGGGCTGGCTATGCTCGCTGGGTAGGAAAAGGGTTCCCTTCCAGAGCAGGTCTCCGGACGATGGTGCACCTGGCCCCATGGTGGGTGCCAAATGTCGGGTGGTAGGTGCGACATATGCCATCGGGTGGCTTATCATTGTGGGAGCCAATAAGACATCACCGGTGCCTGGAAACGGGATAAGGCGAAGACATGCATGCCGGCGAATCTTACCCAAGTTCGGGGCTCTCCATGGAGATACCACCCCTAGTCCTGCTCTGTGGGGGTCTCCGCATGATCACTAGATCAACGAGTGGCTACAAGAGGTTCCTTGAGCTGTTTGGCGAGAGGAAGAAGAATTGCAAGGCTAGCTCTCTTCTCGTCTCAAAGTTGTGTCTAAAATTATTAGAGTCCAACCCTTTGCATGGGTGTCCTGGGGGGGGGGCGTTTATATAGGCCTACCCCCCAGGGGTACAATGGTAATCCGGCTGGCGTGGGCCCTAGCTGTCAGTGTCTATGCTCGCCGGCTTCTCCGTCGGCCTTTGGGGCCCACCGACTGGTGGGTCCCTCCGGCTGCCGGCCTCCTGGTCGACAGGTAGGTCCCACCGCTTGGGGGTCTTGTCGGGGGCTGGTTACTGTTGCCTCACTCTTGATGACGAGGGCTTTGCCGAGGTAAGCATGGCTACAGTGCCGCCACCTAGCGGGTTGTCACTGTAGCCTTACCTCGTCTTGTCTCCTTAGTGGTGCGCATACTTCGAGGGAGGGAGCTAGCCGGCTGGTGAGAGCCGGCTACGTCCCAGGCCGACTAGGGGAAGCGTGGCCACCTTCGGATGTCTCTCTGACCGAAGGGGCCCGCCGCCTGCGGACCATACTAACAGCCTGTCGTGGGTGGCGTCATGGTCAGCATGGCAATAGTGCCCCACCGGACGGGTCGTGGCTGCCCCGTACGGCGTCCTGTGGCCATGCATGCTCCGGGATTCGAGGGTGGCAGGCTTCACTGTTGCCACGACCCGTCCCATCTCCCTTATGTGGGTGCAGACTTTGAGGGCACGATCTTGGCCGCCTGTCGGGGGCCGGCTTCTTGGAGTCGGTCATCTCGTGGCCGGGTTCTTGGAGTCGGCCCTCTCGCCGCTTTCTTCATGAGGGTTTTAGGGCCGGGCCGCCTTCTAGTAGTTGGCTTGTGGGACAGCCGGCCGGGGGAAGGCGGCCCCGTGTCTTGGGTGCTTGAAGGCTCGATCGGCCTGTTATTTTTTGAAGATCCAGGGGGAGCCGACTAGGCTACCCGTGGTCATTTACTCCGACAAACAACGATGGTGGTGAACCCCACTCCGCAGGGACTCTGGCTGGAACATGTATGCTAGCTCGCAAACAAGGAATCCACGGCAAACAAGCAATCAAACCCGACATGACCTACAAACTGGCATGACACGCCAGGTTAGTACATTGAATGTACTTCAAGCTCACAATAACCAGAAGCATTCAAGACAAACAAGAGCATGGCAATTACAGGTTAAACGGAAATTAACATGATATCATCATGACAACATTGCATGAACAACATGATACCGCTAGCACAATATGAGCACGGCATTAACAAAATAAACATGATGATACTAACATGCAACATGATGATACTATCATGCACCAACTTACTCTGCTCGGGGTTACCTTGTAACCATCACATGCATCACTTACCATCCTCGGACATCACACGATCATCTCAGGATCAAATCAAGCTTGTTATGAACAATACTGTAGTAATCAATACATGACTACAAGGAGCTTGACCTTTACACGAGATTCTCGCATAACACCATTGATATCCAACAACTCACTATCCTCGATACCCCGGTGATCCTCTCATGATCACATAAATATCAACCAACTTCTTTCATCATCGAACTAGGGTTGTTATTAAGCACATCATTATTATTACTGTTGACCCATAGTTTGACCGACTTCGAACTGGTCCCATATCCGCGGGCGTGGCTATCGATAGATTTAAACACACACTCTGCAGAGCTTAGCACACTGTACCCACACCATGAAACCCATGGCCTCGCACTCCCTTTCGGGTGGACCAATGACATTCGGACAAAACCGATCTACTGCCCTGACACTCTCCCGGCCACTCCGGCCAACTCCCCTTTGGGCTAAGTCATGGGTGGCCTCGTGCCTAACAAAGGAACCAACGCCCACCATCGTGGCAAAACAAATGGTCCCAAATGGGGACATGTGCACATAACCAAACTCGGGCTCACAAGGCTTATGCCGTCATACCCGGCCAAGGTAGCGCCCGCGCATAACCTTCCCTTGTTGGAGGCACCAGCGAGAGGCATGACAATAAACCTAGTTAGGACCCCCCCCTGTGGTTGCACTGATCAGCATGATATGGTGGCACCAAGACTCAACAAATAGTTGTTCAAGTTCAATTAAGTCCAGTTAAACTTGAGTGCAATAAGCTCAGTCATATGAAAATAACATGATGCAACTATAATGCATGATACCAACATAAACATGGATGCAACATAAACCTTAAAAATAACAACAATGAATCATTTATCCAGATGAGCATGGCATACTGACTAGTATCGAGAATAAATACCATGCAATGACATAACTGCAATACTATCAGGTAAGCATAAACCAGCTAGCTGCAAAGAAACATGCATGCCGACGGTACTCAGTCACAAACGATAGTCATGCACCGAAGAACTACTACCAACCATGACATATGACAGTAATACTAATAAGAACACAAGTTAACCAGATGCAACTAAACATAGCACGAAGGTGACCATGGAACTATAAGCAGTACCAAAAGAACGATAACAGTTGCAGTTAAACAAACAGACAGGTATTAAATGTTCAAGTTGAAAGCCATGGCTACTGCATGGCCATCATGCAAGTGGGTGTTGTGGCTTGCTTGGGGGTGAAGAAACTGTTGGGGAGGAGTGCGGAAGGATCAAAGAAAGATTCGCTGGAAAGAGTTCTCTCCCGAAGGGGGCGGTTTACGTGCAAGGGCAAAATGGTCATTTCCACTATGTCAAACCATAGTGAAAATGATGCGAACAGAACGGGCTCGACGAGAGGAAGACGTGGGCGTTGGATTCACCTCAATCGAAGCTACGAGCGAAAAGTTGTAGTCGTGTGAAGTTCAGGGACCAATCTATAAAAATAATCTATACAAACAGGCCCCTGGTGGCTAAATAGAAAGCGCACTAAGAAGAAATACGCCTTCGCTTCGGGGAAACACACTCTTGTCTGAAACAGAGGCAAAATACGCTTTCAATAAATGAAAACATCCTTTCGGTTGAAGAATAAGAGGAATACGCTTACTCCACGTGAAAACGTACTTCCAAAAGTACGCCTCCACTTGCCACGCTGGCATAGGCGGGGCCAGGCGCTTGGGTCACTGACGAGCGGGTCCCACTCCTCTTTCTCTCTCCTCTCATTCCTCCTCCTTCTCCAGCTCGGCGCCGCCTGTAGGACAGAAGACCGGGCCGATCCCGACGAGGCTCACCGGCGGCACCAGCCACCATCGACGGCGCCCGACCTATGGGAGAGATCAGGGGGCGAAGGCGGTCCCATCCAGAAAGGGCACAAATGTCAAGGAGCTTGGAAACGGGTAAGGCACTAGCTGCGCCGGGCGGTGTTCTCCGCCGGAGTTGGACTCGATGCTCTGGTGGCGTAGGTGGGGGCTGGAGGCATGGGTCGGCTTCTAATTGCTCGAGGGGATCCCTGGTGGTGTAGAGGAGGAGAGGGGAGGCCTAGCTCACCGGAATCAGGAGGGGACAATGGCGGCAGCCATGGCGGCATAGAGCAGCGAGGAGGGCTGGTCCGGCTGGATGGAGAGGACGGGGAGGATTCTGGGAGGTCTGGCCGAAGATCTACCGGTGTCATCGGTCACGGGGGGTGCGGGAAGGCAACGAGGGAGGACGCGGACAAGGCGCAGAGCTCACGGAGACGAGGCAGAGCTTGGCGACAAGAGGAGGAAGAAACCAGGGAAAAACGACGGTCGGCTACAACACGTCTGTGGGCGCACGGCGACGAGCGCCAGCGAGGAGGTTTACATAGGGGGCGATGGATCCAAGAGGATGGAGACGATGCGGGGAACACGCTAGACAAGGTCAGGCGATGAGGGGACGAGTGCATAGATGGGGAGGAGGAGATAGAGGCGCCAGAGCGCGAGAATCGCCATGCGAAAGCGGTGGTCACCGCACAGTTTGGCATGAAGAGGACAAGAGAGGCTGCCGTGAGATGTCTGCTGACAAGTATATGCATCACTGAGGCTGGGGGAAGCGATAGATCAAGAAGAGGCACTAGATCGATGGGATTCTTCCTCTGAAGTTTGCTGCATCAAACTTCGCAGAGCACTACTGATCCACAGGAAATTGATTGGGTCAAATGGTATTGTCCGGGGTGTTTAGGATAAGACGGACTACAATCCTGTGAGTTTTGGAGACAGAAGGATCAAAGCTTAATATAGTTCCTTTGCAACTGACTAAATGGTCCAGAATGAAGATCATGATGATACTCTCATATGGAGTATCCACTTAAGCTCAACTTGGGCGAGGCTTAGTTATTTGGTCACATGAATATGCTGCAAAAGGTTTCATACCAATTGGATGAACCAAAATGGTACTTGCTTCACAAGCATCTCCACTGACTAGAAACTTGCAAAAATTCTATAGGGAAAATGGCTAGATGAAATATGCCCAAATTAGGTGGAAATAGATTATGTGGATAAGATAAGGCCTAGAAAAATTGTCAGCCATAATGGAGCAAGATAAATTATACTTGCTTCACAAACTAAAAATTTGGATAGAATAAAAGAATTGAAGATGAGCTCACATGGAGGCATTACCTGAGCTAAACTTTGGTGGAGGGCTATGATTTGATGATATGAAGGACCATGCAAAATTGCAAATCATTAGGATATGCCTAGCTTGTACCTCCTTCACAAAGTTTCTTTCTAGACAGAAACTTTGGAAAATCATTAATCAATAATTACTAGCCAAATGAGGTTGCATTTTGGCATGTGGCAATTATATGGACAGGAAAATATGTCCAAGGAGTTTGGGGTCAATTGGGCAAAGAAAAATAGCACTTGCTTCACAATGTGCCATTTAGGGCAGAATAGGAAATGAATTATTTGAGGATTATTTTTTATCATGACAATGAAATATTTTGCCACATTTGAGCAAGATAGGACCCAAACAATTTATTAGAATTATTTGGGAATTTTTGGAGTGATGGAAATATAGGTTGCTTCACAATCTAGGGCAAATAAGGTAATTCCTTTATCAGAAAAGGAATATTCCCAATAAAAGAATATTGGGGTTTGGGCTAGGATGAAAATGACAAGGTATAGGGAAGGATTTGGGGATGACAAGCCACTCTGGAAGGAAAGAAGAGGTCATCTTCCTTAGTTTCTAGACCACAAAGCCACGGAAAAAGAAAACTCAAGCAAAAACCTCAGAAAATCAAAGGGCCAAAAATCAGGCTGTGACATTATAGACCGGCCGGATCCCACTTATTACAGCGGCCATTTAATCCTTGTGTCTCTTCAATGTTTAGATCGCGTCCCATGATTGCAAGAAGCACAACTACCATGACAAATTCTTAGAGGGTATCCTGTGCGGCTCCAATGGCGCTCCGAGCGGCTGCCGACGACGAGAAGTAGTTCACCATGCATGCCGTGGTGGACAACCACAGAAGGTTCACGGAGCTCTCGGTGGTCTACACCAACAACCCGGTCTGGTTGGAGCACTCCATTCACATTATTGAGTTCTTGCTTGTCGAGGAGAAGTACAAGGTGGTCGGGTTTGACCTTGAGTACACCCGCGCTCGTGCTGGGTCTCGTCCCAAGGTCGCTGTCGCCCAGATGTGCATGCGCAACCACGTCCTCATCTACCACTACTGCCTGGCCACAAGGCCTTGCTAGAGTTTTGCGAGGATTATCAATAGCCCCCACTACATGTTTGCTACGGTGGACATCACCAACGATGTAAAGGTGCTCAAGAATTCGGGCATCACCTGCCAGAATCTTGTTGACATCCAGGGCCAATACAAGATCTGCGGCAGCAAGGAGCATGAGAAGCACTCACTGGTTCACCTTGCCGAGGCCATCATCAACCCCTACTACAGAGACACGAAGGATTCCTGCAACAAGGACACGCGTGCCTGGCACTCGACCTGGATGGAGAAACTCGACAAAGCTCACGTCGTGTACGCGACCAAGGAGGCATACACGAGCTACGACATGTACAGGTGGATCGTTGACATGAGGAAGTGCCTCCTTCCCCAAAACGGCCAGGGATCCAGCCGAAAGCAGAGCATTGGAAAGCGCCGTTGCAATAATAAGTAGATGATTAGATCCTCGTTTCTCCTAGTTTAGTATGCATGTAATTGCTTACTTTTGTGTGTGGAAATGTTATGTCTGTAGTCACTTGTGTAATTGTATGCTTAATTTGGTTTTGCAATGCTGTCTTTTTAAGTATATATGTTGATGCCCTGTAGATGGAGCAAATCACATCACACACGGACTAAACAAGGGAACCTGTCGGTGATGATTTCATCAATCACTTACAATTGTATACCAGCAATTGTTTGCTCACAACACACATGACTTGTTAACAGGAATCATCTGTGTTGTTATCGGTCTTCCCGCGCCGCGTATGACACACATCTTGTTAAGTTGAACCGTTTCTTTTCTCTTGGCTCAACGCAAACAGTTCATCCAAGTGAACTATATGCCGTATATCGCACACACCTTCATCTGGCTGCCTGTTTATGTTGTTCTGCCTCATCACACTACCAAAAAAATACACTTCTGTGATGATACGTGTTTGTCACAGTAGGTCACATTTTCTATCATGTATGTACATCCATGACGATTTTATGACAGAATCAAGATAGTCATACTTGTGCTGTCGTAGAAGTGTTCCATGACATTACCAAAATTATCATCACGGAAGTGTCCACTTCCATGACGGTAAATCGCGCGTCATAGAAGTGCTTTCGTCAAGGATGACCGACATGTGGCATCCACCATAACGGGTTGCCGTTAAGCTATCGGGTTCCGGTTTGGATCCAATAACCCGTTAACAGCCCGAACTAATGGGGATTTTCCACGTGTAAAATTCTCAATGGCCAGAGGAACCACGTGTCGGCTCATCGTTGGGACAGATGTCATCTACTCATTGTACCGAAGGCGGGTATGATACGTTGACACATGGCACGACCCAACAGAGGCCCATTCCAGTGAAAAGGCCACCCCATTTGACTTGGTCAAAAGGTAGCAGGCCGGCCCATGAAAAGCTTGTTAACGGCCTGTTCGCATATAGCCCATTTACAACCCGCTAACTCATGACCCGTTACCCTACTGGAATTTGGCCCAGTAGCGTCATCTGGGCCGTCCAATATGATTCCATCCCATTGTAACTTCCGGCCCATGTATGGCCCATGATGTCTTTCGGCCCACAGGAGGCCCTTTGTAACTCTGGGCCCATTAAAGGCCCGAGATGAAACTGGCCCATAATGAACAGTGTATCACTTTATACCCATTAACAATCCATTATTCCATCGGCTGTTTCCAGCCCGTGTTAACTTTCAGCCTTCTAAGGGCCCATTTATTCTTGGGCTCATTTCTAGAATTCAGTTAGTTACGGTCTGTTACAGACCTATTCTGCTTGTGGGCCAAATTCAGTCCGTGGTTATAGTCGGCCTGTTTGTGGCCCGTTAACCCGTTGGGCTGTTTTCATAGCGTCATCAAATACGGCCTATTAACGGCCCATTATGGCCGGGCCATAAACAGATGATTTCCAATCTAGCCCATTTACGACCCATTTTGCAGACCGTTATTGGTCCATGAATAGTATGGCCCATGTTTGGCAAAATGATCATACGGCCCGTAGAAGGCCCATTGATTAGACGGCCCATAGAAGGCCCATGGATCATACGGCCCGTAGAAGGCCCTTGGATCCTACGGCCCGTAGGAGGCCCATGGTCACTACAGCTGGTAGCAGGACCATGGTTACAACAGTCTATGTGTCGCCATGGTTATTGTGGCCTATTATAAAAAATAGGTTATTGTGGCCAGTAGAAAAACGCGGAAAAAGAACTACAGTGACTACAAGCAAACAACTAAACAAGACAATAAGGAAATAAGTAAGCAAGCAACTAACGCTAGGCTATTACGGCTATTACACATATTACATCCACTGGGCATCAAAATTCGCCACCAGTGCAAATATAGGGAACAATGCAGCATATTACATACACTGGCCATCTAAATTGGCCACCAGTGCAAATAAACGCGTCATCAAAACAAGTTCGTAACTGAAACAACTTCAGAAGAGATCAAGAAATGTTATCCTGGGTATCCACTATGCTGGCAATAAGCTTAGCAAGCTTATTAGCTTTGTCCTATTTGGCACTAAAATCCTCCAACGCTTTCTGTTGCACCAGAAAGTATGCATCTGAATGCTCCAGGGACTTCCGCAGTCCTTCCGCTTCTTGTCTCAACACAACTGGTCGATGCCTTTCAGCTTGTAGTTGAGACTCAAGATACCGAACTGATTCAGACAGTGAGTTTGAATAGCTTGTGCCAGCGGCAGTGGCCAGTAACTCGAACATAACCAAGACAGGACTTTGGGGTTGTCTTACTGTCTTCAAGATAGATTTCCTTAGCTGTTTTATCAGCTTTGTTGGAGACCAACAAGGATGTCTCACTATCCTGAACCTTATCTGCATTACTTCCTTTACCATTGCTTAATAAGGCACTCTTCCCCAATATTCTGTCAGCATTCTAAAAGAAGAAACAAGCAGACACATAACAGGTTTAGCATGTACTAGTATATTAAACTCATTTCGGTGAACTAGTTCATTAGTAAGGTGGACAGGATTAAACTACCAAGTCTTCTATTGCCAAGTAGTACATTATAAAAGCATCAAACAAACATATATCTATGTCCTATGGGCACTGCATTGTCTTGCCAAATCAAAATAGAGACATGCTTCAAATCATATCAGTTCAAGACAAAGCAACACTGAAAGAATACAAAGCATGGGAAACTACACGGCACAACAAGATTTCAGATGGGTACCACGGTTCTACATGTACAACAACTCTATTGGCTCTGTTGTGCTGTTAGTAATGTGCATGATATGAGAAGTCAACTGTATACACAATTGAAATTGAAATCAGCAGAGCTATTTATAAGAGCAAACTTGTTAAAGAAACATGCATAAACATACCTTTTGTGCCATTGGAGTTTCGATTGGATCCTTCAATTTAAAAATAAGTTTGTATGAGTAAATACAGTGATACAAGAGCAAAGCAGTATGCATGATAGTAATGGAATCTTGAATGAGAACAATTGTTCTTCGGGTTTAAGAACTTGTTCTGCATGAATAGAGTACAGTAAAATGCAAGCATATAGTACTTAAAAATAAAAAATGAGCTCATAGACCTTACCACATTCTTGGTTAGGGACCAGTACAGAACAAGACATTCCTAGTCATTGTCTAGTAAATGTGTCTCAGGAGAAGGCAAGGGAATTTGATGAGTTTATTTGCCTATGAAGTATGTTTTCTTCAGGTAATTTTGATACTGCCACCAAGCATTCTTGAAGATAGCAGAGGTATTAGCATAGGTACCTCATCCCAAGTTTCCAAATCAGTCCTTCTATATAGAGAAAAATGGGAAAATTTGTTGTATTATAACCATCATGGAGGTAGAATGTATGGGACAAAGCAAAGTAATTGCCATGAATAACATTACTTACACATAACTCCTGGACAAACACCTGCAACTGGCATTTTCCTTCATCTTTAGTATAATATTTCCATTGTGTGAAGATACGCACATAGGATTTAAGAACGTCAAATGCGATAGATGCTAAACTACGAATGACTGGTTGTGCTTCCTCCACAGGAATAGGTGTATTAACTGGTGGAGTTGGGGTTCTCCGTGGTAGTACTGGCGCTTTGGGCACTGGAGCTGCCTTACTAACTGCTCTTGTTTGGAGCTCTATGGTGGAGATGGTGCTGTGTCAACAGGAACTGGGTTACTATCTACTGGGGTTGGGGTTAAATTGGTTGAAGCCGGTTCTTTGTCCATCGCAGTATGGGTACAATCTGCGAGAGTCTGGGTTATGTGTGGTAGGGCTGGTTCTCGTGCATGTACAACTGGGGTGCTATCTCCACCAAGAGGTAGCACTGTTTTATTTTAAGATCGTGTTTTTACTCTGCTAGATACTACCATCACCCGCTCCAATTCAAATGGCTGATAAACATGAAACATAGTTGTATGTACAGACATTGTATGATAGACAGATGCAATAGATAGTGTGGAAAAAAGAGGGCATGAAATAGTTGACATGTGTATTGTTTAACTAATAAGGATAGCATGACAGAATTTCACATCTATGATGTCTATCTAAACTAGATAGCATAGCATGACATAATTCAAAGATAAAATGACTAACTAAATAGGATGGCATGAGATAATTATATGACATAATTCACATACATGTTATCTAAGTAATGAGGATCACATCATTTAACTCACGTATGTGATTTATATGCTAAGCAGAGGAAATTCGCATATATGATGTCTGAACTAAGAACATGGTGTTGAATATTGTGTATACGATGTTTAAACTATGTAATGCAAGACACCATATGCATGATATGAGTAGTATAACCGTACCAAGTTAGAGCATACACCTCGGTGGGGGAATAGGACTGGTCATCTATCTCTGAATCCATCTCTGAGAAGCTATCGGGACCCAGCAAGAGATCTGCTTTGAGAGGTAGCACTGTCTGCTCTGAAGACCTTGTTTTCACTCCAGATTTTTCCATCACCCACTCAAATGGTTGATTCACAAGAAGAGTAGTTTAATGTACAAACTGTTAGAAATATGCCCTAGAGGCAATAATAAAATGGTTATTATTATGTTTCCTTGTTCATGATAATTGTCTATTGTTCATGCTATAATTGTATTAACCGGAAACCATAATACATGTGTGAATACATAGACCACAACATGTCCCTAGTGAGCCTCTAGTTGACTAGCTTGTTGATCAATAGATGGTTATGGTTTCCTGACCATGGACATTGGATGTTATTGATAATGAGATCACATCATTAGGAGAATGATGTGATGGACAAGACCCAATCCTAAGCATAGCACAAGATCGTGTAGTTCATTTGCTAGAGCTTTTCTAGTGTCAAGTATTTTTCCTTAAACCATGAGATTGTGCAACTCCTGGATACCATAGGAATTCTTTGGGTGTATCAAACATCACAACGTAACTGGGTGACCATAAAGGTGCACTACAGGCATCTCCAAAAGTGTCTGTTAGGTTGGCATGAATCCAGACTGGGATTTGTCACTCCGTATAATGGAGAGGTATCTTTGGGCCCACTCAGTAATGCATCATGATAATGAGCTCAATGTGATTAAGGAGTTAGCCACGGGATCATGCGTTACAGAACGAGTAAAGAGACTTGCTGGTAACGAGATTGAACGAGGTACGGGGATACCGACGATCGAATCTCAGGCAAGTAACATACCCATGAACAAAGGAATTGTATATGGGATTGATGGAGTCCCCGACATCGTGGTCATCCGACTAGATCATCGAGGAACATGTGGGAGCCAATATGGGTATCCAGATCCCGCTATTGGTTATTGGTCAGAGAGATGTCTCGGTCAAGTCTGCATGGTTCCCGAACCCGTAGGGTCTACACACTTAAGGTTCGGTGATGCTAGAGTTGTAATGGGAAATTGTATGTGGTTACCGAAAGTTGTTCGGAGTCTCGGATGAGATCCTAGATGCCACGAGGAGTTTTGGAATGGTCTGAAGGTGAAGACTTAGATTTGGGAAGTCCAGTTTCAGTCGTTGGAAAGGTTTCCGGGCTTATCGATATTGTACCAGGACCACCCAAAGGTGTCCGGGGGTCCACCGGGTGGGGCCACCTACCCCGGGGGACCAAGTGGGCTGAATATGGGTGGGAACCAACCCCCTAGTGGGCTGGTGCGCCCCCAAGGGCCCAAAGCGCCTAGGGTTGGAAACCCTAGGGGGTGGGGGAGCCTTTCACCAACTTGGGGGGCAAGCACCCCCGCTTGGCTGCCCCCCTCTAGATGCATCTAGGGGGGCTGGCCCCCTCTCCACTTCACCCTATAAATAGAGCGGGATGGGAGGGTAGCCGCACCCCCTTCCCCTGGCGCAGCCCTTCCCCCTCCTACACCTCCTCCTCCTCCGTTGATCTTGGCGAAGCTCTACCGGAGAACCACGAGCTCCACCACCACGCCGTCATGCTGCCGGAGCTCTCCCTCAACTTCTCCTTACCTCTTGCTGGATCAAGAAGGAGGAGACATCCCCGGGCTGTATGTGTGTTGACACGGAGGCGCCGTCCATTTGGCACTTGGATCGGATCTTTCGCGATTTGAATCGCCGCGAGTACAACTCCATCAACTGCGTTCTTGTAACGCTTTCGCTTAGCGATCTTCAAGGGTATGAAGATGCACTCCCTCTCTCTTGTTGCTAGCATCTCCTAGATTGATCTTGGTGACAAGTAGGAATTTTTTTGAATTATTACTATGTTCCCCAACAGTGTCATCATGAGCTAGGTCTATGCGTAGATTCTATGCACGAGTAGAACACAAGTAGTTATGGGCGATGATTTGGTCAATTTTCTTACGGTTACTAGTCCTATCTTGATTCAGCGGTAATGTGGGATGAAGCGCCCCGGACCGACCTTACACGTACGCTTACGTGAGACAGGTTCCACCGACTGATATGCACTTGTTGCATAACGTGGCTAGCGGGTGTCTGTCTCTCCCACTTTAGTCAGATCGGATTCAATGAAGAGGGTCCTTATGAAGGGTAAATAGCAATTGGCATATCACTGTTGTTGCTTTTGCGTAGGTAAGAAACGTTCTTGCTAGAAACCAATAGTAGCCACGTAAAACATGCAACAACAATTAGAGGACGTCTAACTTGTTTTTGCAGGGTATGCTATGTGATGTGATATGGCCAAAAGGACGGGATGAATTATATATGTTATGTATGAGATTGATCATGTTCTTGTCATAGGAATCACGACTTGCATGTCGATGAGTATGAAAACCGGCAGGAGCTATAGGAGTTGTCTTAATTTATTGTATGACCTATGAGTCAATATAAGCGCCATGTAATTACTTTATTTTATTGCTAACCGTTAGCCATAGTAGTAGAAGTAATAGTTGGCGCAACTTCATGAAGACACGATGATGGAGATCATGATGATGGAGATCATGGTGTCATGCCGGTGACGATGGTGATCACGCCACGCCTCAAAGATGGATGTCAAAGGCGCAAGATGATATTGGCCATATCATGTCACCTTATGATTTGTATGTGATGTTTGTCATGTTTACATCTTATTTGCTTAGAACGATGGTAGCATAAATAAGATGATCCCTCACTATAATTTCAAGAAATGTGTTCCCCCTAATTGTGCACCGTTGTGAATGTTCATTGTTTCGAAGCACCACGTGATCGGGTGTGATAGATTCTAACATTCGCATACAACGGGTGTAAGCCAGATTTATACATGCGAAATGTTGGGTTTCGTAGTAATTTCAAAATTTTCCTACGCGCACACAGGATCATGTGATGCATAGCAACGAGAGGAGAGTGTTGTCTACGTACCCAATGCAGACCGACTGCGGAAGCAATGACACGACGTAGAGGAAGTAGTCGTACGTCTTCACGATCCAACCGATCAAGCACCGAAACTACGGCACCTCCGAGTTCGAGCACACGTTCAGCTCGATGACGATCCCCGGACTCCGATCCAGCAAAGTGTCGGGGAAGAGTTTCGTCAGCACGACGGCGTGGTGACGATCTTGATGAACTACAGCAGCAGGGCTTCGCCTAAACTCCGCTACAGTATTATCGAGGAATATGGTGGCAGGGGGCACCGCACACGGCTAAGGAATCGATCACGTGGATCAACTTGTGTCAACTTGTGTGTTTAGAGGTGCCCCTGCCTCCGTATATAAAGGAGCCAAGGGGGGAGGAGGCGCCGGCCAGGAGGAGGTGGCGCAGGAGGAGTCCTACTCCTACCGGGAGTAGGACTCCCCCCCAATCCTATTCCAACTAGGATTCCCAAGGGGGAAAGAGGGAGAGGGGTGGCCGGCCACCTCTCCTAGTCCTACTAGGACTAGGGGAAGGGGGGAGGCGCGCAGCCCCCTTGGGCTGCCCCTTTCTCCTTTCCACTAAGGCCCATGATGGCCCATATGGCTCCCGGGGGGGTCCGGTAACCTCCCGGTAACCCGGTAAAATCCCGATTTCACCCGGAACACTTCCGATGTCCAAACATAGACTTCCAATATATCAATCTTTATGTCTCGACCATTTCGAGACTCCTCGTCATGTCCGTGATCACATCCGGGACTCCGAACAACCTTCGGTACATCAAAATGCATAAACTCATAATATAACTGTCATCGTAACCTTAAGCGTGCGGACCCTACGGGTTCGAGAACAATGTAGACATGACCGAGACACGTCTCCGGTCAATAACCAATAGCGGGACCTGGATGCCCATATTGGCTCCTACATATTCTACGAAGATCTTTATCGGTCAGACCGCATAACAACATACGTTGTTCCCTTTGTCATCGGTATGTTACTTGCCCGAGATTCGATCGTCGGTATCCAATACCTAGTTCAATCTCGTTACTGGCAAGTCTCTTTACTCGTTCCGTAATACATCATTTCACAACTAACATATTATTTGTAATGCTTGCAAGGCTTATGTGATGTGTATTACCGAGAGGGCCCAGAGATACCTCTCCGACAATCGGAGTGACAAATCCTAATCTCGAAATACGCCAACCCAACATCGACCATTGGAGACACCTGTAGTACTCCTTTATAATCACCCAGTTACGTTGTGACGTTTGGTAGTACCCAAAGTGTTCCTCCGGTAAACGGGAGTTGCATAATCTCATAGTCATAGGAACATGTATAAGTCATGAAGAAAGCAATAGCAACATACTAAACGATCGGGTGCTAAGCTAATGGAATGGGTCATGTCAATCAGATCATTCTACTAATGATGTGACCTCGTTAATCAAATAACAACTCATTGTTCATGGTTAGGAAACATAACCATCTTTGATTAACGAGCTAGTCAAGTAGAGGCATACTAGTGACACTCTGTTTGTCTATGTATTCACACATGTATTATGTTTCCGGTAAATACAATTCTAGCATGAATAATAAACATTTATCATGATTATAAGGAAATAAATAATAACTTTATTATTGCCTCTAGGGCATATTTCCTTCGGTCTCCCACTTGCACTAGAGTCAATAATCTAGATTACACTGTAATGAATCTAACACCCATGGAGCTTTGGTGCTGATCATGTTTTGCTCGTGGAAGAGGCTTAGTCAACGGGTCTGCAACATTCAGATCCGTATGTATCTTGCAAATCTCTATGTCTCCCACCTGGACTAGATCCCGGATGGAGTTGAAGCGTCTCTTGATGTGTTTGGTCCTTTTGTGAAATCTGGATTCCTTTGCCAAGGCAATTGCACCAGTATTGTCACAAAAGATTTTCATTGGACCCGATGCACTAGGTATGACACCTAGATCGGATATGAACTCCTTCATCCAGACTCCTTCATTTGCTGCTTCCGAAGCACCTATGTATTCCGCTTCACATGTAGATCCCGCTACGACGCTTTGTTTAGAACTGCACCAACTGACAGCTCCACCGTTTAATGTAAACACGTATCCGGTTTGCGATTTAGAATCGTCCGGATCAGTGTCAAAGCTTGCATCAACGTAACCTTTTACGATGAGCTCTTTGTCACTTCCATATACGAGAAACTTATCCTTAGTCCTTTTCAGGTATTTCAGGATGTTCTTGACCGCTATCCAGTGATCCATTCCTGGATTACTTTGGTACCTCCCTGCTAAACTTATAGCAAGGCACACATCAGGTCTGGTACACAGCATTGCATACATGATAGAGCCTATGGCTGATGCATAGGGAACATCTTTCATATTCTCTCTATCTTCTGCCGTGGTCGGGCATTGAGTCTTACTCAATTTCACACCTTGTAACACAGGCAAGAACCCTTTCTTCGCTTGATCCATTTTGAACTTCTTCAAAATTTTGTCAAGGTATGTGCTTTGTGAAAGTCCAATTAAGCGTCTTGATCTATCTCTATAGATCTTAATGCCTAATATGTAAGCAGCTTCACCGAGGTCTTTCATTGAAAAACTTTTATTCAAGTATCCCTTTATGCTATCCAGAAATTCTATATCATTTCCAATCAGTAATATGTCATCCACATATAATATCAGAAATGCTACAGAGCTCCCACTCACTTTCTTATAAATACAGGCTTCTCCAAAAGTCTGTATAAAACCAAATGCTTTGATCACACTATCAAAACGTTTATTCCAACTCCGAGAGGCTTGCACCAGTCCATAAATGGATCGCTGGAGCTTGCACACTTTGTTAGCTCCCTTTGGATCGACAAAACCTTCTGGTTGCATCATATACAACTCTTCTTCCAGGAATCCATTCAGGAATGCAGTTTTGACATCCATTTGCCAAATTTCATAATCATAAAATGCGGCAATTGCTAACATGATTCGGACGGACTTAAGCATCGCTACGGGTGAGAAGGTCTCATCGTAGTCAATTCCTTGAACTTGCCGAAAACCTTTTGCGACAAGTCGAGCTTTGTAGACAGTAACATTACCATCAGCGTCAGTCTTCTTCTTAAAGATCCATTTATTCTCAATCACTTGCCGATCATCGGGCAAGTCAACCAAAGTCCATACTTTGTTCTCATACATGGATCCCATCTCAGATTTCATGGCTTCTAGCCACTTTGCGGAATCTGGGCTCACCATCGCTTCTTCATAGTTCGTAGGTTCATCATGATCTAGTAGCATGACCTCCAGAACAGGATTACCGTACCACTCTGGTGCGGATCTTACTCTGGTTGATCTACGAAGTTCAGTAGTATCTTGATCTGAAGTTTCATGATCATTATCATTGGCTTCCTCACTAACTGGTGTAGGTGTCACTGAAACAGTTTTCTGTGATGAACTACTTTCCAGTAAGGGAGCAGGTACAGTTACCTCGTCAAGTTCTACTTTCCTCCCACTCACTTCTTTCGAGAGAAACTCCTTCTCTAGAAATGATCCATTCTTAGCAACGAATGTTTTGCCTTCGGATCTGTGATAGAAGGTGTACCCAACAGTTTCCTTTGGGTATCCTATGAAGACACATTTCTCCGATTTGGGTTCGAGCTTATCAGGTTGAAGCTTTTTCACATAAGCATCGCAGCCCCAAACTTTAAGAAACGACAACTTTGGTTTCTTGCCAAACCATAGTTCATAAGGCGTCGTCTCAACGGATTTTGATGGTGCCCTTTTTAACGTGAATGCGGCCGTCTCTAAAGCATATCCCCAAAATGATAGCGGTAAATCTGTAAGAGACATCATAGATCGCACCATATCTAGTAAAGTACGATTACGACGTTCGGACACACCATTACGCTGTGGTGTTCCGGGGGGCGTGAGTTGCGAAACTATTCCACAGTTTTTCAAATGTACACCAAACTCGTAACTCAAATATTCTCCTCCACGATCAGATCGTAGAAACTTTATTTTCTTGTTACGATGATTTTCAACTTCACTCTGAAATTCTTTGAATTTTTCAAATGTTTCAGACTTATGCTTCATTAAGTAGATATATCCATATCTGCTCAAATCATCTGTGAAGGTGAGAAAATAACGATATCCGCCACGAGCCTCAATATTCATCGGACCACATACATCGGTATGTATGATTTCCAACAAATCTGTTGCTCTCTCCATAGTACCGGAGAACGGTGTTTTAGTCATCTTGCCCATGAGGCACGGTTCGCAAGTACCAAGTGATTCATAATCAAGTGGTTCCAAAAGTCCTTTAGTATGGAGTTTCTTCATGCGTTTTACACCGATATGACCTAAACGACAGTGCCACAAATAAGTTGCACTTTCATTATCAACTCTGTATCTTTTGGTTTCAACATTATGAATATGTGTATTACTACTATCGAGATTTAGTAAGAATAGACCACTCTTCAAGGGTGCATGACCATAAAAGATATTACTCATATAAATAGAACAACCATTATTCTCTGATTTAAATGAATAACCGTCTCGCATTAAACAAGATCCAGATATAATGTTCATGCTCAACGCTGGCACCAAATAACAATTATTTAGGTCTAATATTAATCCCGAAGGTAGATGTAGAGGTAGCGTGCCGACCGCGATCAAATCGACTTTGGAACCGTTTCCCACGCGCATCGTCACCTCGTCCTTTGCCAGTGCCCGCTTATTCTGTAGTCCCTGTTTCGAGTTGCAAATATTAGCAACAGAACCAGTATCAAATACCCAGGTGCTACTGCGAGCATTGGTAAGGTACACATCAATAACATGTATATCACATATACCTTTGTTCACCTTGCCATCCTTCTTATCCGCCAAATACTTGGGGCAGTTCCGCTTCCAGTGACCAGTCTGCTTGCAGTAGAAGCACTCAGTTTCAGGCTTAGGTCTAGACTTGGGTTTCTTCTCTTGAGCAGCAACTTGCTTGCCGTTCTTTTTGAAGTTCCCCTTTTTCTTCCCTTTGCCCTTTTTCTTGAAACTAGTGGTCTTGTTAACCATCAACACTTGATGCTCCTTCTTGATTTCTACCTCCGCAGCTTTTAGCATTGCGAAGAGCTCGGGAATAGTCTTGTTCATCCCTTGCATATTATAGTTCATCACGAAGCTCTTGTAGCTTGGTGGCAGTGATTGGAGAATTCTGTCAATGACGCAATCATCTGGAAGATTAACTCCCAATTGAATCAAGTGATTATTATACCCAGACATTTTGAGTATATGCTCACTGACAAAACTGTTCTCTTCCATCTTGTAGCTATAGAACTTATTGGAGACTTCATATCTCTCAATCCGGGCATTTGCTTGAAATATTAACTTCAACTCCTGGAACATCTCATATGCTCCATGACGTTCAAAACGTCGTTGAAGTCCCGATTCTAAGCCGTAAAGCATGGCACACTGAACTATCGAGTAGTCATCAGCTTTGCTCTGCCAGACGTTCATAACATCTGGCGTTGCTCCAGCAGCAGGCCTGGCACCCAGCGGTGCTTCCAGGACGTAATTCTTCTGTGCAGCAATGAGGATAATCCTCAAGTTACGGACCCAGTCCGTGTAATTGCTACCATCATCTTTCAACTTTGCTTTCTCAAGGAACGCATTAAAATTTAACGGAACAACAGCACGAGCCATCTATCTACAATCAACATAAACAAGCAAGATACTATCAGGGACTAAGTTCATGATAAATTTTAAGTTCAATTAATAATATTATTAAAGAACTCCCACTTAGATAGACATCCCTCTAATCCTCTAAGTGATCACGTGATCCAAATCAACTAAACCATGTCCGATCATCACGTGAGATGGAGTAGTTTCATCGGTGAACATCATTATGTTGATCATATCTACTATATGATTCACGCTCGACCTTTCGGTCTCCGTGTTCCGAGGCCATATCTGCATATGCTAGGCTCGTCAAGTTTAACCTGAGTATTCTGCGTGCGCAACTGTTTTGCACCCGTTGTATTTGAACGTAGAGCCTATCACACCCGATCATCACGTGGTGTCTCAGCACGAAGAACTTTTGCAACGGTGCATACTCAGGGAGAACACTTCTTGATAATTTAGTGAGAGATCATCTTATAATGCTACCATCAATCAAAGCAAGATAAGATGCATAAAAAGA
This sequence comes from Triticum dicoccoides, assembly GCF_002162155.2. NCBI lineage: Eukaryota > Viridiplantae > Streptophyta > Magnoliopsida > Poales > Poaceae > Triticum > Triticum dicoccoides. Next base: position 160,552,381 of record NC_041381.1, read on the forward strand.
TAAACATCACATGCAATCAATATAAGTGATATGATATGGCCATCATTATCTTGTGCTTGTGATCTCCATCTCCGAAGCACCGTCATGATCACCATCGTCACCGGCGCGACACCTTGATCTCCATCGTAGCATCGTTGTCGTCTCGCCAATCTTATGTTTCCACGACTATCACTACCGTTTAGTAATAAAGTAAAGCATTACATCGCGATTGCATTGCATACAATAAAGCGACAACCATATGGCTCCTGCCAGTTGCCGATAACTTGGTTACAAAACATGATCATCTCATACAATAAATTTCAGCATCATGCCTTGACCATATCACATCACAACATGCCCTGCAAAAACAAGTTAGACGTCCTCTACTTTGTTGTTGCATGTTTTACGTGGCTGCTACGGGCTTAAGTAAGAACCAATCTCACCTACGCATCAAAACCACAACGATAGTTTGTCAAATAGACTCCGTTTTAACCTTCGCAAGGACCGGGCGTAGCCATACTTGGTTCAACTAAAGTTGGAGAGGCAGTCGCCCGCAAGCCATCTCTGTGCAAAGCACGTCGAGGGAACCGGTCTCGCGTAAGCGTACGCGTAAGGTTGGTCCGGGTCGTCTCGTCCAACAATACCGCTGAACCAAAATATGACATGCTGGTAGGCAGTATGACTTGTATCGTCCACAACTCACTTGTGTTCTACTCATGCATATAACATCAACATCATTAACCTAGGCTCGGATGCCACTGTTGGGTTTCGTAGTAATTTCAAAAATTTTCCTACGCGCACACAGGATCATGTGATGCATAGCAACGAGAGGAGAGTGTTGTCTACGTACCCAACGCAGACCGACTGCGGAAGCAATGACACGACGTAGAGGAAGTAGTCGTACGTCTTCACGATCCAACCGATCAAGCACCGAAACTACGGCACCTCCGAGTTCGAGCACACGTTCAGCTCGATGACGATCCCCGGACTCCGATCCAGCAAAGTGTCGGGGAAGAGTTTCGTCAGCACGACGGCGTGGTGACGATCTTGATGAACTACAGCAGCAGGGCTTCGCCTAAACTCCGCTACAGTATTATCGAGGAATATGGTGGCAGGGGGCACCGCACATGGCTAAGGAATCGATCACGTGGATCAACTTGTGTCAACTTGTGTGTTTAGAGGTGCCCCTGCCTCCGTATATAAAGGAGGAGAGGAGGGGAGGCTGGCCGGCCAAAGAGGGAGGCGCAGGAGAGTCCTACTCCCTCTGGGAGTAGGATTCCTCCCCCCAATCCTAGTCCAACTAGGATTCCTCGGAGGGGAAGGGAGAGAGGGGGGCCGGCCACCTTCTCCTAGTCCTAATAGGACTAGGGGAGGGGAAAGAGGCGCAGCCACCTTGGGCTGCCCCTTTCTCCTTTCCACTAAGGCCCATGATGGCCCATATGGCTCCCGGGGGGTTCCGGTAACCTCCCGGTAACCCGGTAAAATCCCGATTTCACCCGGAACACTTCCGATTTCCAAACATAGGCTTCCAATATATCAATCTTTACGTCTCGACCATTTCGAGACTCCTGTGGCAGTGATTGGAGAATTCTGTCAATGACGCAATCATCTGGAAGATTAACTCCCAATTGAATCAAGTGATTATTATACCCAGACATTTTGAGTATATGCTCACTGACAGAACTGTTCTCTTCCATCTTGCAGCTATAGAACTTATTGGAGACTTCATATCTCTCAATCCGGGCATTTGCTTGAAATATTAACTTCAACTCCTGGAACATCTCATATGCTCCATGACGTTCAAAACGTCGTTGAAGTCCCGATTCTAAGCCGTAAAGCATGGCACACTGAACTATCGAGTAGTCATCAGCTTTGCTCTGCCAGACGTTCATAACATCTGGCGTTGCTCCAGCAGCAGGCCTGGCACCCAGCGGTGCTTCCAGGACGTAATTCTTCTGTGCAGCAATGAGGATAATCCTCAAGTTACGGACCCAGTCCGTGTAATTGCTACCATCATCTTTTTTCAACACAATTTTCTCTAGGAACATATCAAAATAAAAACAGGGAAGCAACAACGCGAGCTATTGATCTACAACATGATTTGCAAAATACTACCAGGACTAAGTTCATGATAAATTTAAGTTCAATTTAATCATATTACTTAAGAACTCCCACTTAGATAGACATCCCTCTAATCCTCTAAGTGATCACGTGATCCAAATCAACTAAACCATATCCGATCATCACGTGAGATGGAGTAGTTTCATCGGTGAACATCATTATGTTGATCATATCTACTATATGATTCACGCTCGACCTTTCGGTCTCCGTGTTCCGAGGCCATATCTGCATATGCTAGGCTCGTCAAGTTTAACCTGAGTATTCTGCGTGCGCAACTGTTTTGCACCCGTTGTATTTGAACGTAGAGCCTATCACACCCGATCATCACGTGGTGTCTCAGCACGAAGAACTTTTGCAACGGTGCATACTCAGGGAGAACACTTCTTGATAATTTAGTGAGAGATCATCTTATAATGCTACCATCAATCAAAGCAAGATAAGATGCATAAAAAGATAAACATCACATGCAATCAATATAAGTGATATGATATGGCCATCATCATCTTGTGCTTTTGATCTCCATCTCCGAAGCACCGTCATGATCACCATCGTCACCGGCGCGACACCTTGATCTCCATCGTAGCATCGTTGTCGTCTCGCCAATCTTATGCTTCCACGACTATCACTACCGTTTAGTAATAAAGTAAAGCATTACATCGCGATTGCATTGCATACAATAAAGCGACAACCATATGGCTCCTGCCAGTTGCCGATAACTTGGTTACAAAACATGATCATCTCATACAATAAAATTCAGCATCATGCCTTGACCATATCACATCACAACATGCCCTGCAAAAACAAGTTAGACGTCCTCTACTTTGTTGTTGCATGTTTTACGTGGCTGCTACGGGCTTAAGTAAGAACCAATCTCACCTACGCATCAAAACCACAACGATAGTTTGTCAAATAGACTCCGTTTTAACCTTCGCAAGGACCGGGCGTAGCCATACTTGGTTCAACTAAAGTTGGAGAGACAGTCGCCCGCAAGCCATCTCTGTGCAAAGCACGTCGAGGGAACCGGTCTCGCGTAAGCGTACGCGTAAGGTTGGTCTGGGTCGTCTCGTCCAACAATACCGCCGAACCAAAATATGACATGCTGGTAGGCAGTATGACTTGTATCGTCCACAACTTACTTGTGTTATACTCGTGCATATAACATCAACATCAATAACCAGGCTCTGATACCACTGTTGGGTTTCGTAGTAATTTCAAAAATTTCCTACGCGCACACAGGATCATGTGATGCATAGCAACGAGAGGAGAGTGTTGTCTACGTACCCAACGCAGACCGACTGCGGAAGCGATGACACGACGTAGAGGAAGTAGTCGTACGTCTTCACGATCCAACCGATCAAGCACCGAAACTACGGCACCTCCGAGTTCGAGCACACGTTCAGCTCGATGACGATCCCCGGACTCCGATCCAGCAAAGTGTCGGGGAAGAGTTTCGTCAGCACGACGGCGTGGTGACGATCTTGATGAACTACAGCAGCAGGGCTTCGCCTAAACTCCGCTACAGTATTATCGAGGAATATGGTGGCAGGGGGCACCGCACACGGCTAAGGAATCGATCACGTGGATCAACTTGTGTCAACTTGTCTGTTTAGAGGTGCCCCTGCCTCCGTATATAAAGGAGCCAAGGGGGGAGGAGGCGCCAGCCAGGAGGAGGTGGCGCAGGAGGAGTCCTACTCCTACCGGGAGTAGGACTCCCCCCCCAATCCTATTCCAACTAGGATTCCCAAGGGGGAAAGAGGGAGAGGGGTGGCCGGCCACCTCTCCTAGTCCTACTAGGACTAGGGGAAGGGGGGAGGCGCGCAGCCCCCTTGGGCTGCCCCTTTCTCCTTTCCACTAAGGCCCATGATGGCCCATATGGCTCCCGGGGGGTTCCGGTAACCTCCCGGTAACCCGGTAAAATCCCGATTTCACCCGGAACACTTCCGATGTCCAAACATAGACTTCCAATATATCAATCTTTATGTCTCGACCATTTCGAGACTCCTCGTCATGTCCGTGATCACATCCGGGACTCCGAACAACCTTCGGTACATCAAAATGCATAAACTCATAATATAACTGTCATCGTAACCTTAAGCGTGCGGACCCTACGGGTTCGAGAACAATGTAGACATGACCGAGACACGTCTCCGGTCAATAACCAATAGCGGGACCTGAATGCCCATATTGGTTCCTACATATTCTACGAAGATCTTTATCGGTCAGACCGCATAACAACATACGTTGTTCCCTTTGTCATCGGTATGTTACTTGCCCGAGATTCGATCGTCGGTATCCAATACCTAGTTCAATCTCGTTAACGGCAAGTCTCTTTACTCGTTCCGTAATACATCATCTCACAACTAACATATTAGTTGTAATGCTTGCAAGGCTTATGTAATGTGTATTACCGAGAGGGCCCAGAGATACCTCTCCCACAATCGGAGTGACAAATCCTAATCTCGAAATACGCCAACCCAACATCGACCATTGGAGACACCTGTAGTACTCCTTTATAATCACCCATTTACGTTGTGACGTTTGGTAGTACCCAAAGTGTTCCTCCGGTAAACGGGAGTTGCATAATCTCATAGTCATAGGAACATGTATAAGTCATGAAGAAAGCAATAGCAACATACTAAACGATCAGGTGCTAAGCTAATGGAATGGGTCATGTCAATCAGATCATTCTACTAATGATGTGACCTCGTTAATCAAATAACAACTCATTGTTCATGGTTAGGAAACATAACCATCTTTGATTAACGAGCTAGTCAAGTAGAGGCATACTAGTGACACTCTGTTTGTCTATGTATTCACACATGTATTATGTTTCCGGAAAATACAATTCTAGCATGAATAATAAACATTTATCATGATTATAAGGAAATAAATAATAACTTTATTATTGCCTCTAGGGCATATTTCCTTCACGAAACACTTTGGTTGACTTGACGAGCCTAGCATGTACAGACATGGCGTCGGAACACAAGAGACCGAAAGGTCGAACATGAGTCGTATGGTAGATGTGATCAACATGGAGATGTTCACCGTTGATGACTAGTCCGTATCACGTGATGATCGGACACGGCCTAGTCGATACAGATCATGTATCACTTAGATGACTAGAGGAATGTCTATCTGAGTGGAGTTCATTAACTTAATTAGATGAACTTAGTCTAGAATTGTCTTTACAATCTATCATGTAGATCCAATGTCCCACGCTAATGCTGCCCTCAACTTCAATGCATTCCTAGAGAAAACCAAGCTGAAAGACGAAGGAAGCAACTATACGGACTGGGTCCGTAACTTGAGGATCATCCTCATAGCTGCCAAGAAAGCATATGTCCTTGAAGCACCGCTAGGTGACACACCCATTTTCCCAGCAACTCAAGACGTTATGAACGGCTGGCAGTCACATAGTGATGATTACTCCCTGGTTCAGTGCAGTATGCTTTACAGCTTAGAATCGGGGCTCCAAAAGCATTTTGAGCAACACGGAGCATATGAGATGTTCCAAGAGCTGAAAATGGTTTTCCAAGCTCATGCCTGGGTCGAGAGATATGAAGTCTCCGACAAGTTCTACAATTGTAAGATGGAGGAAAACAGTTCTGTCAGCGAGCATATACTCAAAATGGCTGGGTTGCACAACCGCTTGTCTCAGCTGGTAGTTAATCTCCCAGATGACTCGGTCAGTGACAGAATCCTCCAGTCGCTTGCACCTAGCTACAACAACTTTGTGATGAACTACAATATGCAAGGGATGGAGAAGTCCATTCCTGAGTTATATTCGATGCTGAAATCAACGGAGGTGGAGATCAAAAAGGAACATCAAGTGTTGATGGTGAATAATACCACTAGTTTCAAGAAAGGCAAGGGAAAGAAGAACTTCAAGAAGGACGGCAAGGGAGTTGCCGCGCCCAGTAATTCAGTTGCCGGGAAGAAGCCAAAGAATGGACCCAAGCCTGAGACTGAGTGCTTTATTGCAAGGGAAATGGTCACTGGAAGCGGAACTGCCCCAAGTACTTAGAAGATAAGAAGGCCGGCAACACAAAAGGTATATATGATATACATGTTATTGATGTGTACCTTACCAGCGCTCGAAGTAGCTCCTAGGTATTTGATACTGGTGCGGTTGCTCACATTTGTAACTCAAAACAGGAGCTGCGAATTAAGCGGGGACTGGCGAAGGATGAGGTGACGATGCACATCAGGAATGGTTCCAAGGTCGATGTGATCTCCGTCGGCACGCTGCCTCTACATCTACCTTCGAGATTAGTTTTAAACCTCAATAATTGTTATTTAGTACCAGCTTTTTGCATGAACATTGAATCTGGATCTCGTTTGATGCGAGATGCCTACTCATTTAAATCCAAGAATAATGGTTGTTCTATTTATATGAGAGAAATGTTTTATGGTCATGCCCCGTTGGTCAATGGTGTTACACATATTCATAGTGTAAATGCCAAAAGATGTAAGGTTGATAATGATAGTCCCACATACTTCTGGCACTGCCGCCTTGGTCATATTGGTGTCAAACGGATGAAGAAACTCCATGCAGATGGACTTTTGGAATCTCTTGATTATGAATCATTTGACACATGCAAACCATGCCTCATGGGCAAAATGACCAAGACTCCATTCTCCCGAACAATGGAGCGACCAACCAACTTGTTGGAAATAATACATATTGATGTATGCAGTCCAATGAGCGTTGAGGCTCGCGGTGGCTATCGTTATGTTCTCACCCTCACCGATGAATTAAGTAGATATGGGTATGTCTACTTAATGAAACACAAGCCTGAGACCTTTGAAAATTTCAAGGAATTTCAAAACAAGGTAGAGAATCAACGTGACAGGAAAATAAAGTTCTTACGATCAAATCGCGGAGGAGAATATTTGAGTCATGAGTTTGGCACACACTTAAGGAAATGTAGAATTGTTTCATGACTCACGCCGCCCGGAAGACCTCAGTGAAATGGTGTGTTTGAACGTTGTAATCGCACTCTATTAGATATGGTGAGATCTATGATATCTCTTACCGATCTACCGCTATCATTTTGGGGTTATGCTTTAGAGACTGCTGCATTCACTTTAAATAGGGCACCGTCTAAATCCGTTGAGACGACACCGTATGAATGGTTTGGGAAGAAACCTAAGATGTTGCTTCTGGAAATTTGGGGATGCGATGCTTATGTCAAGAAACTTCAACCTGAAAAGCTCGAACCCAAATCAGAAAAATGCGGGGATACCCTAAGGAAACTATTGGGTATACCTTCTACCTCAGATCCGAGGGAAAGATCTTTTTTGCCAAGAATGGATCCTTTCTGGAGAAAGAGTTTCTCTCGAAATAAGTAAGTGGGCGGGAAGTAGAACTTGATGAGGTAACCCATCTTGAACCGGAAAGCAGCGCAGCTCAGGAAGATGTTTCTGTGGTGCATGCACCGACTAGAGAGGAAGTTAATGATGATGATCATGAAACTTCAGATCAAGTTGCTACTGAACTTCGTAGGTACACAAGGACACGTTCTACACCAGAATGGTATGGCAACCCTGTCCTGGAAATCATGTGGTTAGACATAGGTGAACCTTTGAACTATGAAGAAGCGATGGCGGTCCTGAATTCCAACAAATGGCTTGAAGCCATGAAATCCGAGATAGATCCATGTATGAGAACCAAGTATGGACTTTGGTGGACTTGCCCGATGATCGGCGAGCCATAGAAAAGAAGTGGATCTTTAAGAAGAAGACTGACGCAGATGGTAATGTGACCGTCTATAAGGCTCGGCTTGTCGCTAAGGGTTATCAATGAGTTCAAGGAGTTGACTATGACGAGACCTTCTCACCCGTAGCGAAGCTGAAGTCTGTCTGAATCATCTTAGCAATTCGTGCATTCTATGATTATGAGATCTGGCAAATGGACATCAAAACGGCATTCCTTAAGGAAGAATTGTATATGATGCAGCTGGAAGGTTTTGTTGATCCTAAGAATGCTGACACGGTATGCAAGCTCCAGCGCTCCACTATGGGCTGGTGCAAGCATCTCAGAGTTGGAACATTCGCTTTGATGAAATGATGAAAGCGTTTGGGTTTATACAGATTTATGGAGAAGCATGTATTTACACGAAAGTGAGTGGGAGCTCTGTAGCTTTTCTCATACTATATGTGGAGAACATACTATTGATGGAAAATGATATCTAACTTTTGGAAAGCATAAAGGCCTACTTGAATAAGTGTTTTTCTATGAAGGACCTTGGAGAAGCTGCTTACATATTAGGCATCAAGTGAAGGAAATATGCCCTAGAGGCAATAATAAAGTTATTATTTATTTCCTTAATTCATGATAAATGTTTATTATTCATGCTAGAATTGTATTAACCGGAAACTTAGTACATGTGTGAATACATAGACAAACAGAGTGTCACAATGCCTCTACTTGACTAGCTCGTTGAATCAAAGATGGTTAAGTTTCCTAGCCACAGACATGAGTTGTCATTTAATTAACGGGATCACATCATTAGAGAATGATGTGATTGACTTCACCCATTCCGTTAGCTTAGCACTTGATCGTTTAGTATGTTGCGATTGCTTTCTTCATGACTTATACATGTTCCTATGACTATGAGATTATGCAACTCCCGAATACTGGAGAAACACTTTGTGTGATACCAAACGTCACAACGTAACTGGGTGATTATAAAGGTGCTCTACAGGTGTCTCCGATGGTACTTGTTGAGTTGGCATAGATGGAGATTAGGATTTGTCACTCCGATTGTCGGAGAGGTATCTCTGGGCCCTCTCAGTAATGCACATCACTATAAGCCTTGCAAGCAATGTGGCTAATGAGTTAGTTGCGGGATGATGCATTACGAAACGAGTAAAGAGACTTGCCAGTAACAATATTGAACTAGGTATGGTGATACCGACGATTGAATCTCAGGCAAGTAACATACCGATGACAAAGGGAACAACGTATGTTGTTATGCGGCTTGACCGATAAAGATCTTTGTAGAATATGTAGGAGCCAATATGAGCATCCAGGTTCCGCTATTGGTTATTGACCGGAGATGAGTCTCGGTCATGTCTACATAGTTCTCAAACCCGTAGGGTCCGCACGCTTAACGTTCTGTGACAATTTGTATTAAAGAGTTATGTGATTTGATCACCGAAGATAGTTCAGAGTCTCGGATGAGACCGGGGACATGACGAGGAGTCTCGAAATGGTGGAGACATAAAGATCGATATATTGGAAGGCTATATTCGAACATTGGAAAGGTTCCAAGTGATTCAGGTATTTTTTGGGAATTCGCCAGGAGAAGTATTGGGCCTTATTGGGCCATACGGGAATAGAGGTGGTAGGCCAAAGGGAAGGAGGCGCGCGCCCCCCATGGGTCCGAATTGGACTAGGGGAAAGGGGTGGCGCCCCCCTTGCCCTTTCCTACCCCCTCTCTCTTTCCCTCTTTCTTCTCTCCTACTCTGGAAAGGAAAAGGGGAATCCTACTAGGACATGGGAGTCCTAGTAGGACTCCCCACACTTGGCGTGCCCCTCTAGGGCCGGCCTCCTCCTCCACCCTCCTTTATATACGTGGGCAGGGGACACCCCAAAGGCACAACAGATACACAAGTTGATCATTGATCTTTAGCCATGTGCGGTGCCCCCCTTCCACCATAATCCACCTCGGTCATATCGTAGCGGTGCTTAGGCGAAGCCCTGTGTCGGTAGCTTCATCAACACCGTCATCACACCATCGTGCTGACGGAACTCTCCCTCGAAGCTCTATTGGATCGTGAGTTCGTGCGATGTCACCGATCTGAACGTCTGCAGATCGCGGAGGTGTCGTATGTTCGGTACTAGGATCGTTCGATCGTGAAGACGTACGACTACATCAACCGCGTGTCATAATGCTTCCGCTTACGGTCTACGAGGGTAAGTGGACAACACTGTCCCCTCTCCTGGCTATGCATCACCATGATCTTGCGTGTACGTAGGACTTTTTTTGAAATTACTACGTTCCCTAACAGTGGCATCCGAGCTAGGTTTATGCGCAGATGTTATATGCACGAGTAGAACACAAGTCAGTTGTGGGCGATATTAGTCATACCGCTTACCAGCATGTCATACTTTGATTCGGCGGTATTGTTGGATGAAGTGGCCCAGACCGACATTACGTGTACGCTTACGCGAGACTGGTTCTACCGACGTGCTTCGCACATAGGTGGCTGGCGGGTGTCAGTTTGTCCAACTTAAGTTGAATCGAGTGTGGCTATGCCCGGTCCTTGTTGAAGGTTAAAACAACACTAACTTGATGAAATATCGTTGTAGTTTTGATGCGTAGGTAAGAACGGTTCTTGCTCAGCCCGTAGCAGCCACATAAAACTTGCAAAAACAAAGTAGAGGATGTCTAACTTGTTTTTGCAGGGCATGTTGTGATGTGATAAGGTCAAGACATGATGCTATATTTTATTGTGTGAGATGATCATGTTTTGTAATGGAGTTATCGGCAACTGGCAGGAGCCATATGGTTGTCGCTTTATTGTATGAAATGCAATCACCATGTAATTGCTTAACTTTATCACTAAGCGATAGCGATATTCGTAGAAGCAATAGTTGGCGAGATGACAACGATGGTACGATGGAGATCAAAGTGTCGCACCGGTGATGATGGTGCTCATGACGGTGCTTTGGAGATGGAGATCAAAGGCACAAGATGATGATGGCCATATCATATCACTTATATTGATTGCATGTGATGTTTATCTTTTATGCATCTTATTTTGCTTAGATCGCCGGTAGCATTATAAGACAAGGTATAAGTGTTCTCCCTGAGTATGCACCATTGCAAAAGTTCGTCGTGCCAAGAGACCACGTGATGAGCGGGTGTGATAAGCTCTACGTTCACATACAACGGGTGTAAGCCAGTTTTGCACACGCAGAATACTAGAGTTAAACTTGTTGAGCCTAGCATATGCAGATATGGCCTCGGAACACTGGAGACCGAAAGGTCGAGTGTGAATCATATAGTAGATATGATCAACATAGTGATGTTCACCATTGAAAACTACTCCATCTCACATGATGATCGGACATGGTTTAGTTGATTTGGATCATGTGATCACTTAGATGCTTAGAGGGATGTCTATCTAAGTGGGAGTTCTTAAGTAATATGATTAATTGAACTATAATTTATCATGAACTTAGTCATGATAGTATTTTGCAAATAATGTTGTAGATCAATAGCTCGCGTTGTTGCTTCCCTATGTTTCATATGTGTTCCTAGAGAAAACTAAGTTGAAAGATGATAGTAGAAATGATGCGGACTGGGTCCATGATCTGAGGTTTATCCTCATTGCTGCACATAAGAATTATGTCCTTGATGCACCGCTAGGTGACAGACCTATTCCAGGAGCACAGGCAGACGTTATGAATGTTTGGCTAGCTCAATATGATGACTACTTGATAGTTTAGTGCACCATGCTTAACGGCTTAGAATTGGGACTTCAAAGACGTTTTGAACGTCATGGACCATATGAGATGTTCTAGGAGTTGAAGTTAATATTTCAAGCAAATACCCTAGTTGAGAGATATGAAGTCTCCAACAAGTTCTATAGCCAAAAGATGAAGGAGAATAGCTCAAGCAGCGAGCATGTGCTCAGATTGTCTAGGTACTACAATCGCTTGAATCAAGTGGGAGTTAATCTTCCAGATAAGATAGTGATTGACAGAATTCTCTAGTCACCATCACCAAGTTAGTAAAACTTTGTGTTGAACTCTAGTATGCAAGGGATGACGAAAACGATTCCCGAGCTTTTCATGATGATGAAATTGATGAAAGTAGAAATCAAGAAAGAGCATCAAGTGTTGACGATTAACAAGACCACTAGTTTCAAGAAAAGGGTGAAGGGAAAGAAAGGGAACTTCATGTAGAATGGCAAGCAAGTTGTCACTTTTGTGAAGAAGCCCAAAGCTAGACTAAAGCCTGAAACTGAGCGCTTCTACTGCAAAGGAAATTGTCACTGGAAGCGGAAATGCCCTGAATATTTGGTGGATAAGAAGGATGGCAAAGTGAACAAGGGTATATTTGATATGCAGGTTATTGATGTGTACCTTACTAGTGTTTATAGTTGCCCCTAGGTATTTGATACTTGTTCGGTTGCTAAAAAATTAGCAACTCGAAACAAGAGTTACAAAATAAACAGAGACTAGTTGAGGGTGAAGTGACGATATGTGTTGGAAGTGGTTCCAAGATTGATATGATCATCATCGCACAATCCCTATATTTTCGAGATAAATGTTGAACCTAAATAAATGTTATTTCGTGTCTGCGTTGAGCATAAATATGATTAGATCATGTTTATTGCGATACAATTATTCATCTAAGACAGAGAATAAATTGTTATTCTGTTTACATGAATAAAACCTTCTATGGTCATACACCCAATGTTAATGGTTTATTGAATCTTGATCATAGTGATACACATATTCATAATATTGATGCCAAAAGATGCAAAGTTGATAATGATAGTGCAACATATTTGTGGCACTGCTGTTTGGGTCATATTGGTGTAAAGCGCATGAAGAAACTCCATAAAGATGGACTTTTGGAATCACTTGATTATGAATCATTTGAGGCTTGCGATCCATGCTTTATGGGCAAGATGACTAAAACTCCGTTCTCCGGAACAATGGAATGAGCTACTGACTTATTGGAAATAATACATACCGATGTATGCGGTCCAATGAGTGTTGAGGCTCGTGGCGGGTATTGTTATTTTCTTACCTTCACAGGTAATTTGAGCAGATATGGTTATATCTACTTAATGAAACATAAGTCTGAAACATTTGAAAAGTTCAAAGAATTTCAGAGTGAAGTGGAAAATCATCGTAACAAGAAAATAAAGTTTCTATGATCTAATCGTGGAGAAGAATATTTGAGTTATGAGTTTGGTCTTCATTTGAAACAATGTGGAATAGTTTCACAGCTCACGCCACCTGGAACACCACAACGTAATGGTGTGTTTGAACGTCGTAACCGCACTTTATTGAATATGGTGCGATCTATGATGTCTCTTACCGATTTACCACTATCGTTTTGGGGTTATGCATTAGAGACAACTGCATTCACTTTAAATAGGGACCATCAAAATCCGTTGAGACGATGCCTTATGAACTGTTGTTTGGCAAGAAACTGTCACGACCGGTTTTCCAATAAAAATATTTATTGAGAAACCAATCTTTTGAGTCCAGTATGAGAGAAATCCTCCTCACTGGTAGACAATTTCTTGATACAATAAGCCAGTAGCATAAAATATATTACAAGGTTGAACTACGGTTGCTCAACCAAATTATTACAAGCACGCCAATAATTATAGATAATGGCGGACATGACACAGTGGTGTGGAGACATACTACTGACTCAAGGATAGGGCGGTGGTGGAAAAACACAGCGGGGAGAGAAACACAAGACTCTAAGTCTATCATCTCATCGAGCGTCGAGGTGAGGCTCGATGAATTTATTTGGTAGCGGAAGCGGATATAAAACAGTGACCAAATCTAGGGTCGCACGAGACTGACTGGGACTCCTCTAAGTGTCGGACTCGCTATCAAACTCTTCATCCATGAGATCGCCTTCGTCAGCATCTGGCCAAATCAACAAGCCAGTGAGTACTTTGAAAGTACTCGCAAGACAGTTCGGACGTAAGATATAACAAATGCATGCATGGATGCGTCACGAATAAATTCATCAATGTACATTCAAAAATTAGCATGACAAGGTAAGTAAAAGGGAAACGGCGGTAGTTCGCCTGAAATCCCAACAGAACATAAATAACTACCGATCGGGTGTCTGAAGCGACGCCTCGAAAGGTGAACAATTAATTATAAGGAAATGATGCCACAGTCGGGCGTCTTAGCGACAACACATAAATGGCTTAAAAAGAAATACCACAGACGGATGTCGGGGCGACATCACAGAAAGGGCTTTAAAAGAAATGTCACAGTCGGACATCAGGGCGACATCACAGAAAGGGCTTTAAAAGAAATGCCACATTCGGACGTCGGGGCGACATCACAGAAAGGGCTTGAAAAGAAATGCCACAGTCGGACGTCGGGGCGACATCACAGAAAGGGCTTGAAAAGAAATGCCACAGTCGGACGTCGGGGCGACATCACAGAAAGGGCTTTTATGGACAGGTAAATAATAATCATAATAAACTTTTAATTCATAAGAATAAATGGGTTAGTCCATCCACAGGAATATCATTTAACCGGAGTTAGCATTCGAGCGAATCACCGGAGTCTCTGTCATCAAAACTGAC
>NC_041381.1:160566802-160754124 GCF_002162155.2 Triticum dicoccoides
GTCGGGGCGACATCACAGAAAGGGCTTGAAAAGAAATGCCACAGTCGGACGTCGGGGCGACATCACAGAAAGGGCTTGAAAAGAAATGCCACAGTCGGACGTCGGGGCGACATCACAGAAGGGGCTTGAAAAGAAATGCCACAGTCGGACGTCGGGGCGACATCACAGAAAGGGCTTTTATGGACAGGTAAATAATAATCATAATAAACTTTTAATTCATAAGAATAAATGGGTTAGTCCATCCACAGGAATATCATTTAACCGGAGTTAGCATTCGAGCGAATCACCGGAGTCTCTGTCATCAAAACTGACATTTGATTAGGATAAGATAATATCGATCTAGGACATGGAATAGATGATTTGGAGGAATATAAGACTCTGCAAAGTTTGTACAAAATTATTCCCACAGCCAACGGATTTCCGTAGTCACGAAGGACTAGTTCCGTTTACGGTATTTCGAAAGAAAACACAACTAACCAGTACACACCCATCCTACCTCTCGATGCTAGGAATCACCCTAGACATCGTCCAAGAAAAACTTTTGAGACGGGGAGATCACAATCTCGAATAGCATGGGATGAAATTTATATACGCGCGCTCTAAGGGGTGCCCCCCTCTCGGTCCCAACCGGAAACACCCATGCCCCCTGACCGGATGACTGGCTTTAATCCAGGGCCATGGAACCATCATCCTGGCCTCTCCTTTTGGTGTGTACCAGGAAAGCGGTTTACAACTTACTAAACCATATTCCTTGCGGAAAACATGTGGTAGTACAGGGAAGGCGGAATGAAAGGAACTGGAATGATACGAGCTGACATTGAAGTCACGTAGTCTGGCATAAGTCTGGCATGCTACAACACTGCCATCTTACCCATCCTTATGCCAACACATGGCCATTCATACTCACATCCATCCACTTATGGATCATTGAACTCACTTACCTCATTATCGCATAAAATGACATTCATCGATATGCTTCTCAACATGCCATGAAACTAACTAAATGCAAAACATGCCAAGACACTCATCATATCAAAAGTTCAAACATGCTTGCCTGGTTCAGAGTAGTCGGAGCCTAGCTCGGTGAAGTTTGCGGCTCCGTCACCTCCTTCGGTATCTACGGTATAAAGAAAGTATATGCGCTATCGTAAATACCAAGAGGTGCACAAAAAGTATACCAAATATTTTTCAAATAAATCTGATAAAAAACTAGACAAAATTTTAAAGAGAACAGAAAAAGAATCAACCAAAAATACCTTTCTTTTTAAAAGTTATAAAGGTTTTTGTCCAGGGACTCATCTGTAATGAAACAGAAGTTTTCTAGGGGCTAGTTTATAAAAACAGAAAGCGCTTCGGTAGCGACTACGCCAGCCCAGAGGGAAAGCGCATTCGGCAGAAGATGTTTTCAGAAAACGCTTCGCTCCGACAGCATAGAGAGGCTGACAGGCGGGTCCCGCCCGTCAGGTTTAAATATTCAAACGGGGCGGCAGAGTTCGCCGGTGCCCGAGAGCCGCGGTGGTCGCCGGCGGTGATCCACGGCGAGGCAGAGAGATCGGAGGGTACCTCCGTGTTCAGGGCACCCTTCCGCGTCGGTTGGTGGCGGTGGTGGCGGTCGGCGAGCACCACGTCAACGGCGAGCTTTGCTCCGGCGGACGGCGGTTCGGGTGGTTGCGGACTTCATCGGAGAGAGCTGAAGTGATCAAATTGAGGAGGGGGTTAGGCTTCTGGTAGCTAGAGGGAGTAACTGATGGGGTTTGGGCGCCGGAGATGGCCTCACCGGAGCGAATCGTGGTGGAGGCCGAGGCAGATCGGGGCGGCCGGAGTTGAGGGGGAAGACCTCCTTGGGGTCCCCCTAGTGTCCTGGCATGGCATTGGTGAGGTGTGGGGATGAGGCGTGCACGAGGGTGAGCTCGGGGGCCCTTTTTATAGGCGGTCCGAGGCGGTGGCCGTGAACGGGGATTTCCGGCGATGGTTACGGTGGCGCAGTGCTCGGTCGTGGGTGATTAGGGAGTCGAGCGCCGTCGTGGGAGTTTACTGGGTCCGTTTAGACGCTAACCGGACTTGGATTAGAAGCTTAGGGCAGGCTTTGGTCGGAACGGGAGGGCGCGGGTCCGTTGGCGGCAGAGAGCGCGTCCAGTGCTGTCGGGCCACGGTGACGGTGCAACGGGGGTGCGCTGGCATGCATGAGGCCACGCGGAGAGCCAGGGAGCGATGGGCGGCGCGGAACGGCGTTGAGCCGCCGTTCTTGTCCCCTGTCAGCCGCCACGGGAGGTCCCGACGCCGCAGAAGACTCCGGCGAGGGCGGGCCAGCGTGCCACCGACGCCAGGAAGAGGCCAAGTGAGCGTGTGGTGCTCCAGACAGTAGGAAGAGGCGGAGAGGAACGTGCCAAATGCACTGTGAACGCGTGAGTGAAGCTGACGAACGAAAAATGACACTGAAGACTGAATTTTTCTAAATTTTGAACAGTAACAGTGCCCGCAAGGTGTTCGACAGAATGCTTTTGGCCTCTGCAGATTTTTCCTTGAGCTGAAACTTGGTGGAGTGGCTTCTCATTGCTCACATAGGTTGCCTGAATTTTGGTGGAATTTTTGGAGTAGTGTAGATATGAATTTCATCAAATTTGGCAAATCTGGTCCAAACTTGCAGAGACTGAATTTTGAAAATTTTGAAAAGAGGAGGAGTGGATCAAGATGGTTCTGGGTTGTGGGTACAAAGGACTATCCAGGAGAGTTGGTTTGAGGTCAAAACTCAAATGCAATATGGTACTTGCTTTGAAAATCATTTGGGTTCAAAATAATTTTCAGATTTGTTTTGAGAGGAAAAATAATTAGAATAAAATCCAAAACTTGTTTGGATTAGTTGGGACAGAGGACTTAGGTTGATCACAAGGTGTAGGGGAGGTTTTGGAGGGGTTTTACCACATGGGAACAATGCAAAGTCAAGGGTGGTTCCAAGATATGAAAGTCCCCAAATTTTCATGGAGTTTCATTTTAAAAGAAAACAATTTAAACTCAAAAATTAAATTTGAGAGAGAACCAACAGAGAAGAAGTTTCAAAAGATCAAACACCAAGGTTTGAAAAAATAAAATCCTTGCCAAAGCAAAGGAAGTTTTTAAGTGGAAGGTTTTTCTGAAAAGAAAAATTTTAAAATGGCCTCTCCTCAAAAACCACAAAGTTTTTGATAAAAACCAAGTAAAAAAAATTTGGAGTGTCACAACACCTACCCCCTTAGGAAAAATCTCGTCCCCGAGATTTCAGCTGATCCTTAAATAAGTGTGGATGCTCTGTCCGAAGAAAATCCTCGCTTTCCCAAGTTGCTTCACTGTCGGTGTGATTGCTCCACTGGACTTTGAAAAACTTGATGGTCTTCTGTCGGGTCCTCCTTTCAGACTCCTCTAATATTCTTATGGGACGTTCTCGATAAGTGAGGTCTGGCTGCACGTCAATGTTCTCATGGGATACTTGTTTCTCTGGGTTGCTTACGCACTTCCTTAATTGAGAGACGTGGAACACGTCGTGAATGTCGGACAAGTCTTCGGGTAAGTCTAGCTGGTAGGCTACAGTGCCTCTTCGTGCCACTATGCAGAATGGTCCAATGAATCTTGGTGCTAACTTTCCTTTAATCTTGAATCGTTGCAATCCTCTCATAGGGGATACTCTCAGGTATACGAACTCACCGGGTTCGAACCTGACCCTACGATGTTTCTGATCATAATAACTCTTCGGTCGACTTTGAGCGGTCTTAAGTCGGTCTCTGATTAGCTTGACCTTTTCCTCGGCTTCTCTGAGCATGTCTGGTCCGAAGATGTGGCTGTCTCCGGTCTCTGACCACTTGAACGGGGTACGACACCTTCGTCCGTATAAGGCCTCAAATGGTGCCATTTGTAGGCTGGCCTGGTAGCTATTGTTATACGCGAACTCGGCGTATGGCAGGCTTTCTTCCCAACTGGTTCCATATGTGAGGACACATGCTCTCAGCATGTCTTCTAAAATTTGGTTTACGCGTTCAGTCTGTCCATCAGTCTGTGGGTGGTATGCGGTACTGAAGGCTAGTTGGGTTCCCAGAGCCTGTTGTAAATGCTCCCAAAATCTTGAGACGAACTGAGTGCCTCTGTCGGATATTATAGTCTTCGGGACACCGTGCATGCAAACTATGCGGGAAAGATAAATCCTGGCAAGCCTCTGAGTGGTGTAGGTTGTCTTCACTAGAATAAAGTGTGCCACTTTGGTCAACCTGTCAGTGATGACCCATATGGCATCATTCCCGTGTCGTGACCGAGGTAGTCCGACAATAAAATCCATCCCTATTTCATCCCATTTCCACTCAGGTATTTTGTTAGGTTGCAGTAGTCCGGCTGGTCTCTGATGTTCAGCTTTTATGCGTTGACATGAGTCGCAACATGCAATGAAGGCGGCTATGTCCCTCTTCATACCGTGCCACCAAAATCTTTCCTGAATATCTTTATACATTTTGGTTCCTCCAGGGTGGATCGAATATGGAGTGGTGTGTGCTTCAGCTAAAATTTGCTGTTTAAGGTTTTCTATGTTTGGCACGCATAGCCTTTCTCCGTACCATAATATTCCTTCATTATCGATGACGAATTCCGAGGCCTTGCCCATACTCAACTTTCTTTTAATTCCTTCAATGCTGGGGCGACCGGGCTGAGCTTCTTTAATTTTCTCCACAAGGTTGGGTTGTATTTCCAAGTTTGATATGGTGCCTTCTGCTACCATTATCAAGTTGAGCTTGGCAAATTCTTGATGGAATTCGGGCCTCAAGCTATGCAGATAGTTTCCGTCGGAGCTGGGGTTCCGACTCAGGGCATCGGCCACTACATTTGCTTTCCCTGGATGGTAATGGATACCAACATCATAATCCTTTACCAATTCCAACCAGCGTCGTTGCCATAAATTTAGTTCTGGCTGCGTGAAAATATATTTAAGACTTTTGTGATCCGTATATATTTCACATCGATTCCCAAGTAAGAAATGCCTCCATTCCTTGAGTGCATGAATAACTGCTGCCATTTCTAAGTCATGAGTGGGATAATTTTCCTCATGCTTGCGAAGTTGCCTTGAAGCGTAGGCGACAACCTTGCCTTCCTGCATCAACACGCATCCAAGACCCTTTCTGGACGCGTCACAATACACTTCAAAATTCTTGTGTATGTCGGGTACAATTAATACCGGTGCTGTTGTTAATTTCCGCTTTAGCTCTTGGAAACTTTTCTCGCAGGCTTCTGTCCACTCAAACTTCTTATCTTTCTTGAGCAACTGTGTCATAGGCTTGGCTATGGTGGAAAATCCTTCAATAAATCTGCGGTAATATCCTGCCATTCCCAAGAAACTCCGTATGTCCGTTACGCTGGCTGGTGATTTCCAGTCAAGTACGGCCTTGACTTTCTCTGGGTCCACTGCGATACCGTCTTGAGTCAGCACGTGGCCTAGAAAACCTACTTGTCTTAGCCAAAATTCGCACTTGCTGAACTTGGCATACAATTGGTGTTTTCTTAGCTCTCCTAGCACAATCCTGAGATGTTCTGCGTGCTCTTCTGGTGTCTTGGAGTATACTAGAATATCGTCGATGAATACCACGACGAACTTGTCCATAAACTTCATAAATACTTTGTTCATGAGGTGAACAAAATATGCTGGGGCGTTAGTTAATCCAAATGGCATCACTGTGAACTCGTACAGTCCATATCTGGAGGTGAAGGCTGTTTTGGGGATATCTTCCGTTCGTACCTTCAATTGATGGTATCCTGACCTTAAGTCAATTTTTGAGAATACCTTGGCCTGAGCAAGTTGATCAAACAAATCGTTTATCCTTGGCATCGGGTATTTGTTTTTGACTGTGACCATGTTAAGTGCTCGATAGTCAATACACAATCTCAGCGTTCCATCCTTCTTTTTGGCAAATAAAATTGGTGATCCCCAAGGTGAGGAGCTGGCTCGAATGTATCCTTTTTCCAGTAATTCCTTTATTTGCTTCTTCAACTCGATCAACTCAGATGGTGCCATTCTGTATGGTTTCTTGTATATGGGGGTGGTTCCTGGTGGTAGCTCAATGCGGAATTCTATCTCTCGGTCTGGTGGCATGCCTGGTAGCTCTTCAGGGAATACATCTGGAAATTCACACACTACTGGAACCTTGTTTAGCTCAGAAACGTCCACCTTATTTAATCTCGGTTGCCGGGGTATTTTTCCTTCCTTGGCTGATACTCTTATTGTCTTCCCTTGGTGGTGTGTGAGAATTACGGTCCTGTTGAAACAGTCGATAAAACCCTTATTGGTGGTTAGCCAATCCATCCCTAGGATGACATCCAGTCCTTTATTTTCCAACACAATAAGATTTGCATAAAACTCCAATCCTTCGAACTCAATGACCACATTCTGACAGTAATTCTGAGTAACTTGCTGAATCCCAGGGGACTTGATGGTCATGGATTTCTCCAAAGGAAGCATCGAAAAATTATTTTGCAAAGCAAAACTTTTCGAAATGAAAGAGTGAGAAGCTCCAGAATCAAACAAAACCATTGCAGGTATTGTGTTGACAGGAAACGTACCGAGTACGATATCCGGAGCATTTTGTGCCTCCTCTTTGGTTACATGGTTCAGATGACCCTTCCTGTGGTTATTGTTGGGATTGAAATTGTTTCGCTTGGGCGCTGAATTATTGCCGCCGTTGTTTGGCTTTGGGGTTGAACTCCTTGGCTTGGGGCACTGTTTGGCATAGTGCCCTTCTTCTCCACAAGCGTAACAAGTAACACCGGGGCGATAGGTGAATTCTTTGTCCCTTGCATGAAAATTCTTGATTGGGCGTGAGACATTGGATGAGAATTTGTGTGTCCCACCCTTTTGAAAATCTGTCTTGCTTCGGTGATTGCGAGCGTGATTAGTCTGGTCCCTTTTTCGCTTGCGGATATCTTCCAGACTGCGTCTCTCATTTTCCAGAGTAATGGCCTTGTCCACCAGTGTTTTAAAATCAGGAAAAGTGTGCACAACCAGTTGGCATTTAAGCGCGGGCGCCAGACCGTCAAGGAATTTCTCCATCTTCTTGATTTCAGTCATACGCTCCTCATTGGCGTAGCGGGATAATAGGGTAAATTGACTGTTGTAATCTGACACTGTCATGTTCCTTTGTTTGAGGTCATCGAATTCTCTCTTCTTGATTTTCATAATACTCTTAGGAATATGTGCACCACGGAAACCTTCCTTGAAATCATCCCAGGTTATGTCATTTTCGTTGGGATGCATGTGCAGAAAATTCTCCCACCACGATGCGGCTGCTCCTGTGAGATAGTGTGGAGCATATAATACCTTCTCGGGGTCTGAACATTTTGCAATAATTAATTTTCTCTCCATATCTCGAAGCCAGTCCTCGGCTTCAAGAGGCTTGTCAGTATGAGAAAATGTTTGAGGACGTGTCTTCTGTAGCTCAGATAACTTGGAATGCTGTTGATACTGTCCATGGTGATTTCCCATGTTGATGACTTGGTTCATCATTTCCCGATGTTGTTGCTGACTCTGCTCATAAAGGCGGCACATTTGTGAAAGTGCCGATTCACTGCCCTGTTGGCTTGACTGTCCCTGAGTGAACTCGTTGTTGGGTTGTGTATCATAATTTTCCTCTGGTGGAATTGGCATGGAGTGAGTCCAAGGACGAGACATTTTTCACTCTGGGGATATATTTTGTAAAACTCATAAGAAAAGCGGAAAGAGTCGCAAAACAAAACCATAAATGCATAAAGCTGGCAGATAGAATTAAATAACTCGGCTTACTTAAGAAAAACAAATCAACTTGCGCACGGAGAAGGACTGCTCATTACATATCTTACACGCGGGCGGTAATTATACAATACATCACTCAGGATATGCGTACATAATCCTGACATGTTATTTAGGCTAGTGCACTTCTCCAGATCCTACATGATGCGCAAACAGGCTACTTCTCACAACCTATGTACATATCTTACAAAGCGGTGCAATACACGGCAGCTAAGCGTACTTAGGTAGAGATGTTGACGACCTCCTTTGCCCTGCTGAGGGCGAGGCGTAGCGAGGTTGGGGACTCGACTTCCTCCTCGCTAATAGGCTCCATACGCGTGATGTTGCGCAGAGTGGACGGAGCGGTTGCCAGGGGCGGAGCAACACGTACAGGAGTGGGCGCGAAGGGTGGTGCAGTGCGCGCTGAAGTGGGTGCAATGACTTGGTTAAATTCTTCGGTAGAAGGCAGGCGACGAGTAGGCGTATAAGATGCTGAGGACGAGACCAAAGTCAGTGGCGGAGCGATGGGTAGGAGCTCCCTCCTGTTGGCAGCACAGCCATGGACTGAGTCCATGCGGGTAGCTACGAAGTCGTCCACCAGGTTGTCGAAGGCTGCCTCCAGGGCCCGTAGATACTCAATGAGCATCTCAAAAGCCTCGTCTCGTTCCCCTCTGGGGCAGGAGTATGCGTAGTGACAGGTGTAAGGCACATGGCACAGAAGATAACGGTAACGACGAGTCTTCATCACGGGAAGGACATCCCTGAGACGGGCTATCGCCTCGCGGGCTGCCATCTGCATAGCATGCCTCTCCGTAGGCATGGCTCTTCCCACGAACCGGAAGCGGCGTAACTCACCACGCCCTCCCTTGAACTGTACCGCGGCCTGGTGCATGGTCAGACTGTCGTTGACTCGGTGCTGGCAGAGTGTGAAGACTGGGCGCACGGATGGCCCCATCGCGACCTGAACGATGAAAGAAAGAAGCTTGATGAACCCATCGGGCACGTTGGCGAAGGTCTGAGACTCGCAGCTGTTGTCGGCCATCTACAAAAGTAGGTAAAAATTCTGCAGGGTCAGATCATAAATTTATGCTGACTGACAGAAAATGACTACAATTGAAAAAATATAAATTAGCTCTATCATGGTAATAACCAATTACCGGTCGCACCTAGTGGCTTCCTACAGTCAGCCTGGCTCTGGTACCAAGCTTGTCACGACCGGTTTTCCAATAAAAATATTTATTGAGAAACCAATCTTTTGAGTCCAGTATGAGAGAAATCCTCCTCACTGGTAGACAATTTCTTGATACAATAAGCCAGTAGCATAAAATATATTACAGGGTTGAACTATGGTTGCTCAACCAAATTATTACAAGCACGCCAATAATTATACATAATGGCGGACATGACACAGTGGTGTGGAGACATACTACTGACTCGAGGATAGCGCGGTGGTGGAAAAACACAGCGGGGAGAGAAACACAAGACTCTAAGTCTATCATCTCATCGAGCGTCGAGGTGAGGCTCGATGAATTTATTTGGTAGCGGAAGCGGATATAAAACAGTGACCAAATCCAGGGTCGCACGAGACTGACTGGGACTCCTCTAAGTGTCGGACTCGCTATCAAACTCTTCATCCATGAGATCGCCTTCGTCAGCATCTGGCCAAATCAACAAGCCAGTGAGTACTTTGAAAGTACTCGCAAGACAGTTCGGACGTAAGATATAACAAATGCATGCATGGATGCGTCACGAATAAATTCATCAATGTACATTCAAAAATTAGCATGACAAGGTAAGTAAAAGGGAAACGGCGGTAGTCCGCCTGAAATCCCAACAGAACATAAATAACTACCGATCGGGTGTCTGAAGCGACGCCTCGAAAGGTGAACAATTAATTATAAGGAAATGATGCCACAGTCGGGCGTCTTAGCGACATCACATAAAGGTCTTAAAAAGAAATACCACAGACGGATGTCGGGGCGACATCACAGAAAGGGCTTTAAAAGAAATGCCACAGTCGGACGTCGGGGCGACATCACAGAAAGGGCTTTAAAAGAAATGCCACATTCGGACGTCGGGGTGACATCACAGAAAGGTCTTGAAAAGAAATGCCACAGTCGGACGTCGGGGCGACATCACAGAAAGGGCTTGAAAAGAAATGCCACAGTCGGACGTCGGGGCGACATCACAGAAAGGGCTTGAAAAGAAATGCCACAGTCGGACGTCGGGGCGACATCACAGAAGGGGCTTGAAAAGAAATGCCACAGTCGGACGTCGGGGCGACATCACAGAAAGGGCTTTTATGGACAGGTAAATAATAATCATAATAAACTTTTAATTCATAAGAATAAATGGGTTAGTCAATCCACAGGAATATCATTTAACCGGAGTTAGCATTCGAGCGAATCACCGGAGTCTCTGTCATCAAAACTGACATTTGATTAGGATAAGATAATATCGATCTATGACATGGAATAGATGATTTGGAGGAATATAAGACTCTGCAGAGTTTGTACAAAATTATTCCCACAGCCAACGGATTTCCGTAGTCACGAAGGACTAGTTCCGTTTACGGTATTTCAGAAGAAAACACAGCTAACCAGTACACACCCATCCTACCTCTCGATGCTAGGAATCACCCTAGACATCGTCCAAGAAAAACTTTTGAGACGGGGAGATCACAATCTCGAATAGCAAGGGATCAAATTTATATACGCGCGCTCTAAGGGGTGCCCCCCTCTCGGTCCCAACCGGAAACACCCATGCCCCCTGACCGGATGACTGGCTTTAATCCAGGGCCATGGAACCATCATCCCGGCCTCTCCTTTTGGTGTGTACCAGGAAAGCGGTTTACAACTTACTAAACCATATTCCTTGCGGAAAACATGTGGTAGTACAGGGAAGGCGGAATGAAAGGAACTGGAATGATACGAGCTGACATTGAAGTCACGTAGTCTGGCATAAGTCTGGCATGCTACAACACTGCCATCTTACCCATCCTTATGCCAACACATGGCCATTCATACTCACATCCATCCACTTATGGATCATTGAACTCACTTACCTCATTATCGCATAAAATGACATTCATCGATATGCTTCTCAACATGCCATGAAACTAACTAAATGCAAAACATGCCAAGACACTCATCATATCAAAAGTTCAAACATGCTTGCCTGGTTCAGAGTAGTCGGAGCCTAGCTCGGTGAAGTTTGCGGCTCCGTCACCTCCTTCGGTATCTACGGTATAAAGAAAGTATATGCGCTATCGTAAATACCAAGAGGTGCACAAAAAGTATACCAAATATTTTTCAAATAAATCTGATAAAAAACTAGACAAAATTTTAAAGAGAACAGAAAAAGAATCAACCAAAAATACATTTCTGTTTAAAAGTTATAAAGGTTTTTGTCCAGGGACTCATCTGTAATGAAACAGAAGTTTTCTAGGGGCTAGTTTATAAAAACAGAAAGCGCTTCGGTAGCGACTACGTCAGCCCAGAGGGAAAGCGCATTCGGCAGAAGACGTTTTCAGAAAACGCTTCGCTCCAACAGGATAGAGAGGCTGACAGGCGGGTCCCGCCCGTCAGGTTTAAATATTCAAACGGGGCGACAGAGTTCGCCGGTGCCCGAGAGCCGCGGTGGTCGCCGGCGGCGATCCACGGCAAGGCAGAGAGATCGGAGGGTACCTCCGTGTTTAGGGTACCCTTCCACGTCGGTTGGTGGTGGTGGTGGCGGTCGGCGAGCACCACGTCGACGGCGAGCTTTGCTCCGGCGGACGGCGGTTCGGGTGGTTGCGGACTTCGTCGGAGAGAGCTGCAGTGATCAAATTGAGGAGGGGGTTAGGCTTCTGGTAGCTAGAGGGAGTAACTGACGGGGTTTGGGCGCCGGAGATGGCCTCACCGGAGCGAATCGTGGTGGAGGCCGAGGCGGATCGGGGCGGCCGGAGTTGAGGGGGAAGACCTCCTCGGGGTCCCCCTAGTGGCCTAGCGTGGCGTTGGTGAGGTGTGGGGATGAGGCATGCACGAGGGTGAGCTCGGGGGCCCTTTTTATAGGCGGTCCGAGGCGATGGCCGTGAACGGGGATTTCCGGCGATGGTTACGGTGGCGCAGTGCTCGATCGTGGGTGATTAGGGAGTCGAGCGCCGTCGTGGGAGTTTACTGGGTCCGTTTAGACGCTAACCGGACTTGGATTAGAAGCTTAGGGCAGGCTTTGGTCGGAACGGGATGGCGCGGGTCCGTTGGCGGCAGAGAGCGCGTCCAGTGCTGTCGGGCCATGGTGACGGTGCAGCGGGGGTGCGCTGGCGTGCATGAGGCCACGCGGAGAGCCAGGGAGCGATGGGCGGCGCGGAACGGCGTTGAGCCGCCGTTCTTGTCCCCTGTCAGCCGCCACGGGAGGTCCCGACGCCGCAGAAGACTCCGGCGAGGGCGGGCCAGCGTGCCACCGACGCCAGGAAGAGGCCAAGTGAGCGTGTGGTGCTCCAGACAGTAGGAAGAGGCGGAGAGGAACGTGCCAAATGCACTGTGAACGCGTGAGTGAAGCTGACGAACGAAAAATGACACTGAAGACTGAATTTTTCTGAATTTTGAACAGTAACAGTGCCCGCAAGGTGTTCGACATAATGCTTTTGGCCTCTGCAGATTTTTCCTTGAGCTGAAACTTGGTGGAGTGGCTTCTCATTGCTCACATAGGTTGCCTGAATTTTGGTGGAATTTTTGGAGTAGTGTAGATATGAATTTCATCAAATTTGGCAAATCTGGTCCAAACTTGCAGAGACTGAATTTTGAAAATTTTGAAAAGAGGAGGAGTGGATCAAGATGGTTCTGGGTTGTGGGTACAAAGGACTATCCAGGAGAGTTGGTTTGAGGTCAAAACTCAAATGCAATATGGTACTTGCTTTGAAAATCATTTGGGTTCAAAATAATTTTCAGATTTGTTTTGAGAGGAAAAATAATTAGAATAAAATCCAAAACTTGTTTGGATTAGTTGGGACAGAGGACTTAGGTTGATCACAAGGTGTAGGGGAGGTTTTGGAGGGGTTTTACCACATGGGAACAATGCAAAGTCAAGGGTGGTTCCAAGATATGAAAGTCCCCAAATTTTCATGGAGTTTCATTTTAAAAGAAAACAATTTAAACTCAAAAATTAAATTTGAGAGAGAACCAACAGAGAAGAAGTTTCAAAAGATCAAACACCAAGGTTTGAAAAAATAAAATCCTTGCCAAAGCAAAGGAAGTTTTTAAGTGGAAGGTTTTTCTGAAAAGAAAAATTTTAAAATGGCCTCTCCTCAAAAACCACAAAGTTTTTGATAAAAACCAAATAAAAAAAATTTGGAGTGTCACAGAAACCAAAGTTATCGTTTCTTAAAGTTTGGGGCTATGATGCTTATGTGAAAAAGCTTCAACCTAATAAGATCAAACCCAAATCGGAGAAGTGCATCTTCATAGAATACCCAAAGGAAACTGTTGGGTACACCTTCTATCACAGATCCGAAGGCAAGATATTCGTTGCTAAGATGGATCCTCTCTAGAGAAGGAGTTTCTCTCGAAAGAAGTGAGTGGGAGGAAAGTAGAGCTTGATAAGGTAATTGTACCTTCTCCCGAATTGGAAAGTAGTTCATCACAGAAATCAGTTCCAGTGATTCCTACACCAATTACTGAGGAAGCTAATGATGATCATCATGAAACTTCAGATTAAGTTACTACAAAACCTTGTAGGTCTTCCAAAGTACAGTCCGCACTAGAGTGGTACAGTAATCCTATTCTGGACGTCATTTTAATAGACCATGATGAACCAACGAACTATGAGGAAGCAATGATAAGCCCAGATTCCGTGACATGATTTGAGGCCTTGAAATCTGAGATAGGATCCATGTATGAGAACAAAGTGAGGATTTGGTGGACTTGCCCGATGATGGGCAAGCCATAAAAAAATAAATGGATCTTCAAGAGGAAGACGGACGTTGATAGTAGTGTTACTATCTACAAAGCTCGACTTGTCGGAAAAAGGTTTTCGACAAAGTTCAAGGAGTTGACTACGATGAGACTTTCTCACCCGTAGTAATGCTTAAAGTCTGTCCGAATCATGTTAGCAATTGCCGCATTTTATGATTATGAAATTTAGCAAATGGATGTAAAGACTGCATTCCTGAATGGATTTCTAGAAGAAGAGTTGTATATGATGCAACCTGAAGGTTTTATCGATCCAAAGGATGCTAACAAAGTGTGTAAGCTCCAGCAATCCATCTATGGACTAGTGCAAGCATCTCGGGGTTGGAATAAACATTTTGATAGTGTGATCAAAGCATATGGTTTTATACAGAATTTTGGAGAAGACTATATTTACAAGAAAGTGAGTGGGAGCTATGTAGCATTTCTAATATTATATGTGGATGACATATTATTGATTGTAAATGATATAGAATTTCTGGATAGCATAAAAGGATACTTGAACAAGAGGTTTTCAATGAAAGACCTCGGTGAAGTTGCTTATATATTGGGCATTAAGATCTATAGAGATAGATCAAGACGCCTAATTGTACTTTCACAAAGTACATACCTTGATAATGTTTTGAAGAAGTTCAAAATGGATCAAGCAAAGAAAGGGTTCTTGCCTGTGTTACAAGGTGTAAAGTTGAGTAAGACTCAAAGCCCGACCATGGCAGGAGATAGAAAGAGAATGAAAGTCATTCCCTATGCCACAGTCATAGGATCTATTAAGTATGATGTGCTGTGTACCAGAATTATAGTGTACCCTGCCTTGAGTTTGGCAAGGGAGCACAATTTTTATCTAGGAGTAGATCACTGGACAACAGTCAAGATTATCCTTAGTGAGGACTAAGGAAATGTTTCTTAGTGATGGGGTGATAAAGAGTTTGTCGTAAAGAGTTACGTTGATGCAAGATTTTACACCGATCCAGATGACTCTAAGTCTCAATCTGGATACATATTGAAAGTGGGAGCAATTAGCTATAGTAGCTCCGTGCAGAGCATTGTAGACATAGAATATTTTCAAAATACTTACTGCTCTGAATGTGACAGAACCGTTGACTAAACTTCTCTCACGAGCAAAACATGATCACACCTTAGTACCCTTTGGGTGTTAATCACATAGCAAGGTGAACTAGATTATTGACTCTAGTAAACCCTTTGGGTGTTGATCACATGACAATGTGAACTATGAGTATTAATCACATACAGATGTGAATATTGGTGTCAAAAAACATGGTGATGTGAACTAGATTATTGACTCTAGTGCAAGCGGGAGACTGAAGGAAATATGCCCTAGAGGAAATAATAAAGTTATTATTCATTTCCTTAATTCACGATAAATGTTTATTATTCATGCTAGAATTTTATTAACCGGAAACTTAGTACATGTGTGAATACATAGACAAATAGAGTGTCATTAGTATGCCTCTACTTGACTAGCTTGTCATAGACATGAGTTGTCTTTTGATTAGCGGGATCACATCATTAGAGAATGATGTGATTGACTTGACCCATTCTGTTAGCTTAGCACTTGATCGTTTAGTATGTTGCTATTGGTTTCTTCACGACTTATACATGTTCCTATGACTATGAGATTATGCAACTCCTGAATACTGGAGGAACAATTTGTGTGCTACCAAAGGTCACAACGTAACTGGGTGATTATAAAGGTGCTCTACAGGTGTCTCCAATGGTACTTGTTGAGTTGGCATAGATCGAGATTAGGATTTGTCACTCCGATTGTCGCAGAGGTATCTCTGGGCCCTCTCGGTAGTGCACAACATTATAAGCCTTGCAAGCAATGTGGCTAATGAGTTAGTTGCGGGATGCTGCATTACGGAACGAGTAAAGAGACTTGCCGGTAACGAGATTGAACTAGGTATGGTGATACCGATGATCAAATCTCGAACAAGTAACATACCGATGACAAAGGGAACAACGTATGTTGTTATGTGGTTTGACCAATAAAGATCTTCGTAGAATATGTAGGAGCCAATATGAGCATCCAGGTTCCGCTATTGGTTATTAACCGGAGATGATTCTCGGTCATGTCTACATAGTTCTCGAACCCGTAGGGTCCGCATGCTTAATGTTCTGTGACGATTTGTATTAAAGAGTTATGTGATTTGATGACCGAAGATAGTTCGGAGTCTCGGATGAGATCAGGGACATGACGAGGAGTCTCGGATGAGATCGGGGACATGATGAGGAGTCTCGAAATGGTCGAGATGTAAAGATCGATATATTGGAAGGCTATATTCGTACATCGGAAAGGTTCCGAGTTATTCAGGTATTTTTTGGGAATTCGCCGGGAGAAGTTTTGGCCTTATTGGGCCATACGGGAATAGAGGAGGCAGGCCAAAGGGAAGGAGGCGCCCCCCCCCATGGGTCCGAATTGGACTAGGGGAAAGGGGGCGACACCCCCCCTTGCCCTTTCCTACTCCCTCTCTCTTTCCCTCTTTCTTCTCTCCTACTCCGGAGAGGAAAAGGGGAATCCTACTAGGACTTGGGAGTCCTAGTAGGACTCCCCACACTTGGCGCGCCCCCTCTAGGGCCGGCCTACTCCTCCTCCCTCCCTTATATACATGGGCAGGGGACACCCTAAAGGCACAACAAATACACAAGTTGATCATTGATCTTTAGCCATGTGCGGTGCCCCCCTTCCACCATAATCCACCTCAGTCATATCGTAGTGGTGCTTAGGCGAAGCCCTGGGTCGGTAGCTTCATCAATACCATCATCACGCCGTCGTGCTGATGGAACTCTCCCTCGAAGCTCTACTGGATCATGAGTTTGTGAGACGTCACCGAGCTGAATGTGTGCAGATCACGGAGGTGCCGTACGTTCGGTACTAGGATCGTCAATCGTGAAGACGTACGACTACGTCAACCGCTTTGTCATAACGCTTCCGTTTACGGTCTACGAAGGTACATGGACGACACTATCCCCTCTCGTTGCTATGCATCACCATGATCTTGCGTGTATGTAGGAAAGTTTTTGAAATTACTACGTTACCCAACATCAAGATCTATAGAGATAGATCGAGACGCCTCATTGGTCTTTCACAAAGCACATACCATGACAAGATATTGAAGAAGTTCAATATGGATCAGTCCAAGAAGGGGTTCTTGCCTGTATTGCAAGGTGTGAGATTAAGCACAGCTCAATGCCCGACCTCAGCAGCAGAATGAGAAAAGATGAGTGTCATCCCCTATGCCTCAGCCATAGGCTCTATTATTTATGCCATGATGTGCACCAGACCTGATGTGAACCTTGCCATAAGTTTGGTAGGGGGGGGGGTACCAAAGTGATCCCGGTATGGAACACTAGACAACGGTCAAGAATATCCTGAAGTACCTGAAAAGGACTAAGGATATGTTTCTCGTTTATGGAGGTGTCGAAGATATCATCGTAAAGGGTTATGTAAATGCTAGCTTTGACACAGATCTAGATGACTCCAAGTCACAAACTGGATACATGTATATTTTGAATGGTGGGGCAGTTAGCTGGTGCAGTTGCAATCGAAGTGTCATGGCGGGATCTACATGTGAAGCGGAGTACATAGCTGCTTCAGAAGCAGCACAGGAAGGAGTCTAGATGAAGGAGTTTATCACCGACCTAGGAGTGATTCCCAATGCATCGGGCCCGATGACTCTCTTCTGTGACAACACTGGAGCTATTGCCATTACCAAGGAGCCCAGGTTTCACAAGCAGACCAAGCACATCAAGTGCCGCTTCAACTCCATTCGTGAATATATTCAAGATGGAGACATAGATATTTGTAAAGTACATACGGATCTGAGTGTCGCAGATCCGTTGACTAAACCTCTTCCACGAGCAAAACATGATTAGCACCAGAACTCTATGGGTGTTCGATTCATCACAATGTAACTAAATTATTGACTCTAGTGCAAGTGGGAGACTGTTGGAAATATGCCCTAGAGGCAATAATAAAATGGTTATTATTATATTTCCTTGTTCATGATAATTGTCTATTGTTCATGCTATAATTGTATTAACCGGAAACCGTAATACATGTCTGAATACATAGACCACAACGTGTCCCTAGTGAGCCTCTAGTTGACTAGCTCGTTGATCAATAGATGGTTATGGTTTCCTAACCATGGGCATTGGATGTCATTGGTAACAAGATCACATCATTAGGAGAATGATGTGATGGACAAGACCCAATCCTAAGCATAGCACAAGATAGTATAGTTTATTTGCTAGAGCTTTTCTAATATCAAGTATCTTTCCTTAGACCATGAGATTGTGCAACTCCTGGA
Organism: Triticum dicoccoides; assembly: GCF_002162155.2. NCBI lineage: Eukaryota > Viridiplantae > Streptophyta > Magnoliopsida > Poales > Poaceae > Triticum > Triticum dicoccoides. The sequence goes on from NC_041381.1 coordinate 160,584,844, forward strand.
TACTGTATGAATGCTTTGGGTGTATCAAACGTCACAACGTAACCGGGTGACCATAAAGGTGCACTACAGGTATCTCCGAAAGTGTCTGTTGGGTTGGCACAAATTGAGACTGGGATTTGTCACTCTATATGACGGAGAGGTATCTCTAGGCCCACTCGGTAATGCATCATCATGATGAGCTCAATGTGACTAAGGAGTTAGCCACGGGATCATGCGTTACAAAACGAGTAAAGAGACTTGCTGGTAATGAGATTGAACGAGGTACGGGGATATCGATGATCGAATGTCGGGCAAGTAACATACGATGGACAAAGGGAATTGTATACGGGATTGATGGAATCCCCGACATTGTGGTTCATCCGATGAGATCATCAAGGAACATGTGGGAGCCAATATGGGTATCCAGATCCTGCTATTGGTTATTGGCCTGAGAGATGTCTCAGTCATGTCTGCATGGTTCCCGAACCCGTAGGGTCTACACGCTTAAGGTTCGGTGACGCTAGAGTTGTAATGGGAAATTGTATCTGGTTACGAAAGTTGCTCAGAGTCTCGGATGAGATCTCGGACATCACAAGGAGTTTTGGAATGGTTCTGGAGGTGAAGATCTATATATGGGAAGTCCAGTTTCAGTCATCGAAAAGGTTTTGGGGGTTATCTGTATGTATCGGGACCATCGAAAGGTGTCAATGGGTCCACCGGGTGGGGCCAGCTACCCTGGGGGACCAAGTGAGCTGAATATTAGTGGCAACCAACCCCCTAGTGGGATGGTGAGCCCCCCCCAAGGGCCCAAGGCGCCTAGGGTTGGAAACTCTAGGGGGTGGGGGTGCCTCCCACCAACTTGGGGGGCAAGCATCCCCCTTGCCCCCCCTCAAGATGCATCTAGGGGGATGGCCCTCTCTCCCCTTCACCCTATAAATAGAGGGGAGTGGGAGGGCAGTCGCACCCCCTTCCCTTGGCTCAGCCCTTCCCCCTCCTACACCTCCTCCTCCCCCGTTGAGCTTGGCGAAGCTCTGCCAAAGAACCAAGAGCTCCACCAACACGCCATCGTGCTGCTGGAGTTCTCCCTAAACTTCTCCTTCCCCCTTGCTGGATTAAGGAGGAGACCTCCCCGGGCTGTACGTGTGTTGAATGCGGAGGCACCGTCCGTTTGGCGCTTGGATCGGATCTTCCGTGATTTGAATCGCCGCGTGTACGACTCCATCAACCACGTTCTTGTAACACTTCTGCTTAGCAATCTTCAAGGGTATGAAGATGCACTCCCTCTCTCTCATTGCTTGCATCTCCTAGATTGATCTTGGTGACATGTAGGAATTTTTTTGAATTATTACTACGTTCCTCAACACAAACATTGTCGACGAATGGAAATGTAATGAAGAAAAGGATGGGCAAGATATCATTCAAATATATGATGCCTAGTTAAACAGGATGGCATTGCATGTTTCACATATATTATGGCTGGCTAAAAGAGATAAGACTGCATAATTCCCATATATGATATGGAAACTAAACAGGTGGCATTACAGAACATGTCTAAACTAAACAGATGACATATATGATGTCGAAAGTAGGCACTGTAAGGCAACATATGCATGATATTACTAACATCATCATGCCAAGTTAGAGCAAACACCTTGGGGGGTAAATACGAGTGGTCAGCTGCGTCTGGATCCGCCTCAGAACAGATATCTTCCTCTGGATTACAATCTAGAGAGGGGGGAGGGTTTGCTATTGAAACCACCATGGAGCAATGTCTGCATGACATTGTATTTCCATGCAAAACTCTTCTCTTTTTCTCTACATGTTCAACATGATTGTATACAATATCTGACATGCATACAAAAAAATATAGTGAGATTATGTAAGGAGAGCATGCAGAAATCTAGAGTGATGGTAACAACCAATGGATGGATCAAAAAATAATGATAGCAGACTGATGATAGCTTTAATTTAATAAAAAGACAGATGATGATTGCTTTACTATTAGTTTCCTACCCAAGATGAACAACATAGGCATACCCTAGGTGAACCAGATAATAGACAGAGATACTATTCATTGCTGCCTCGATATGTGCCCCACAACTAATTTTAAAACTCAAGTTTGAACATTAATTTGGACATGACTTGGAGTCTAAGAGGTGAACAGTAAAGTAGCAGGTAATATTAAGCAATGCATAACACAACCAGAAACAAAAGAGTGTGACCTCTCTTGTGGACCCGTGTACTCCTCAGGTTCATCTGCTGAGTCAATGATGGTGATGCCATTGCGGTGGGTGCCGGCGGCAGGGAAGGAGATCTGAGGCAGTGAAAGACAGTCAGGAGTCATGATGTATGGTTTGGTGGATGCTTCTATCGATGGAGCAGCTCAGGTGAGGTGGACGACATCGCGGTAGGAGCAGGACAAACCACACAAAGTTTTCTTCGACACCTACCTGCAACTGAAGTAATTCTGTCAGGGCTCATTTGGCTTGCATGATTCTAAAAACGCAGGGATAGGAAAAACACTGGAATAGGATAGGAATGCACGTGAGAAACAGAGCATTTGTAAACACAAGATTTCTTTCAACTTGGGTGTTTGGTTCACAGGAATTGGAAGAGCAAAGGAATGCAAAGAGACATGGCCAAATTAAAGAGAAACCATATGAAAGCGTGTATAGTTAGAATGTTCTTCTGCCACTAATGCACTTGGTCTTGTTTTGATGCATAGGATTTTGAAAAGTAGGTCTAGGTGGATGTTTTGCTCCATTCCTTTCAACAAAATGCTTGAATAATTGCATAGTAGAGTGCCATAGGAAAATTTCCTATTGCTATATTTTTCCTTCAGTTTTTCCTTTGAACCAAAATAGCCCTAATGGATCGACATGAATGTAGAGTAATAAGTGATGCGACAAGTGCACAACCTCTTTGCCGTAGCCGTGTCGACCTCGGCATGGCTGGGTTGGTCGCTGAAGAAGTTGAGGCAGAGGTGGCTGTCGGGGGTCTGGAGGAAGATCTGAGGAATCTGTAGACGACGTCCAAGGCACTGCTCTGTTGTGATGGACGGTTCCGTCGTTGGAGCAGCTCCGGTGAGCCGTAAGACGTTGAGGTTGGAGCAGTACAAGACATACATCGTTAATCTCAAGTGGGATTCTAATAGCATCTCCAATAGATGATGTAAAATACATTACCAAAAAGTGATATATGGAAATTTTACATCACTGAAAAACACCTGACTACAACTGTTGACTCTAGACTTAACTGGCGAAACTAAAATTTACTGTGGAATCTGAATGTTACTGTCAAAACTGAACGCACTGGTAGCATAGAGGCACTTCACATGTAGTTTAGGCTGCTCGAGCACTAGTAGTAGAGAAACAGTGATCTAAATCAGCAGACGATCAACGGGGAACATAGTAGTAGATAGCAGCCGGAGCAGCAACACCTCGAGGAGCAGCAACTAGTGCCAGAGCAGCACCTGGTGTAGCTGCAGTAGCCTGTGTACTAGCATCAACAGCACGAGCAAGAGCAAGACCAGAACAACAACACAAGCGAGGGGAGAGCAGAGCAGTAACACGAGCAAAGGGGAGAGCAGAGCAGCAGCGCGAGCGAGCGAGAGCCAGAGCAGTAGAAGCAGATCTGGCTGGTATGGATGCCACTACCGAAGGGGCCTTGCACTGGGGGAGAGCTGCCATGGAGATGTCGCCCGCAGCGCCGGCTTTGAGGTAGCCGTGCCAGGGGGTGCGGGATGGAGTACCATTGGCGCTGGGAGGTCGAGTTAAGGAGAAGGTACGATGCGATGAGCGTAGAACCTCTTTGGTGTCACCAAGTAGGCCTCGGCTTCGTCCAAGGAGCCGGCGAGGATGATGTGGTTCCGGTGGAGCAGGTTAAGGCGGCGCTGCAGGGATGGAGCAGCCGCGATAGACGAGGCAATCGTCTGAGCAGCTCCTTGGAGGAGGAGGACGGGGCGGCTGAACCGGCGGGACGAAGACATGGACGATGAATCCTCATCCAGGGAGGTTGATGAGGGACGTCGAGCTGTTCCGGTGGACGAAGTCATCAGGGAAGAGGCTCCGGCTGGGCAGCGGTGAGGTGGCGGACGGAGGAGCACTGGTACGCATTGGTGCTATACAAACGGTTCAAAACCCCTTTCCGCGCCTCATTTGGAACCGTTGCCAAGTGAGTATGGGCGATAGGGGGTCCTTCCCACACGACCCAGAAACCGTCGAGGATAGGGAGCCATGATCCAGAGGCCTTGCAAAACGCAATCGTGTGCAATGCAGCACACACTAAATTCTTTCGCATGTGTAGGATCGGTGATTAAACATTTCTAATGACGCAGTGAAACCAAATGGTGTGTCGTAATGAACCAGTTGGGAAACATTATGCAAGGCACACGGGCCAACATATGAATTGTGTGCGATATGTGCCCTATCACAAACGAGTTTTCTATGGAACCCATCTGCCATGCAAGACTCCATCGCACACATTCTCCCAACATTTACCGTCTGCGATAAGGTTCAACCACAAAAGGTTCAGGAGCCCCTTCGCACACATACAAGTGCTGCAGACCATTTGTGATTTGTTGTGTATCATCGATGGTTGCGGCTAGAGTGACATGTGCTTTTCGTTTGGGATCCCACACGTTTCCTAAAAAAATTACGACTGTGATTGTATTTTACATTGGGCACAGTTTACTCCGAGTTTCCATGTGCGATAACTTGATATCACAAATGGTTCCAGAGAGCCTATGCACACGTAGTAGCGCTGCAAATCTTTTGCGATCTGCTGTGTATCACCGACGATTCCGGTACGATTGACGTATGCTTTCTGATTTGGATCGCACACACTCATTTAGTTGAACCGTGTGCGGAGCAATTGCTAGGTTAAAACAAAAATATCCCATTTTAAATCGGCATCCAAAAAGATAATTCACCACAATATTTAATTGAACAAATAAACAAAAATATTCCATTTTGAATCAGCACGCATAAAGCAAATTGGCCACAATATTCAATTGAACAAATAAACAAGAATATCCCATTTTGAATTGGCACGCAAAAAACAAATTCGCCACAATATTCAATTGAAAAAATAGTGTCCATAGGAAGAACATTCATCAGATTTCGCAACAATTCCAATTGAACATATGGTAGCTAAATTCCAATGATTTGTCCACACATATATGCATTACATAATTAATCATAGTGTACAAAATATGAAGACCTCATCAGATGGAAAATAATGGATCAATGCGTACATGTTTAGCGGTAATTCTTACTCAATGTTTCAGGAGAACACATGCTGAAATCTTCATTATCACCAGTGGGATTGATGTAGTGATTCAGGAAGAAGTCGCTGATAAATCTCCAAACCATCAGCAATTCACCAGCCGAGAGTGGTCCAGGGGTCCTCGGTACTAAGATTAGCTGCAGTATTTTTAAGATCAGAAGTGCCATATGAGTGGAGTAGAAGTTATTAATTAAGATAGACTTACTGGTATTAATTCACAAGGATCAACACAACTATCAGCAGATTTGCAGATGGAGATCATGTGTCTACAAACATAGTATCCACAAAGATTGGACCCTGCTTCTTGCTGAGGACACTGAAATTTTTTGTACAGAATTAGTCATGTATTTGTCCTATTAGGAACAACCTAACCGGTGTTAGATGTATTATTTTTTCTTTGGACAAAATAGAAAGAGGTTTAATTAGAAGCTTGAACATTTGACTAGCATAAGAAATGGTCTTTGCAGACTATTGGATAAATTTTCCAAAAATAACGGATTTCGGTGTCTTACTAGATAAACGATCTCGTGGTGAAGAGGTAGTTCCCTCTTGAACAGGTTCCCTGGTTTAGCTTCCCACAATGCGAGCACACTGCAAATGAAGATGAATTTTGACAACATCAATTATTGAAGCAGATATGAATGCAAATTAACTTCAACATCATAGAATTCAATACCTATCCATGAATTGCTGAAGATGCATCAGATCCTGAGCATTTGTTGACTCACTGAGAGAATCGATGTAGTAAACTGTGTTCTTGTTTGGAACAATGAATACCAATATCCAGTGACGACTACATATTAACAAAGCCATGAACTTACGAATTACGTAGAAATCTGAAAGACAATCAGTGTATGCATGGTTGTTTACTTGACTCACCTTTCATGATATGGCCAAAGAAATGATTCTGCATGGGACATGTTTTCGAAGATACGGACGACCGTGTTAACGGCCCAGTCCCGTTCATCCTTACCATGTAATGTTCTGCCATTTTAAAATGTAGGATCTATGAAATACACACTCTCCCTTTTTCTTCTCTGCACGTTCAATCCCTTGAGAGGAATAAAATGTAGTTAGTCGTTTGTCATTTACAGCCTTGTATGGAGAAGTTGATCAGAGTTTGTTAAGTACTTACAAAATCAGGCATCTAAAAGGAGTGGCATCAAGCTCGTTGAAGTTGAAGAAGAGATGTAAGTCCTCGAAACTCACATGGAATGAACTAGCATCATGTCGGAAATGATCTCTGTTGAAGTGGACTAGCAAATCATGAAGACCTGTTGACATTTGATCCATGGAATATTCATGTAACTTGCGGCAACTGGAGTTGCACTCATCAAAGTATTCGCCAACAAGAAATGGATGGCCATGGACGTAATTGCGTACTTCAAGTACGTGTACTTTACTTTTAGCAAGCGCCAATTCTACTTCTTCATCATCCATCTCGTCAGAAATAATATTACTCCCTGATTCGAACAACCTGCTGTTAATTTGGTTCTGGGCGATGAGTGCTTTAAGCAGAGGCAATCGTTCTCTTTCTTCTTCACTCTTCCGTCGTGCTTCGTCGCGGGTGTAGGATTTTTGTCCACTTCCTTCTTGGTACTTGAAGCATTTCTGGCAGAACATCTGGTTGCCGCAAGGTAGACTGCCGAGCCGGTGAAGCTTTGACGAACTGCTTACCAGACGGTTTATCTTTGCTGGACCGCTGAGCTGGCGGTGCTGCTGGGCTGTAGGAGCAGAGGCATCGGACTGCTGACCATGCATTGAAGCTAAGTCTGGTTTCTGCGCAGGTGGTGCCAACTTGTCGGTGTGCTGAGGAGGTCGTGCCAATGTGTTGGTTTGCTGAGCAGGAAGTGCTGACACATTGGTATGCTGATCACACGACTACGGACCGACGGACTGATGAGCAGTTGGTTCTAGACCTACAAACTGCTTAGCAGGCGGTTCCGAAGCATCAGATTGCTTAGCACTCCGTTCCACTAGGTTGGTCTACTGAGCATGTGCTGTAGCTGGGTGTCCCCCTGCTGCTTCAGCGGCCGGCATCTGAATCGATGGTGCGTATTCAGCAGTTGTAGGCCTTGACACTGGTTGCTTTGGGGCGGAGGATAACATGGCCTGTACGCCACAAAGTCGGGCCGGCTGATCACAGGTTGATGTATCAGTCGGCGGATTACGAGTATTAGGTTCTTTGGGGGAAGCACGCGAGAGCTGCTGTGGCAAGGAGAGCATCACTAGTTAAGGGGCGATATTTGTTGCTCTTGGCGGGGCTTCAGGGATCTCATTGATGAACTCTATTTCCTTTCATGGCCACTGGATGTGATGTAACAGTGTTTCTCCCAAGGTCCTTTGCTCATGAAGGTCTCCTAGGACATTCTTGAGGGAAAATTCATTGAATCCAGGCTGTACTTCAGTCATGTAGCACTTCACACAGCCCGGCTTCAATGGCACATTGTCAAAAGAGAGGTCCTCTTCCAAGAAGGGTGGGCAAACTCAGGCTGTTGCACATTTTAATGTACCTTCATAATGTGTAAGCACGCCCTTTAGTCTATCTTTCATTCCAGATAGATCAGATATAGCATCATCACGAGCAGCTGCAGTCTCAGTGTCGCTGGGGTCAGCTGATGCACAGCTACTGTTGTGCTATGTTGTCACGCAATAAGTAGCATCCTCATGCCTGCCTCCCCTCACATCTGTTGGCTATCTGTCAGTGTTACAGTCTTGCTAATCATCATTGACTACTCAACATCCTTTCGAACAGCCGGATACATTTCCTTCCTCAAACTTTCATACAATTCATTCTTCTTCATTTCACTCTTTGCTTTTTTCATGCTGAGCCTCTCTTCTTTGCTGAGTGCGAAAGCCCTCTTGTGTGGGACATTAACACCTATACCCCTTGCACGGCCAGGGGGCTCTTTTGTTTCCAGAGCAATGGACAGAATGTCACATGGCCCTGAGTTCCTGTAGAACCTTCCAGGGATATTGGGAGCCTCTACCATCACTTGATACAATTTTTCGTCATGTGAGTTTTTAAAGTAATAAGTTCCGTCATCATGCCTCATTGCACGTGCCCGCAAGTAGTCTTTGGTGCGTTCGCCCCTGATTTTACTAAAGGCCGGTTCCCCACCCTCCGCTACTGCTTCTTTGTCCTCCTAGTCCCATATCGGTTTCATGCCGTAGTATCCTGCCACACCCATACAGTGGGGGTGTGTGTTATTCTTCTGAAGCTCCGATTGCTTGAAACTCTTCTCAGCAAACTCTTTAGTTGCCCTCGCCCTTTTGAATTCTGCCCAGTCTGCCTTTGTAATTTGGGGGTATGCGGGGATTGGGTCCTTGCCTTCACTAAAGTACTTCTTGTATAGCACGTGCTTCCAGTTTCTCCAAGGATCCCCAGCCTTCTTCAGTGCAGCGTGTTCCACCTGCATTCTCCACTGCTATGGAACATTGAAGTGATCCATGATCTCCCGGATTATCCGCCATGTTTCTGTGTCAGCCTTCTAAAACCCCGGTAGATTTATGTTGAGCCTTGCCCTGCCAACAAATCCACACACACTCCTGAACCTCGTGTGTGCTTTATCAGGTTAGTTGGAGCCCAAGACTTTATATCAATCTCAGTTACTTCATATACACATTTAGGCTGGTGTGTGGGCTTCCTTTGAGCGTACCTTCGTGTCCTGACCGGAAGGGTAATTGCTGCAGCTCTATCCTGTTCAAGATTACTTGATCCCTCACCATCTTCTGAAGACATAGGGTTGTCGGAATCAGATGAAGATACATCGCCTGAAGCATGAGTGTTGTCGCTGCTATTTGGCATCTAAGAACACATGCGAAACTCAGGAAAGGAGGATAAACATAAAACTAACAACTTGGTATCAAGCTTTCTAAACATGTCATGCAATAATTTAGAAAATGTACGACTAAATTGTTAAGTTTGTGTGACTCGGGCTCCCGCGATCCGTAAATCGGCAGTAACTTATTGGAACAAATACAACTTATATGTACTAGTTAGGAAGGTAATAATTAAAATATATACACTCTCCATTATTTTATAGCCAATTTGGGAAGATACGGAACAAAATAGGAAGAGGGATTGTGAGGAAATATGCCTCACCGCGATGGAGAGCAGTAACTAACAGGCTTCTTAATGCAAACCCAGCTAGACCACAAGAGAGGCAAGGATTACAGCATCAATATGCTTCAGGGTGGCTGGCATCCAAACAAAGACGGCGAGGTGCGGGCAACCGCGTGTTGGGAACGGCAGTGGAGGTAGGATTGACGCCGAAGAGCGGGCACATGGCCGGGGTGAGCACGCCGGCGCTGGAGAGGGTCCTGATGTGGATCTAGGGTAGGGGGTTGGCGATGGAGATTGGGTGGACTAGTTGAGTGAAACGCGGGCGGGCCGTGCGGGGTTGTTGGCGGCCTAGGTGAAAAGGGTGGAAAATATCCCCGGTCGCCGCACGGAAAGGCCTATGAAAATGGTTGCCTCTAAGCGCTCGTGTGCACAAAGAGAAAATTTTCGTTTGAAGTGAAGACATACTAATTTTGAAATGAAGACGTGAGTTCATCGTTTCACCTCTAAATTTTTCCCATGTTAAGAAATCACCATTATACCACGGGTTTGATTTGCTGGCGCATTTCAGTTCTCGTGTGCTATATATAAGACATTTTTGGCATTTACCATGCATTTTGGCATATATCAATTCCTAGGCGGACTGCATTTCTTGTCAAAAGGGATCAGGACTGTTGTTCGATCTGGGAGCATCCAATGGTGTAGACATACGATCCGTGGGGTTTGGATTCTGGCTAATCAGAACGCACGACTCAGATCACGCGTGCAGCAAGGGGGGCATCGGCCATGGTTTCGTAGGCACACAACTTTCATGAGTGAACCATGTGCTATTTGAAAACATTTACATTAACTAACAGCACAACCGGGTGGTGAAGGAGTCATCGGACGATGAGCTGCATAAAAAAATCACAACCGGAACTGCATCTGCTGACGAAAGGGTTGAGCATCGTCGTTCGGTCTGGGAGCATCCAACGATGCAGATGTACGATCCGTGGGATTTGGATTCTGGCAAATCAGAATGCATGACTCAGATCGCTCGCGGGGCAGGGGGCATCGGCCACGGTTTAGTGGACACACGGCTTTCGTGAGTGAACCGTGTGCGATTTGAAAACATTTACATTAACTAACAACATTTTTTTGTTTGAATGAAAACATGAGTTCATCGTTTCGCGTCCACATTTTATATATATACCACCACTATGGCCAGCCTTTGTATAGTAGGGAAGTATCATATATACTATAGTATCATGCATATGATACTATATAGCGTATGATATATATATATATATATATATATATATATATATATATATATATCATAGAGCTAGTATATATATACCATAGATGATCGTATTTATGGCCATGTGCATGACACAAAGTAGTATAACATTTATATTATATATGTTACAATACCTATATATGTTACTGCTTCTTTGCCACGCATCATCATATTTGCTATTCTCAAGTGCATGATACCGGCTATGATACCCCCACTATGGCCACCCCTAATGTTGGTCGTAATGGGAGTATAAGGCGGTACCTTATGCATGCCAACTAGACTTTGTGGATGATGTGGCACACAGTTAAATGAGGAAAGAGAGGTTGTGGGCCGTGTATCATATCATGATATACTGTATCACATATTAAAAGTTGTACTACTTTGTGTCATGCATGGAAATTAATAAGGCAACCTAAGATACTAAGACTAGCCACAATGGGTAGTGTAACATGCCCATGTTACTACTCCATGTTACTACCTCTATAGTGGGCAGTAACATATGTGTGGTAACATGCGCAACACTTCATTTATTAAGCTATAGACTCATCTTGCCTTGATACGTGTGATGTTACTCATACTGTTAGACTAGCCACAATGGGAGTAACTTCAGCAGTAACATCAAGTCCAACTAAGCAAATATGCTTATGTGGCAATGAGTTAATGAGGAGAGGTAGTTTGAGTAACTTAGCTAGTTACCGTAACATCACACGTCTCAATGCATTATGAGTCTATAACCTAATAAATGAAGCTTTGCATGCATTACACCACACTTATGTTACTACCCACTATGAAGGTAGTAACATAGTCTAGGGATATGTGTATGTTACTAGTGTATGTTACTATGCACTGTGGCTAGTCTTAATTAGTAACTAGCTATGTTACCACATGCCTCTCTTTCTTCATTTATTTCCTGCCACATCATCTATTTTATCTAGATATGTGTGATGTTACTACCTATGTTACTCCCACTATGGGTATATGTGGTCTAACTTATGATACTATGCATGCATTACAGAGGTAGCTAGCTAGTACTCCCTCCGTCTGGGTTTATTAGGCCTCTTGGCAACACAAGCATGCATGTCCCTTTTTACAAGGCCCACTTTGGAAAGGTGCATGCATGCAACCATTTCATTGGTTGCATTGAAAGCCATTGTTTTTGGTGCCATGGTTGGAAAATTAATACACTTCATGCATGCTTTTTCATTGGTTGCATGCATGTGAGAGAGTGCATTAGGAGTGGAATAGAATAATTAATGTGAGCAAATTACTGTGTCTTGGTCTAAGAGAAGTTGTCTTTAGGCCTAATAAACACAGACGGAGGGAGTATCGATCATATACTAGTATCATGCATGACACATGGGGGGTGTTTGTTTCCAGGGACTTTTTCGTGTAGGGACTAGAACAAGTCCCTCTTAGAAACTTTTTAACCAAACATGAGGGACTACTAGGGACTAAAAGTTGTTTTTCGGGACTAAATGAAGAAGACTCTCAAGGAGAGTCTTTTTTGGGACTTTTTGGGACTTTTCCAACAATGCCCCTCCCTGCACCCATGGCCCCGCCGCCCCATGCTGTTGTTTGGTTGTTATTTTTCTATATACTAGGGGTAACATGGTCATTTAATAACCTCTAGGGAGGGACTAGGGAGTTTTAGTCCCTGGAAACAAATAGGGAGGGACTTTTTAGGGACTAGGGACTTTTTAGTTGGGACTATAGAAAGTCCCAGGACTTATGAACGAAACAGGGCCATAGTAGCATATATAGCATTTATTATGACACACGGTTTCATGATATGATACTTAACCCTCTCTTTCTTCATTTAATGGGAATGAATTTCAAACACCAGGGCACTATTGATTCTCGGCAAAACGTTGAGATACTTTGTTTTTAAATTCTAGTAAATCCAAAACTCGTCTAAAATTCATGAAACTTGGCATGGTATCATGGAGCGGCATCAACATGCCGCGGTAAAAAAATTGTCCCATTTGGGGCAGGTTTGGGTATATGCTTCTCACAAACCAGAGCTTATCACAACAAGCATGATGGTTTCGATAGGGAACGTCCCAACTTTGGGGACGAAATGATATCCATTGCCTCTTATTGCTTTCAATTTTTTTTCTCATGTCAACATAGAACAACACGAGTGTTCTGTCAATTTTTGTGATTTTTCGGAGTTCGTTTGGACATTTTTATGCATTAACTGAATTTCCAATGCATTTGTGTGCATAATTCAAATTTGAACTACATGCACATGCTCCAGCACATATAAATTGGCTGAAAAATCGAATCTGTGTCCTTGGGTGCATATTGTCCCATGCAAGAAATGGGAATGAATTTCAAACGCCAGGGCACCGTTGATTCCCGGTAAAACGTTGAGATATATACTTTGATTTTAAATTCTAGTAAATCTAAAACTCATCTGAAATTCATGAAACTTGGCATGCTATCATGCAATGGCACCCAACGTGTATTTTGTGTGTCCATTTTGAGAGGGAGCACTCGAATAATGACAGCCAACATAGGCATTTCAAAAATATAGCTGCCACTTTAATATCTCAAACGTTTGTATAATTCAAACTGTGTGGTTCTGTTAACCATTGACATGACACCATGTGTATTGGTTTTAATGGCTATAGGAGGTGCCCTGTGGATAGGTGCTTGATTGAACGGGAGGCGTGCGAGCGCAGTCCGGTGCGCAGGCTCACCGGGAAGCGTACAAGCTGGTCAACGCAGGATATGTGCATCTCTTCAACGCAAACGGTTCAGATTACAGTATGCAAATTAAAGCCAGACTTCGGCGCTAAGCCAAGAGAAACTATGAGTTTTCAAAATATGCAGCTAAAAATCAATAGCACTATCTATTTTTTGAAACTAAAATTCATTAATTAAGCATAGATTTCATTCATACTTGAGATTAAGCAATCGTTTTCACCGGGAAGCGAGACAGCCTTGGACCGCCCCGGCCTCGCTCCCACAGGTCTATATTAATGGCGCCGCCGAGTGGCCACATCCCCCCATCCTCGCCACACACACAGTTCCTCTCTCTCTCCGCCCGCATCTTCAATGCCGCTCTGAGTCCTCAAAGCCGTCAGTGTACGAGGATGCCACCGAAGCGCCCCATCGAAGGGAGTGGTGATGCCGGGGCTACTGAAGCATCGGAGCATGACGTGAATATGGAGACAGAGGTTTCCGTCGCCACCGAGGTGATGGACGAGGCTGCCAACAAGCGGAGGTGGTCGAGAAAGAACCGCAAGCAACTCCAGCAGGCCTAGACTTCATCAACAACGTCCCCAATGATATGTTGATAGTCATCATATCCCTCCTCCCAATCAAATATCGGGCGACGACAGCCACCCTTTCCCGGCGGTGGCGGCCCCTATGGTTCCTCACCCCTATCGACCTCCTCGACGCCCACAAGTTCTACCATGGCTATCACCAAAGCTTGGATGCGTTCTCCCAAATCCTCGTCAGTCACCATGGCCCAATCAAAGGCGTTATCACAGGCATGTTCCGTTCCAATGGCAAGGACCGAGCCAAGCTTGACGAGTGGTTCCGATCCCCCGTCATAGATCAGCTCGAGAAGCTCAGTTTTAACGACAGGCATATGTGTTTGCTGCCAACGTCCGCGCTTCGCTTCACGCCCACGTTGCGCCTCGCCAAGTTCATGAACTGCCATCCACCACCCCCCGTTAATGACGCGCCCGCTCTTTTTCTACCATGACTGAAGCACCTCGAGCTCGTCGCCATCTGCATCCCAAAGGATGACATGGAGCGCCTGCTCCACGGCTATACTGCACTCAAGTTCCTTCGTATTCAGGCGATGAATTGGTCGAGTACCTTGCACATCACCTCCAGGACTCTCCGGACTATTTATGTGTGTTGCTGGTGCTGCAACAAGAGATCACAAAAGGTGGACCACAATATGGTCATCCAGGACACACCTTCACTTGAGAGATTACTTGTAGTTGATCAACAAGGATCAAAAAGAATCAATGTCATTTCTGTGCTGAAACTGAAAGTGGTGGGCTACTCGTTTGTGAAATACTACAACTTTTAGGTACAATAGTCGCCTTATACCTCTCCTTCTTGATATAAACGTTATTTCTAGTTTTGAAGATGTATGTTCGTCTGTCATCCAACGAAGCTTCACCCAGACTCTGGGCACAGAGAAGGTCTTGGCATTAGAATCTGTCGGCCCTAACCTTCACCAAGTTGTCAGTTGCCTAAGATGCTTTCCGTGCCTGAAGAAGCTGTATATCGAGGTGATTTTCCTTTCATGTTAAATGTTAACCATAAGGGAGTTCAATTTTTTGCACCTTTTCCCAAGTTTACAATGACAATGTACTACGATTTATGAAGGAATTTTGGAGGATTTTAGGACATACACCCCCACCCCATATTGGTTGTTTCATTCATATGGCTACAATCGTCCATAAGCATTCCCCTTTGGATTCATCTGTACTAGTTTTCTTAGGGAATTTTTCATCCAATCCATCCTCTTGTGAAGAAGGCTACATGTTTCTAGATTGTAAACAAATGCCAATGTTAATCATGCCAGATCGAAGATGGCACATTGAAGCATTTTACAAATCCTGCAAACCAAATGGGCATGTAGGAGTGTTCAAAATTGCAGTAGGCACTAACATGTTCTCTTCTTTTGCAGATAATAATAGGCACGGAGGTGGATAACGTTTATAACGACAATCACATCAAATTCCTGGATCTGCATCCCTCAAATATTACTTTGAACTCCTACCGAGGGACCTTACCGAAGATTACACTCGCTAGGTTCTTTCTTTCCAGAGCAAAGGTGCTTAGTGTACTGAGGTTGAACACACATTTAATTAGGAGAGATGAATGGTATGAATATTAGAGCCGGCAGGTACTACGGAATGGAAGTGACTCAAAAAATGCCAAACTTCATATTGGAAGAGCATATGGCAAAGCAATTGGAAGTCATTGTGTCAAACCCATACATGACCTATCAGCGGCTGATCCCTTTTCAGAAATGACGTGGTTTGCAATGTTTGAATTTGGGCGTTGTAATCTTTGAATTTGAACCTTGCAATATTTATGGCATTTGTTATATTGAACCATTTATGTTCTCTTGTCTCAATGTAAACAGTTCATCCGAGTGAACTTTATGCCGTATATTGCACACACCTTCATCTGGCTGCCTGTTTCTGTTGTTCCACCTCATCACAAACAGTTCATCCGAGTGAACCGTATGCTGTGTATCACACACGCCTTCATCTGGCTGCCCGTATCTTTTGTTACTCCTCATCGCAAATAGTTAATTGAACTGAACTGTATTCCCTTCATCGCACACAGAACCAAAATCTGAACCATGTTTGATGCATACGTCATTACAAATGTTTTGGATATTTTTGAAGGTTCTCTAACACCACCGTTTTCGATTATTGCATTGCACACAGTTTCTCGAAGGGTCTTTGATCATAGTGTCGCATTAGCAGTATCCTGCAGTACTGGAGGGTGGGGTTTCGCGGCTGGAGCAGAGAGGTTATGGCGGCCTAGGATTTCGAATGGCAAAAAGGAGGCGATGGGAGGGGGGAACCATGACTTAGGGACGCGCTTGTCCAAAATGTAAGGTGTGTTCACTACAAAAACATACACTTCCGTAATGATACGTGTTTGTCAAAGAAGGTCACATTTTTTGTCATGCATGTACATCCATGACAATTTTATGATAGAATCAAGATAGTCATACATGTGTTGTCGTAGAAGTGTTCCATGACATTACCAAAATTATCATCATGGAAGTGTCCACTTCCAAGACGATAAATCGCGCGTCATAGAAGTGCTTTCGTCAAGGGTGACCGACACGTGACATCCACCGTAATGGGACGCCGTTAAGCTATCGGGTCCGGTTTTGGGTACAATAACCCGCTAACAGCCACGACAATGTCGATTTTCCACGGGTAAAATTCTCATTGGCCGACGGAACCACGTGTCAGCTCCGCGTTGGCACAGGTGTCACTCATCCAATGGGCGAGATGCGCCTATGATATGTTGACACGTGGACCGGCCCAAAAGTGGCCCATAAAGATTAAATGGGCCGGCCCAACTAAAGGCCCACAAGATTTTGCGGACCATAATGGGTGAGCCCAGCTAAAGGCCCACAAGATTTTATGGTCCATAATGGGCCAGCCTAGCTAAAGGCCCATAGGATTTTCAGGACCATAATGGGCCATCCAAGCTAAAGGCCCATGAGATTTTGCCGACCATAATGGGTCGGCCCAGCTAAAGGCCCACAAGATTTTGAGGACACTAGTGGGCCAGCCCATTAACAGGCTGCCATATTTTGGGCCAAATGTCGGACCATATTTGATCCGGTCCATTAATAGCCTGCAAAGTTTCGGGCCTAATAAAGGCCCATATGAGATTCGGCCCGTTAAAAGCCTACCATGTTTTGGGCCAAATTACGGCCCAGATCAGATCCGGCCCATTAAGAGGCTTTGGGCTAAATTATGGCCCATATCAAATTCAGAGCGTCAACTGGACACTGTGCTTTTGGGCCCACTTGCTGAAGGCCCATTTAGTAATTCGGCCTGTTATTAGTTTTGGCCTGTTAAAGGCCAGTTTAACATTTCGGCCCTATATTTATTTCGGCCTGTTAAAAGCCCGTCATATAGTTGGGCCTAACTACGGCCCACTTTGCATCCGGCCTGCTCACAGCCGATAATCTGATTGGGCCAAACAAGGACCGAGACAATTTTGTCCTGTTAACAACCTGTGATGCGATTGGCACAATCATGGGTCGGGGTCTATTTCAGCCTGCTGCCGGCCCGTGAGCTGTTCGGCATGTTTCAGGCCCAACCTACTTTTCAGCCTCCTAAAAGCCCATTTAGTTTTCTTGCAAAAATAGGGCCGGCGGTTTACTCGGCCTATTAAAGGCCTGAATCTACTAGTGGGCCAGTTTACATTTAGGCCTGTTAACGGACCAAGATGACGGGGCCCGTGATGCGGATCATACATAGTGATGTGCATGATGGCCCGATTATGTACCGTAATTTTACGGTTTGGCCGGTTTACTACGAAGACAGGATATATATATACAGTAAAATAACTGCAGCGTCGTGAATAAGAAAAAACCTAGACTATACAATAAAGAAATTATGACATATTACATCCACTAGGCATCAAAGTTCGCCACTATGATAATAAAGCACAAGCAGACAGCAGATTACATACACTGGGCATCAAAGATCGCCACCAATGCAAATAAACACACCGCCAAAATAATATACAAAACCGACATCACTTGAATAGAGTTCAAGAAAGGTTAGCCCTATTCGGGAGCTACAGCGCAAGCAGCTGAGCAAGCTGGTGAGACTGTGCTTGTTTGACACTTATATCCTCCTCACTCTAAAAGATAAACAAGCAGACAGATGACATGTTTTGTACATATAAGTATCAATGCTGACAATTCATCACATTTCTTACTGACGAATAAAGTGACACAGTTTAAAATAACATTAACAGAATATGGTATTGTTTAGGTCAAGACATGGCAGGAAATGACATTGTGAAGGAGTTGGCAGCTCCACGACACCACTGGATTACAGATCAAGAACTCATAAGTATCACTGGTTAGTGTGTTGTCAATTTATTCCATTTCAGATTGGCAAATAAAAAGATGGTTTAAATAATAGTAGAATGATATGACATTGTTCATAGTTAAGACATTGCAGAATATGACATTGTGCTATAGTGGGTAGGTTCACCACACCGCTGGATTATGGATCAAGAACAGAAGCATACATGCAGTGCAAAAGAAGATCACTTGCTCTATATAGTTTAATTTACATGGTATGAAGAAGGAACTTGGTTGTACAAATGGAAACTTAAATTGAGATGGACAAACTTTTGTTTATGAACTACATAATAAACTTTAAACATGCAATTTGATGCAAACACCAAAAATAAACAGTTGTTGCAGTCATGCCTAACCAAATATACACAACAAACTTTGAAGGCTTGAGAAGGACAAACTTACATTATTGGTGAAGACAGGCTCTATAAAGCCCTTGTCCATGCTGATGGGGGGGGGGGCAATTCAAGAAGTTTACCACAGAATCTTCTTCATAAGCATTGCCTTTATTCTACATTTTGTTAAGAGTAAATATAAATGTGATAATATAAGAAGAAATGGAGAATATTTAAGATAAGATGAAGAGTGATGCTACATAACCAAGTAGCTATAAAGGTAAGTACAACGATACATGCAAAAGGTACAGCTAAGAGCAATGGAGAGCTAAACTTCTTCAGTATCATCGATGTTATCCAACCTTATGGTAAGAGTAAATATAGATCTGATGTGTAGAAAATGGAGGGCAAAGAAAAATAAGCTGCAGAGTGATGGTACATGAACAACTACCTATCAATATAAGTACACTAATAAAGGACAGGAGGTACTTACATGAACAATGCAGAGCTAAAAAAATTCATTGGCATTGGGTATATTCTACACTAATGTGACCATTCATACAGATCAGATAATTTGGAGCGAACAACTGATGAGCAAGCTATCATGCATACCACTGTCACATAATGAACCAGGTATGCATGCAAGTACAGTGATACAGGACAACAGGTACTAACAAGAGCAAAGCCGCGGGCAGCATATTTGCAATATCCTATCATTCTTTTCAAACCGGAATTCTTCTTCGAGTAGATTTCCTACAAAAAGTTCTGTAAGGCACATGCGGAAAAGTAGAAGTTCAAATTTTCATGTGATATCATAGACAGTCCCTCATCCTGGGAACGAGACCAGTGCATAACAAGGTTTTTCCATTCAATGTCTTCTAAATTTAGCAAAGGAGACTTCATCGGAATTTCGTTTATAGACTTGCCATCAAAGTGTGATTTCCTCAGGTAACACTAATACTGCTACGTTGCTTCCTTGAAAAGCGCAAGCAAGCTTTGCTCGTCATGACTGTCCAGATTGACCCTCGCCTACTTACAAAAATTTAATGTAAATCATTGATGTGTTCAATCAGCAGAAAACAAGAAAATAATCACCATGAATAATAGCACTTACACGTAAGTGGGACAGGAAGATGTGAAAATGGTGTTTGTCTTCACTATAATCTTCCCATGATGGGAATATATGCACGTAGTCCATAGCAACATTGAAAGCATTGTCTTTTAAACTGGTAATAACTGGAATGGGGTTCCAATCTACAGGAATTGGCCGTCTCTGCAGTTGGGATAGGTCTTCGGCCAGTGGACTTGTTGTACTTTTTGCTGGAGCGGGATTTTTCTGTGGTACTGCTGGTGCTATGGCAACTGAAATCGGCATACCTTTTGCTGGAGTGCAGGTCCTATGTGGTGGGGCTAGTGGTGTGGCCAATGAAGTATGGGTACAGTCTGCTGGAGTCGGTCCTACGTTTTGTGTCACTGGTTGTACAACCAATGTAAGTGGGGTGTTGTTTGATTTCTTTGGCACCACCACATTTTTCAAGGACTTTGTTGGTGCTCCTTCAGGTTCGGCAATCACCCTCTTCCTTTTTGATGTCTGATGCACAAGAACAACATTTGAGTGGAAAACCATGGTATGAGGACAGATGGAATATGTATTGATAATGGATGGGCATGGCATGTAGACATATATGATGAGTAAACTAAGCAGATGGCGGTGCAACAAAGTATAAGAAATGCAAGACAACATATGCAAGATACGCGCAATCAATAAAACGTCGCCAAATTAGAACAGGGACCTTGCTGGGTGAATAGGACAGGCCATCTGCCTTTGACTCCTCGAGGTTAGAATACACATTAGGGTCATATTCTGAAAAAGAATCTACAGGTGGGGAGCGTATGAGTTTCATTGCATCCAGAATGGCACTCAATGCCTTGGTGCCAATTTTGTAAGTCATTGTAGTGTTTAGCTTCAAGAGTGAACTGCTGCTAGTGCGACAAAAAGCAGCTACACAGATCATAGTGTAGATATAACGGGAAAACGTAAGCATCAGAGTAAAATCAGCAAAGTGGAACTTGTTGGAATATATGTGCTAGTATTGCCGGTACGGCTAGAAAGGCTTCGGATACCAACTCTCTTCAACTGAAGGTGCGGTACTGTTAATATCAGTGTAACTCTCAAAGGCGACACAACTCCCTGCATTTCCTTGCTATTCTCATAGGATTCAAGTGGGCAGGCCACTACAAATCATGTTCCTATGTTTAAAAAATCCTATGAATCAAAGAGGCCCAAAGAGTTCAAAGTGTCCATCACAACCGACCATATAGACCTCTACACTGCAAATGTCCCTGCTCATCTTCACTACAAGGAACATACTATACTACTATCATACTCCCTCCGTTCCAAAATATAAGTCTTTGTAAAGATTTCCACTATGGATCACATACAGATGTATACAAATACATTTTAGAGTGTAGATTCACTCATTTTGCTCCATATGTAGTCCATGGTGGAATCTATACAAAGACTTGTATTTAGGAATGGAGAGAGTACTTATTAAAGAAGAACAGAAGAGGAACATGCTAAAGAAGAGCAAGCAGATTTTGGATAATAAAATGTTCGTTGCGCAGTGCCCACACATGATGAACCAGAGCGCATAAAGAATGCAACTCCCTGCTATCTCTATATATGTGGTGAACGTGCTTTTTGAAAGTAAAGTAGGAACATTAGCTGACCAATTAAACGTTATCTGTTTTAGTAATATCAGCATCATATCAGATTTGTATTTGAGCAACAAGTTTGGAATTATGAGTGGCACATTGTTTAGCTTGATCGATTCAGGAGCAGTGCTAAGTAGGTACGATGATGGTACTAAATATAAAGGCATGTCTGGATGCAAGTCGCGTGACTTTTGTCATTTGGGTCAGTCGACCATTTCAGGTGGATGGATGAAGATCCTAAGTCTCCGAACCCTTCTTCTTCCTCGTCTCCGATTCTTCCCATACAGAACACCGCACATGCTGCCGGCCGGACCACCAGCCCCCACTGCCTGTGTTCCTCCGCCACCCCCACCCCCACACCCACCCCCACCCGCGTCAAGTTTTCTTCGTTCGACGAGGCCCCACCACCCCCCCACAACCACCATCCCCAGCTGAGCCCCTTCCTTCGCACCGGCGAACTAAGGCGAGCTCTGAAAAATCAACTGACCCAATTTTGCAATTTAGTCTACTGTCATTTAACTACTTTGGAATATAAAAGGGGAAAACCATAAGCATTGCGAGTATAGTGTTGAGCGTGCCATGGCGGATCTGAAGGTGCAAATGGGACAAAGGGAACTTCGCAACCAATGTTTCCTTTCAACTAGCAAGTAAGTGATGGACTAGAAATCAGAGTAAAGCAGTGGCGATCTATTTTCTTGATGCGATAAATAAGTTGAGCAGATACGACAGAGTACTACCTCTGGTGCGGCGCCATGTATCCATCTGCTGAGAATTTGACGGTGCTTCGGTAGCGATGGCTGTCGGCGGCATGGAAGCAGATCTAGGAGGGTAGACGGTGGCGGCAGGGCATGGTGGACGAGACGGTCATAGGAGCGGCGCTGGCAAGGTGGACGATGGCAGGGATGAAGCGAGAGGACGGGATGCAAGGATCCCGGTCCGAAGCCATGGATGAGAGAGGTCGATCTCTTGGAATGGACTACGGCACCGGGGTATCAGCTCCGGCATGGTAGAGGAGCACGACGGTGGATGGGGTGGCGGACGGAGGAGGCTGGGGTGGAGAGGGTGTTTTGGCGCCCACGGAGTACGAATGGGGAAATGGAGGGAGAGAGGAAGGGGGAACCATGTCTTCAGGGCGCGCTTGTCTCAAATGAGAGGAAATTTACCGTTTCAAATTTCCTACATCATAGCAATATTAGTCAGTTGGGGATAGGATGGTAATCTCGCATACACCAAATATTTGCCAACGAGAGTTTGTTTTTGGCGCCCACCGTGTATGAATTGGGGAAGGAGTCGATTTCGGCCGAGAAGACACTGTGTTTTGGCGCCCATCATGTATGAATCCGAGTGAGAGGCGGTTATGTCACGTTTGAGTGAAATTACAAACCTACCCCTATCAAAACCTATAAAAATCGAGCCAATAGGCTTTGCGTGGCAGGGATAGGCAGTAATTTCCATCTCGCAGATTTTGGTTTCGGGCGGTTACTGTGACTTTCCCCGCTTCGTTCAAATTTTGCAGAGTGCACATTTTCCGTGCCAACTCAATTCGAATCTCATTTGTATTCTATTTTTGTTCGGGTAGGATCCATTTTCGATTGGAATAAAATTCTATATACATCATTTTTTATATATTTTTTCAAAAGCACAACACCCTTTATACATAAATATGGTTTACAAATGGCATGATCTCAGATTCATAAGGTTGTATCCATCTTAATTTGGATTTTCAAATATTTGAAACCACTTTATGTTGAAATCCAATGTATGCATTCCTCGCTAACTGTCTCCAATTAATGTGTGTTTCATGCGGGATTTTTTTACTTCTCAAACATGTATAATGTGTTCCACACATGCAACATATAGTGTAATCTTGTTTAGACATTAATTGCTTATAAACCATGCATTGTCTCTAATTAAAGAATCTATGGATCACTAATATTCATAAACTATATAACATTACACGTGTCCCCAAATTCAAATGAATATGCATGTTTGATACACCAATTTGCGTTATGATATTATCGATGTCGTGATCTCCAGTTTAAATATTTGAATCCCCTTTAATCCAGATATTCGTCTCATATAGCTATCACTCATGCTTATATAGGAGTATCTCTCTAGACCTATACGCGTTCATCATCTATCGGGTATCTCTCGTGCTACCTGTATGTCGACAATGATCATTTATCTTCGTAACACACTGACGGTACTCTCTCCCTCAACCTTCATCACTCTACCTATCTCTAAGTATATATCGCTCCCTGCTATGTGTCTCTAACTATGATTCTCCATGTGGAATCTCTTTCTCTCACACAAACACAAACTTTGTCTCCCGGGGTCTCATTTCTCTCTACTATTCCTTGTGTGCCACTCGCACACCCCCTCTCACACAGAGATGTCTTTCGCTCCTTACGTATGAGAAGCTACAACTCTTCCTCTTAAATATCTATTTCTCACACACAAACACAAACTCTGTCTCCTAGAGTCTCATATCTCTCCACCATTCTCTTGTATGTCGCTCACACACACTCTCTCTCCCTACAGATATCTTGTGTTCTCTCACATGTCTCTTAGCTATCACTCTCGTTGTGAAATATCTTTCTCTCTCACAGACACAAAACTCTGTCTCTCGGGATCTCATTTCTCTCTAATATTTGTTTGTATGTTACTCACATGCACCCTCTCTCTATCTCTCTCACACCCACACACATAACTCAGCCTTATGATCCACTCGACTCCTATCTCTAACGCACACTAGCTAGCATCTTTATCTTTCTATTTATCTGTTTCTCCATCAACCTTCTTTCTCGCCCTCACTCTTGCTTCCTATCACGCACACTACATATGTTTCTCTCTACATGAAGTCAAGTGCCCTCTTTTTATCTTTCTCTCTCACACACATAACTTCACCCTCTGAACCACCCAGCGGTCATCTCCAACACTCAAACTAGCGGATGTCCCTCTAGCTAGCATCTCCATCTCTATATGTATCTGTAGTTTCTCTGTCAACATTTCTTTCTCACACGCACTCTTGCTTCCTATCACCCACACTATATATGTCTCTCCATACATGCATTTATAGGTTGATCTCTTTTGCACAATCGTTGTGTCTCACTTCCTCTGCTCGCCATAGATGCATGCTCCGGCCCACGCCACTATCTCTTAAAGACAAAAACACATGCTCAATTGTCGGGCTTCTTCCCTGCACTCTCACATGCATGCATATTGTCATACCGATCCGTCTCTCCCATGTCGTTGATCTTATGACTTATGTCTTCTTTCTTTTATCTCGATCATGCGCGCGCGCGCACACACACATCCCATGTATACATGTATACCTCTCGCACATGCAGGTTCAAGGTCTCTATGTCTCCATACGTAGTTAATTACCCTAAACCCTAACGCCACATTGAATCGTTCTCTTCTTGTGTGCACATAACTTCCGCCTGGATGGGTAAAACACACACTCACACTTAACAATCTCCTTCTAGCTACCCCCCTCTCACTCTTCCCCTATATCCCCGAAACCAATAAGACCATCCCTTCGTTTAATTCCCGCCTACATGCACCATCGATATATAGTAGTCCTCTTCGGTGTCTCTCGAACAAACACGTTCTCTCGATGTTGACTCCTCTCACGCGCACACACCATCTCTTCCCTCTCTACGGGCCGTTTCTCTCTCGCACCCCATCGTTGGTGGCCTCTGCCATACACATCACCTCTCTATGATGAAGCCACACACACTTAAATTACATCCACCACCGAGGACCCCACATCACACACACGCGCACACGCACCCACCCACCCACCCACACACACACAGACATGCACGCACGCACCCACCCACACACACACACTAAAACTCCATCACACACACACACCCACCCACACACCCACCCACACACACTCACACACAATAAGACTCCATCTCACACACACATGCTCTAGGCGGAGCATTTGTTCCTACCACCGTTCATCCAACCTAACCCATATGATAAACAATCACCTTAATTTAGTTATATAACATGGACAAATTCCACTTTACTTTAGTAGTTAGCAAACTTATCATCTCTACTCTTATAAAAAACCGAGTTGGTGATGATGGTGTGCCTGCCATCTTGTAATATAGACCGTCTGATCTATATCTGAGGGATAGAAAGCAAACTATGATAATTTTACAAAAGATACACACACCTCTCTCCACATCCTTATCTCCCACAACCTCATTGCTGAGCAATTAAAAAAGGAAGTCTCTGGAACAATCTAGCATGGTGGCCACTGCCGCCTGCTGGCGCCGTCCATCCCCATACCTCCGCCCAGTGCGACCACCAGTCACTGATACGTCTCCGTCGTATCTATAATTTTTTATTGTTCCATGACAATATTCTACAACTTTCATATACTTTTGGCAACTTTTTATACTATTTTTTGGGACTAACATATTGATCCAGTACCCAGTGCCAGTTCCTGTCTATTGCATGTTTTATGTTTCGCAGAAACCCCATATATATCAAACAGAGTCCAAACGGGATAAAAACGGACGGAGAATTATTTTGGAATATTTGTGATTTTTGGGAAGTAAAATCAACGCGAGACGGTGCCCGAGGTGGCCACGAGACTGGGGCCCAGGCCCACTCCAGGTGGGCATGCCCCCACCCTTGTGGGCCCCTCGTAAGGCGGTTTATCCCCTTCTTTCGCTGCAAGAAAGCTAATTTTTGGAAAAAGATCTGGGCGAAGGTTTGAATCCAATTGGAGTTACGGATCTCTGGATATAAAAGAAACGATGTCAGGGCAGAATCAGAGAACGCAGAAACAGAGAGATAGATCCAATCTCGGAGGGGCTCTCGCCCCTCCCATGCCATGGGAGACAAGGACCAGATGGGAAACTCTTCTCCCATCTAGGTAGAAGGTCAAGGAGGAATAAGAAGAAGGGCGACCCTCTCCCCCTTGCTTCCGGTGGCGCCGGAGCGCTGCCGGGGGCCATCATCATCACCGCGATCTTCACCAACACCTCTGGCATCTTCACCAACATCTCCATCACCTTTCCCCATCTATATTCAGCGGTCCACTCTCCCGCAACCCGCTGTACCCTCTACTTGAACATGGTGCTTTATGCCTCATATTATTATCCAATGATGTGTTGCCATCCTATGATGTCTGAGTAGATTTCCGTTGTCCTATCGGTTATTGATGAATTGCTATGATTGGTTTGAGTTGCATGTTTATTATTGGTTCTGTCCTATGGTGCTCTCCATGTCGCGCAAGCATGCGGGATTCCTGCTATAGGGTTTGTAATATGTTCATGATTTGCTTATGGTGGGTGGCGTGAGTGAAAGAAGCACAGACCCGAGTAAGTAGGTTGTTTGCGTATGGGATCAAGGGGACTTGATACTTTAATGCTATGGTTGGGTTTTACCTTAATGATCTTTAGTAGTTGCAGATGCTTTCTAGAGTTCCAATCATAAGTGCATATTATCCAAGAAGAGAAAGTATGTTAGCTTATGCCTCTCCCTCAAATAGAATTGCAATAGTGATTACCGGTCTAGTAACGTAGTCAATTGCTTAGGGACAATTCCACAACTCCTACCACCACTTTTCCACACTCGCTATATTTACTTTATTGCTTCTTTATCTAAACATCCCTTACTTTTTATTTACATGTTCTTTATTATCTTGCAAACCTATCCAACAACACCTACAAAGTACTTCTAGTTTCATACTTGTTCTAGGTAAAGCGAACACTAAGCATGCGTAGAGTTGTATCGGTGGTCGATAGAACTTGAGGGAATATTTGTTCTACCTTTAGCTCCTCGTTGGGTTCAACACTCTTACTTACCGAAAGAGGCTACAATTGATCCCGTATACTTGCGGGTTATCAAGACCTTTTTTTCTGGCACCGTTGCCGAGGAGTCATAGCGTGGGGTGAATATTCTTGTGTGTGCTTGTTTGCTTTATCACTAAGTAATTTTTATTTGCTGTTCTTAGTTGTTTTCTATCTTTAGTTATGGGTAGGAAATGCAAAATACCAAAAAAATTAGTTGTACCTACTACACCAATTGTTGAAGAACCACTCAAAATCTATCACACTCCTGAAGCTTTTTACTTGGATCATCTTCGATCCCTTTGTGCTCGTGCTGAAACCCCAACTAGCTTAGTTGAGGGCAAATCTTTAGATGAGAATGCTTATTATGTGCGACACCATATATCTGAAAAAGGGAAACTTTTACTGGGTCAAATTCATCGTTTGCAATGCTATGCTTGGAATTTATGTGAAATATATGATGTTACTTGTTGTTCTGAAAACCCTAAGAAACACCTTCCCTATAAATGTGAGTTTATTGATAATGGGATCGTATCTTCGTATGCTAAGGGTGTTTATAATTACTATGATGTTCAACAAATTGAAGAATTTGTTGCTTTTAAGGGTACTTATGAAATTGCTTCTTTGATTGAAAAGTATGATGCCACTGTTTAGAAATCTGAAAATTTTGCCATAGTTGAATATTGTTATGATAATTATGCTTCTAATGCCTATGTTAAACAATATATTGAGAAAGTTTCCGCTGTCCAAGAAGAGACTAATATTTTGCAGGAAGCTATGGAAGAAGAAATTGAGGAAACTATGAGCTCGTTGGATGAAAAAGATGATGAGGAGAGCGAAGAACAAAAGGAGGAAGAGCGGATTAGCTACCCGTGCCCACCTTCTAATGAGAGTAACTCTTCAACTCATACATTGTTTAATCCCCCTTCGTGCTTACCGAAGGATGATTTCTATGATAATTGTTATGATCTCGTTGATTCTCTTGAAATATCCCGTTTTGATGATGCTTGCTATGCTTGTGGCCAAGATGCCAATATGAATTATGCTTATGGAGATGAACTTGCTATAGTTCCTTATGTTAAACATGAATTTTTTTCTATTGCACCCACGCATGATAGTCGTATTATCCTTTTGAATTCTCCAAACTACACTATATCAGAGAAGTTTGTGCTTATTAAGGATTATATTGATGGGTTGCCTTTTACCATTGCACATGATAATTTTGATAGATATAATATGCATGTGCTTGCTGCTCCTAATTGCAATTATTATGAGAGAGGAACTATATCTCCACCTCTCTATGTTTCCAACACGATAGACTTGCAAGAAACTGTTTATACTATGCATTGGCCTTTACTTGGTGTGCATGAATTGTTCTTTTGTGACATGCCGATGCATAGGAAGAGAGTTAGACTTCATTGTTGCTTGATATATGTTACTTTGTTCTCACTACTAAATTACAAATCATTGTTAATTAAAATTGGCTTTGATATACCTTGGGATCCGGGTGGATCCATTACTTGAGCACTATATGCCTAGCTTAATGGCTTTAAAGTAAGCGCTGCCAGGGAGACAACCCAGAAGTTTTAGAGAGTCATTTATTTCTGTTGAGTGCTTTTATATAGTTTAAAAATAAAAAATAAATAAAGTGGGGAACCTAAAAGTTTTCAAAAAGGAAAGTGAAAGTGAGATAGACAAGCATTGTTGAAGTGGGAGAGCTCCTTGAACTTTGTTCATGCTCACGGAAACTTTGTGAATCTTAATTACAAAAACTTTTCATAAAAAATAATTATCCCCTTGTACAATTCCATTGTATTATAAAAATAATGTGCTAAGGTTTGCCTTTAGGATGTTTACAATGCTTGTTGGTTTGTAAGGTGCAGGACAGAAACTTTGGCTGTAGTGCGTGATTTTACATTTTTTACTGGAACGTCAAATGTTTCTGATTCTTTTTGCACTATATTTCTGTACACATTTTTTATTTTTCCTAATTTTGGTAGAATTTTTGTATAAAAGAAGTATGGTGAATGTTCAGATTGCTACAGACTGTTCTGTTTTTGACAGATTCTGTTTTTGATGCATAGTTTACTTGTTTTGATGAATCTATCAATTTCTATTAAGTGAATTAAGCCATGGAAAAGCTATATTACAGTAGACACAATGCAAAAACAAAATATTAATTGGTTTTCTACAGTACCTAGAGTAGTGATTTGCTTTATTATACTAACGTATCTTACCGAGTTTTTTGTTGAAGTTTTGTGTGGATGAAGTGTTTGATCGAGGATGACTCGATAGGAGGAAAAGGAAGAGAGGCAGGAGCTCAAGCTTGGGGATGCCCAAGGCACCCCAAGTAAATATTCAAGGAGACTCAAGCATCTAAGCTTGGGGATGCCCCGGAAGGCATCTCCTCTTTCTTCAACAAGTATCGGTATGTTTTCGGATTTGTTTCGTTCATGTGATATGTGCAAGTCTTGGAGCGTCTTTTGCATTTAGTTTTCACTTTTCTTTTATGCACCATGCTGGTATGAGATAGTCCTTGGTTGATTTATAGAATGCTCATTGCACTTCACTTATATCTTTTGAGTGTGGCTTTATAGAATGCTTCATGTGCTTCACTTATATCATTTGAAGTTTGGATTGCCTGTTTCTCTTTACATAGAAAACCGCCATTTGTAGAATGCTCTTTTGCTTCACTTGTATTTTTTAGAGCATGGGCATATCTTTTGTAGAAAGAATTAAACTCTCTTGCTTCACTTATATCTATTTAGAGAGATGACAAGAATTGGTCATTCACATGGTTAGTCATAAAATCCTACATAAAACTTGTAGATCGCTGAATATGATATGTTTGATTCCTAGCAATGGTTTTGCGATATAAAGGTGGTGATATTAGAGTCATGCCAGTGGGCGACTGTGGATTAGTAGAAATGCTTGTGTTGAGGTTTGTGATTCCTGTAGCATGCACGTATGGTGAAACGCTTTGTGATGAAGTTGGAGCACAATTTTATTTATTTATTGTATTCCTTATGAGTGGCGGCCGGGGACGAGCGATGGGCTTTTCCTACCAATCTATCCCCCTAGGAGCATGCGCGTAGTACTTTGTTTTCAATGGCTTGTAGATTTTTGCAATAAGTATATGAGTTCTTTATGACTAATGTTGAGTCCATGGATTATACGCACTCTCACCCTTCCACCAGTGGTAGCCTCTCTTCTGCCGCACAACTTTCGCCGGTACCTTACACCCACCATATACCTTCCTCAAAACAGCCACTATACCTACCTATCATGGAATTTCCATAGCCATTCTGGGATATATTGCCATGCAACTTCCGTCATCATCATATACATGACTTGAGCATTCATTGTCATATTGCTTTGCATGATCGTAAGATAGCTAGCATGACGTTTTCATGGCTTGTCCATTTTTTATGTCATTGCTACGCTAGATCATTGCACATCCCGGTACACCTCCGGAGGCATTCATATAGAGTCATATCTTTGTTCTAGATATCAAGTTGTAATATTGAGTTGTAAGTAAATAGAAGTGTGATGATCATCATTATTAGAGCATTGCCCAAGTGAGGAAAGGATGATGGAGACTATGATTCCCCACAAGTCAGGATGAGACTCCGGACTTAATAAAAAAAAGAGGCCAACGAAGCCTAAATAAAAAAAGGGAAAGGCCAAAGAAGCCTATTAAAAAAAGAGAAAATAAAAAAATGAGAGAAAAAGAGAGAAGGGGGAATGTTACCATCCTTTTACCACACTTGTGCTTCAGAGTAGCACCATGTTGTTCATAGAGAGAGTCTCCTATGCTTTCACTTTCATATACTAGTGGTTCATTATAGAACTTGGCTTGTATATTCCGATGATGGGCTTCCTCAAATGCCCGAGGTCTTCATGAGCAAGCAAGTTGGATGCACACCCACTTAGTTTTCAGTTTGAGCTTTCATACACTTATAGCCCTAGTGCATCCGTTGCATGGAAATCCCTACTCACTCACATTGATATCTATTGATGGGCATCTCCATAGACCGTTGATACGCCTAGTTGATGTGAGACTTTCTTCTCCTTTTTGTCTTCTCCACAACCACTATTCTATTCCACCTATAGTGCTATATCCATGGCTCACGCTCATGTATTGCATGAAAGTTGAAAAAGTTTGAGATTACTAAAGTATGAAACAATTGCTTAGCTTGTCATCGGGGTTGTGCATGATTAAATACATTGTGTAATGAAGATAGAGCAATAGCCAGACTATATGATTTTGTAGGGATAACTTTCTTTGGCCATGCTGTTTTGAAAAGACATGATTGCTTTATTGGTACGCTCGAAGTATTATTGTTTTTATGTCAAATGATATACTATTGCCTTGAATCACTCATGTCTTAATATTCATGCCATGATTAGATACATGATCAAGATTATGCTAGGTAGCATTCCACATCAAAAATTATCGTTTTTATCATTTACCTACTCGAGGACGAGCAGGAATTAAGCTTGGGGATACTGATACGTCTCCCTCGTATCTATAATTTTTTTTGTTCCATGCCAATATTCTTCAACTTTCATATACTTTTTGCAACTTTTTATACTATTTTTTGGGACTAACATATTGATCCAGTGCCCAGTGCCAGTTCCTGTCTGTTGCATGTTTTATGTTTCGCAGAAACCCCATATCAAACGGAGTCCAAACGGGATAAAAACGGATGGAGAATTATTTTGGAATATTTGTGATTTTTGGGAAGTAAAATCAATGCGAGACGGTGCCCGAGGTGGCCACAAGACAGGGGCCCACGCCCACTCTAGGTGGGCGCGCCCCCATCCTCATGGCCCCCTCGTAAGGCGGCTGATCCCCTTCTTTGGCCGCAACAAAGCTAATTTTTGGAAAACTATCTGGGTGAAGGTTTCAATCCGATCGGAGTTACGGATCTCCGGATATAAAAGAAACGGTTCCTGGGCAGAATCAGAGAATGCAGAAACAGAGAGAGATAGAGAGATAGATCCAATCTCGGAGGGGCTCTCGCCCCTCCCACGCCATGGGAGCCAAGGACCAGATGGGAAACTCTTCTCCCATCTAGGGAGAAGGTCAAGGAAGAAGAAGAAGAAGAAGAAGAATGGGGGCCCTCTCCCCCTTGCTTTCGATGGTGCCGGAGCGCTGCCGGGGGCCATCATCATCACCGCGATCTTCACCAACACCTCCGCCATCTTCACCAACATCTCCATCACCTTCCCCCATCTATATTCAGTTGTCCACTCTCCCGGAACCCGATGTACCCTCTACTTGAACATGGTGCTTTATGCTTCATATTATTATCCAATGATGTGTTGCCATCATATGATGTCTGAGTAGATTTCCATTGTCCTATCGGTTATTGATGAATTGCTATGATTGGTTTGAGTTGCATGTTTGTCGGATTTTGGGTTCCGGCAGACCCTCAAGGTTCGAACTCTGGGGTGCACGCGGAGATCACACCCCCTGCCTACCCAAGTCTCGTCGCCTCGCAAGGATCTAAACTACACGAAGAACAACACAGAGGACACGAGATTTATACTGGTTCATGCCACCATTGTGGTGTAATACCCTACTCCAGTGTGTGGTGTGGTGGATTGCCTCTGGGGACGATGATGAATAGTACAAGGGAAGAATAGCCTCACGAGGGTCTGTTCTTGGCTGGTGCGATGAACTGCTAGGGGAGTTCAGTCACCTCTCTCTCTCTCTCTCGGTATCAAATGCCTCTAGTCTCTTCTGTCTCCATATGCGGATCCCCCTACCCTGTGGGTGGCTAGTCCTATTTATAGGCAGAGGCCCTGGGCCTCTTCCCAAATATTGAGCGGGAAGGGAACATCTAGTACACTTATCCTGACTAAAGTTGGTCCTCGCCTGCCAAAGACCCTGACGATGACGCCGGCTTGGGCTCCACGATGACCTCCATCCTTCCGTCCTGCTGGTCTTAGTCTTGTTGCACCGAAATGGTTGCCTTTGCTTGATACTCTCGCCTGCGCGTGCCCCCTTTGCACCAAAGAGGAAACAAGGACTCTGCGCAGGCTGGCGCCCGCCTGGCTCCCGCCTAGCCTTGGTCGTTATGGCTTGCATCATGAGCACCTCGCGAGGTACCCCGCCTTGATCTCTCCGCCTCCTCGTGAGCCAGCCTAACGAGGCCGTGCCCGAGGAAGCCTCCTGTCGTCCGCCCCGCGAGGCTTGGCCCCTCGCGAGGGTCTTGAGAATGTGTGGATGAAGATGGGTCGTACTAGGCCACTCCTGGAGCCACGCCGCAGGCTGCAGGCAGGCAAGTCTGGGTACCCCCATTCCCAGAACGCCGACAGTAGCCCCCGGGCCCAAGGCGCGCCTAGACTTGGCTTAGCAAAGAAGCGAAGGGGCAAGTGCGAAGCGCCGCGGGCCCCAATAGCCTAAGGCCTTGGGCGTCGTGTGGCGATTGATTGGACGTGGGCGTCCTGGCTCCCCCACGATGCCTCGGCAACTGCATGAATTGAAAAGTCCCTGCATGCAAAACGGGTCATGATTACCTGCGATCGTGGAGGCCGACGGTTGGCCTCCCTCGGCTATATGTACGGAACGGCATGAGCCCTTGCAGTCCATCTCCTCCTGTTACTCTCCATCTTCCTCTTCATCCTTGCTCCTTCCTGTGCCAATGGCACCGATCCGTCGGTTTTCTACCGAAGAGAAGGGGAAGGCCCCCCGAGAGGGTCCCGTCCCGCTTCCTCCGAAGAAACGGTCCGTCTCTTGCCACGGGGAAGGGGGTGCTTGGCAGGAGGTGTCGAGGCCATGGTTCGAGCGGCCGCCGCCGGGATTCCCATTGCCCTTGTATGCCCGGATCGAGGGTCCTGAAGGCGCTGGCACCGAGCGGCATCGCTAGAGGCGCCATCGCCGCCGGCGGATCACAGCGGTGCGCGTCATTCCTCCTAGAGTTCACGACGAGGGGTCCTCTCGTGAGCTTCTGCTTCACGCTGCCATGCCACCTCGGTCTTGGATTCGCCTCCCTCCTTCCTTCGCCTTTGAGATCCCGCCAAGGGGGCCTATCGAGCTTTGGCTCCAGCATGCTGACTGCAGTACACCTGCGACCGAAGCGGAGGTCGAGGTCGTCGCTCCGGGCAGGGTCTACCTGACGCGTGGCTGGGGCAAGATCGCCCGGGTCGGCAGGACGGGTGGCGCCCTCGTAATCCACCTCGAGTATGACGGCGCCTCCCTGATGTTTTTCAAGGTCTTCGGCGCTGAGGGACGCCGGCTGGAGTGCTGCCCTAAGAGAGGCGGCCGGGGCCCTGCCACGGCGAGGACTAGGCTCGCCAATCACTTCCCCGGCAGCTCCTCAGGCAGCGGAGGTGTCGGACGATCCAGCGACTCTGCCGAGCTCTTCGCGACTCCGGAGACGAGCGACGACAGCTACGAGCCCGCAAGCTTGCGTCGCTCTCGGAGCAGGGCGGGCTCGTCAGGCCGCCGTCGCCACTGATCTGTATGGGGTTGGCGCCGGTGGCTGACGGTCCACTGTTGATGATGGCGTCTCTTGCGGAGGCGCGCGTAGTTAGCACTCTTTAGGATTTGCTCCTTTTGTTCCCTGCGAGGAATCGAAGAACACACCCTGTGGGGGTTTGTAAGGTGCTTGTAGTTCCATTTGTTAATATGATCCTTATCGTGAAGCGGTGAGGGATGCTCGTCCCGTCTTAGCTTAGTTCCTCCTTTCAAACCTCGCGAGGACTTGACGCTCTGCGCTGACAGGTCCCAGTCCCAAGGCAGGCTTCAGCCATCGCTGGTATGCCAGGTCGCGATGCCGTGGTCAAGGCCAGGAGGTGAGCGGCCCGGGGTCCAGTAAGAGCCCCTGAGTCGCGATGCTCAGGAGGTCCCCTTTAGCGCTCAAGCAGTCATCATTCGGTGAGAAAGGAGCGCGACGTTGCCAAAACTGAACCGCATTAGGTGCAAGGTTGGTGTTGCGATAGCTAGCATTTCCGAAGGGTGACTTATCTCGGGGGTCAGAAGTCACTCCTTGGCGCGGCGCCGGGCCCACGCGTTGACATCTGAGGAGTTTCCTGGCGAGGTCCCCACGTGCCTCTTCCCTCTCGCCTTTGCTCCCCCTCGTGCTCTACGTCCTCAGGTCCCGGCCCTCGAGCGAGCTCAGCCGTCGCTGGTATGCCAGGTCGTGATGCCGTGGTCAAGGCCAGGAGATGAGGGCTGGAGAGCCAGTAAGAGTCCATGAGTCGCGATGCTCAGGTACCCCCCCTTTAACGTGCAAGCGGTTCGCGTGGACGAGAGCGAAGGAGATGCTGCGGAGGCCTCGCCCGACGCTGCTCCTTAAAGCAATCCTGCGAGTTCATCATGAGAAAAGTGAGGGTTTGCCGTTACAATCGCCGGCCAGCTGCTGGTTGCTCTGGGAAGGTGACGAGGCGCTGAAGACTTGGTGAGGTGGCGCCCTGCGGGGTTGCCGTGGCCAGAGCTCAGCTGTCCAGGTTTGTCAACGTTGCAGGGACGGACCCATGTGCAAGCGTTGTGCCATGAGGGAGCAGCTCCATCAGTCGGTGTCAATCGAGCGGGCGATTAAGTCAAGCACGTTAATCATGAAGGAGCAAATCCATTTAGATAGGCGCAGAAAAAGACGATCACCGCTGGGTCGGGCCCGAGCGATTTTGGGGATGATGCAGCCCGAGGGGCGCCCCCAAGAAAGCAAGCTAAAAACATGAATCAAAGGGATACATGCCGCAGGGACGGACCCATGCGGCCTAGGAATGATGCAGCCCTAGGGGGGTGCTCCCAGCTGAAAATGAAACTCGAAGGATGTCACCTGATAATGTTGAAGATGAAGGGATGCTGAAGTAGCAGACGGCGTGCGCTACGGGAGACAATCCTCGCAAGCCCCCAGGCCCAGGGGCCTCGGGAGGCTCTGGAGGCGCTGGCAGCTCCTCGCGGACCATCTCCATCTCCGCCAGGACTGCGGAATGCCAAACCGCTTGAGCCTCCAAGGTGCTCCTCATGAGGCATTGACGCACAACAGCTGCGTTCGGCAGGCTGTAAGGCATGCGAACATAGCTGTGGGGTGGACCTTCGCAGCGTCCCACGCGTGAGGGCCAGAGGCGCTCCCGAGAGGTGGCTTGGTTGGGTCCTGGTATGTCGATGCAGGCGCGCAGCCCGCCATCCTCACCTGGATGGGGAGCTACGGCGGGTAAGCGGCGGCTGCCACTCATGACTCTTGACTCCTGCAGCTCCTGAATGATCTCACCGACGAACTCCCGAGGGTTTGGCCCTCCTTGCCTTGCTTCTTCCTGAGGGAAACGTGCGTTGAAGCATGCCTCCAAGTGGTGCCCGAGCGCCTCCCTCATGATCCTAGCAAAGTCGATGGCCCTCAAGGAGAGAGCCCCCGAGCCTTGCTCAAGGAAGGCGTCGGGCGTGCCTTCCTATGCGACAGAAGGAGGTGCCCCCTGAATAGGCGCAGACACTAAGGGGCCTGCCTCCCGAGGGGTCGGGCCAGGCGACCGAGAAGGGAACATCTAGTACACTTATCCTGACTAAAGTTGGTCCTCGCCTGCCAAAGACCCCGACGATGACACCGGCTTGGGCTCCACGATGACCTCCATCCTGTCGTCCTGCTGGTCCTGGTCTTGTTGCACCGAAATGGTTGCCTTTGCTTGATACTCTTGCCTGCGCTTGCCCCCTTTGCACCAAAGAGGAAACAAGGACTCTACGCAGGCCGGCGCCCGCCTGGCGCCCGCCTGGCCTTGGTCGTCATGGCTTGCGTCATGAGCACCTCGCGAGGTACCCCGCCTTGATCTCTCCGCCTCCTCGTGAGCCAACCTGACGAGGCCGTGCCCGAGGAAGCCTCTTGTCGTCCGCCCCATGAGGCTTGGCCCCTCGCGAGGGTCTTGAGCATGAGTTGATGAAGATGGGCCGTACTGGGCCACTCCTAGAGCCACGCCGCAGGCCGGCAAGTCTGGGTACCCCCGTTACAGAACACCAACAATGTTTATTATTGGTGCTGTCCTATGGTGCTCTCCGTGTCGCGGAAGCGTGAGGGATTCCTGCTGTACGGTTTGTAATATGTTCATGATTTGCTTATGGTTGGTGGCGTGAGTGACAGAAGCACAGACCCGAGTAAATAGGTTGTTTGCGTATGGGATAAACGGGACTTGATACTTTAATGCTATGGTTGGATTTTACCTTAATGATCTTTAGTAGTTGCAGATGCTTGCTAGAGTTCCAATCATAAGTGCATATGATCCAAGAAGAGAAAGTATGTTAGCTTTTGCCTCTCCCTCAAATAAAATTACAATCGTGATTACCAGTCTAGTAACAGAGTCAATTGCTTAGGGACAATTCCGCAACTCCTACCACCACTTTTCCACACTCGCTATATTTACTTTATTGCTTCTTTGTCTAAACAGCCCCTACTTTTTATTTACATGTTCTTTATTATCTTGCAAACCTATCCAACAACACCTACAAAGTACTTCTAGTTCCATACTTGTTCTAGGTAAAGCGAACACTAAGCATGCCTAGAGTTGTATCGGTGGTCGATAGAACTTGAGGGAATATTTGTTTTACCTTTAGCTCCTCGTTGGGTTCGACACTCTTACTTATCGAAAGAGGCTACAATTGATCCTGTATACTTGCAGGTTATCAGTCACCACCACGCTCCAGGCCTCCTCACCTTATCTCTGATCTTTCATTTTTTTGATGAAATTCTCAAGATACCGGTTTTCCGATAAAATTCTTGAGATATCGTTAGTTTTTACACATGGGATTACTCCTGCAAGGGTCAATCACAACAGGTGTTTTGTAAAAAAAATGTATATTGATGTTCCGTGCAATGCACAAGCATCTTGCTTGTAATTATATAACGCAAATCACGAGCAGGAAGTGACATTTTTTTAGACAACCACGTTAACATGGCCACATAAATCACTAGCTAAAGTGTAATACCATTATACTTATATCCCGATGCAAAAGGTTGAGTAGATGTCCGAAGAGTAGAGTCGCACACACGCACTCTGTCTCTTAGAATCTCACACACACACACCAGTTACGTGACGCCCACTTGAGCAGACACGTATGCTACAATTTGTGCACCCATGGGTACACGTGATGGTGCATTTATTTAAGCCAGACGGCAAACCCAAATAGTAGTTGCATTCATTCCCCTCCCATCGCCTCTTCTCTGGTCACCATCGCCCGGTAGCCATGGCCCGACCGAAGGTAGCGACATACGCCATACTCCCGCCGAAGCGGCGCTTTAATCAGGAGGTTTTAGTGGTCATGCATGCATCTTTTTGTGCTAGCACTCCTATATAAGGGTTGACCGGTCGCTTCCCACGGACGTGCACGGGTGGTGGAAGAGGAAGGAGAAGGGAAGCGGGCTGTGGAGTAACATTTTTACCACAATTTCTTAGGAAACTGAGTGCAATAGTTGAGTAGTTTTGCAAACTACCAGTACTACACCTGAAACGGTTCAAAACCAATACTCCCTTGCCAGGGCGCGCTTCCCGCGTGAAACGGTCAGCATCGCCTTGGAGCGTTAGTGCCGCATTAATGCTTGGCCAGAGCGGAGGCGAGGTCTCACTATCGTTGTCTTTGAAGCAGCGCGACGGCTGGGAGAGCGCAGCTTCCTGGTGCACGCGACTTCTCCGCGTCGAGGCTGGCCATAGTTTGGATGAGTCTCCATTATGGGAAGCCACACTTACTGCAATGATATGGATCATTCCATCTATGAAGAACACATGGGACTGGAACTACGAGATGGATATGTACCCAGGAGTGGACGTACGAACCTGAGTAATATAGCGCAGTAAGTGAAGTAGAAAGGCACAAATAGTATGAACATGCATGGTATATAGGCATTTGTCTCTTACTACGTACCACTAAATGTTGTACGTGCAATGCACGGTGATGTTATGGAACGTGCCTAAGTACTCTACTACTACTATATTAATTGGAGGCACATATTAGCTTTTATATTTGATTACGTGTATGCCCTGAGATCTTCCAATTAGATGTGTCTTTCTCTCCGGGTCGCACTTTGTATCGTCCATACCACTAGTACTACTACGTGTGGTCTCCGACCCAGAAGTGGAAGAAGTGGAGACGCTTTACCACACTATTCATGTCCCACTCCTTTTGCTGACATGTGGGACATCCAGCACGTGTCGTGGTTGGCACTCCTTTGTTGTAAGAGTTGAAACGCTAGCATTCATCAGAAATAAAAAATAAATATAAATCAGCAGTGATACTATACCACGCAGTTTCCTTGCTCCTCGATATCAGAAGGAATACTTACATTCGCCAACATGTGGGACATCGACCATCCTGGTCCACTTGTCATGCACGCAGAACTCCAAGGGAGAGTCACCCCGGTCGTCGCGTCGCAATAATAATGACTAATGAGCCATCAAATCATAGGCCCAACCTTTCCCACTATGAAGTTGCTCAGACGAAGGAACCATCATGACTTTGTTGAATTCCGCTTCTTGAAGAAAACTACTGTACCAGCAGTACTGCTAGCTATAGTAGTTACTCCAGCAGAGGCCTCCTTTCGTTCATAGATAGGAATTTTATAGGAATATGAAAACCATCGGAAGTGAGATGACATGCATCTCAATTCCTATAGAGAAAGAGATGCCATTTGATGCATAGGATAGGAATTTTTCCATTGAGTCTAGGCTAATGTATTGGTAATTTGCTCTAAAAACTATAGTAGTAACTAGTAGTACTGGTACATGCTCGTACTCAGACATAGACACACGCACTAACTACTAGTACTAATACTTCTCACATGTTGGCTAGACGCCGTCTTTCTCCTTCCCGGCTTTGTCGGCGACACCCACCGTGCTAGGATCTTCGCCGACCTCTCCGCAATAGCGCATGCGTCCTCTTTCTTGCGGCGGCGGGCCTCTCTTTTCTTGAGTGCTTTCTGACTTTTCCGCTCCCTCTGTGCGGCTTTGGCCGCCTCTTGTTCTACCGCCCATTCGGCCTTGGCAGCTTAAAATTCCGCCCACGTAGGTGTGAGGTCGCGAGCGGTGATGAACTCGGCACGGCAGGATGCCATCGCTTCCCTACCATTTTGTGTGCGGTCGTGGGCGGCGAGGAACTCGGCGCGGCGGGATGCCATTGCTTCCTTACTGGTTAGTGTGCGGCGTGGTGGCATGAACGACGCTTGGTGAGAGCTCTGGGGTGGAGTGGCCGGACTACCGTATAGTGCATTGGTTTGTCAAGAGCTCAAGGACAGAAGACGAAGGAAATTTGGATTCCCCTTCAATCCTGGTCATTTATCACCGATTAAAATGCATGGGTGGTCATCGAACTTGTCTTGATAGCTCACTTTGATCATTGTATACGAGATATGGTGATTATGCGGTCACTGGCTTAGCGTATAGCTCCGTATTTGTCTGGTTGACCACTTGAACAGTCCGCATGCACCTCATCGGCTTGTGTTCTTTATCTATCTATCTATTCGGGCCTACCTATCAATGGAGAAAGAAATAAAAGCCAAAATTATGCGTATGTGAGGAATCAAACCACAGACTCGTCGCTGCAACGCACACTCGTCGACCAAACGAAAATGAAATACTTTGCATTAAATGCACAAACAATTTTTTTTTAATATTATACGTGATGCACACATTAGTGCACACCGTCCATAGAGGCAAGTAGCATGTACGCGTGCAGACACTCACGCTCACACTTTCAAACCATGCTAATCCATGCATGTCGCCCTCTCAATCAAAGTCCTGCTCATGGCGCAACGCAAATGGCGAGCCTATCACCTGCATGCCCTGGCGGTGCCTGACATTACTGTTTAGACATTTGATGGAGGCCTCCGCGAATGCTGAGCATGTATTCACCTGGCTCAACACCAACAGTCATACTCGGGAGTGCCTTGCTCATGTATATTGTCCATCACAATGACAATCTATAAAACAGCCTAGCTAGAGAGGGTACTATGGTATGGAGTATGTACTATCGTGAGCAACCGATCATAGTGCCACTGCACACGAGTGTGTGTCTGGTCGATTCGTCCATTATTCATAAGTTATGCATGGTTGTGTGGTGTCTAATGGTGGTCGTCGAAGGCTAGCTGGCGACAAAAGCGGTTGCATGGACGCCTGGTTGTCAATACGTGCCGCATACGCTTCAAAGGCTCGTCATCCATGAGTTCACATTTTACCACCACGCCAACGTCCGACCGCGCTGGCCTACTAAAACCTCTTCCATCTCTAGCGCGCACTTCCCGCCTGAAAGAGTTACCTTAATCCGAAATATCCGATATTCATATTCGAGAAAATGCCTCTTCGTATCCAAAACATCCGCATTCGAACCAAAATGGAAATGGAAAGTATCCGTATCCGAATTTATTACACAAATAAAAAATAAAATATGGTAGGAGATTTTGACACAAATATGTATATGGAAGTGGATATATCGGTATCCGAATAAGATTATGGGAGGTAATTTTCAAAAATCTAGACGCAATATTCTAGTTATCCAACATAAAAGCCAAATAAGGGGTCAAATTTTACTCTTTATATGATTAAACTTATAAATTATTATGCATTACAATAGTATTTATTCATAAACCTATTTATCATTGACTTATTGTATGTCACAAGTTGATTATTTCAGGTCACATAGCTATCGACTAATTTACTTAAGCAATATGTTGATATTATTCGTATCCGTTCCGAATCAAGAAAATATTCGATACATATCCATATTTGAATAATATCCAAGCCGCATCCGTATCCGATAATATCCGTATTCGGATTCGTATTCGTTTTGAAAATATGAAAATGGAAGTGGTAAGAGCACTATCCGATCCGCATTCGATTCGTTTCCACCCCTAGTACTATGGTACGGAGTATGTACTATCGTGAGCAACCAATCATAGTGCCACTGCACACGAGTGTGTGTCTGATCGATTCGTCCATTATTCATAAGTTATGCATGGTTGTGTGGTGTCTAATGGTGGTCGTCTAAGGCTAGCTAGCGAGAAGAGCGGTTGCATGGACACCTGGTTGTCAATACATGCCGCATACGCTTCAAAGGCTCGTCATCCATGAGTTCACATTTTACCACCATGCCAGCGTCCGACCGTGCTGGCCTACCGAAACCTCTTCCATCTCTAGCGCGCACTTCCCGCCTGAAACGGTCACCGTCTCTCCAGAACATCAATGTCGCATTCACCGAACTTAACTACAGGTGCAGTTGGTGTCTCACTGACATGTGGCCAGATAACCGTTGGGCCCATATGTCAGTAACCCAACGCACCTGCAGTTAAGTCACTGAAGCAGCATCCGCATTTATGCCCGACGAGCCTACTCCGGCGCCAGCCGTCCATCCGTCTGCCGCGGCTTATTGTCATTCGCCCACTATATTAACTTGAGCCCCAGCTCCTAGCCATAGCCAAAGACCCACACTCATTCTCCTACGGTACCTTCTTATGTCAGTACCACTCCAACCATGGCCTCCTGGCGCTCCAAAGCTCTCTTGGACGTACTGTCGCAAGAGCAGACGAAGGACATCGGTGGCTCCGCTCCGGGAGCGCTCCAAAGCTCTCTTCGATGTACTGTCGCAGGAGCAGACGAAGGAGATCTCCGGCTCCCCCCCGGCCGCCCTCCACCGCCATGACCACAAAGCCGGCGCATGTGCGCGGGTGCATCCGGCAGTGAGGAAGAGTAGTACACGGTAGGTCGCCACCGCTCTGGTCCCAGGAAGGAGTTTATCGAGGCGGATGAGGAGGAGGCAAAGGCAATGGTCAGCTTTCTCGGGTTCATGACCGGACATGGTGGTCGGGCGCCGGTGATCATTTAGATTAGGTTTACAGTAGGTTTTAGTATGGTTTGTGCGTATTATGTAATGAATTTCATCCGGTTTGTAGGAAAAGTTTTCGCAATGTAATGAATTTCATCCGGTTAATTTGAAATTTGCTTTGTTTGCATGAATTTCGTCCGGTTAGTTCATATAGTTGTCGAAAGGTATGCAGGCAGCATTGGATGGCATCCACTTTTGTCCTCGGACAGATGCCGGTGTAAATTTGTGGGCTAGCGCTGGAGATGCCCTATCTATCATGCTATAATCGCTAACAGTGCTCCATTATTTGGCATAGAACAGTTATCCGTCGACCATTATCACACCCGCTATGTTTCGTAGTCCTCCCACGTAAGAGTGTAAACTCTTGCTTACATAAAAATGGAGCAAGTGGATGGCACTGTAGCATGTCATATCATTCAAACTAGCCCGCCTAATGCGCGGGAAAGCACTGCCCTCGTCATTTTGTTCTGGATTTCTATCGATCGGTCGCACAAAAATGTCACGCTTTGCAAGTTCAAAAGGAAAAGACGGCACACTTATGACTCGTACGCGTCGCACCCCCAACAGTCCGGCTCGCATGCCGCTCACCAGAGGGTACACGTGTTGTCTTGCAATTTCACTGACATGTGGGACTACAATTGAATAAACCGTCGATAGCCAAAATCTAATCGCCCGGCGGGCGTCGGCTGAGAAGAGTGAGAGACGGGGGAGGGAGAAGAGATCGCATGCCCGCCGCACACGGACTCCAAGAAATATATGGTGATAATGTGAGGTGGGCCATGCAGGAGTCCGGACCGCTTCCAAGCCCGCTTCTGACCGCCCTGGCCCACCAGAACCCCACCCCCCCCACACACACACACCTCCCCGCGCACGCTCCCCCCTTAGACGCCAGTTGCCCGCATTCATAGAAAGTATTGCCAGTAAAATACTGGGCTATAAGCCCTCTTATGTGGAGGAGAGAGAGGCATTGACAAAGTCAAGGAGTGGGCTCTGCAAGAGCCCGTCTCTACACATGCTCCTAGGTATAAAAAACTAATTCTAGAAAAAGAGGCATAAATAAACAATTGTGTCTAAAAAATAAAGGTAAAAAACATTTGAGAGGAAATAGATAGAGAGAAAGTGAAAAAAAGTTGTAACCTTATAGGCAACCTTATAGTCAACACTATAGTAGTATTACATGAGGAAGGAGAGAGTGGTGCACATGCCAAGTTCACTGGGCTGCCGTGTTTCACACTCCTCCGTTGTAACAGTGGAGACAATACCTTTCATCAAAAATAAACAATGAATACTCGTTTCTCGTCCTCTATATCAGAAAGAATACTTTCTTTCGCTGACATGTGGGACGTCGATCATCCTGGTCCACCTGCCATGCACAAAATTATCCTGGTCCACCCCGGTCATAGCGCAGGCCCAACCTTTCCCACTGTAAGTTGGTAGGATGAAGGAACCATCATGACTTCGTTGAATT
This sequence comes from Triticum dicoccoides, assembly GCF_002162155.2. Lineage (NCBI taxonomy): Eukaryota > Viridiplantae > Streptophyta > Magnoliopsida > Poales > Poaceae > Triticum > Triticum dicoccoides. The sequence continues at coordinate 160,629,202 of NC_041381.1, forward strand.
CTGCTTCTTCAAGAAAACTTATTGTACCCGCAATACTGCTACCACACGCGAAGACTGGACGGCACTGTACCACGTCATATCACCGAAACCCACTAGGCCAAACTAGCCCACCTAGGTCATCTATTTTGGAACGGAGGGAGTACGTCTCTGTACTGCTATGATTTTGTATTTTACGTCTCTCTATTTTTCCTATGATTTTCCTACCCTATGAACCAAATGAGGCCTGAATGTATCCGTTTCGACTATTGTCTGATCGATCGCTAAGCCTACAATTTTAGGAGCTTGGGCTATTGGCCGATCGACGACGGATAAGTATAAGCGTACCACAAGCTCATCAGCCCCAACGTTTCTCTTCGGTGACTGTTTTGCAAGTACTATAGCTTGCACAGTAGCTAGCCTACTAACACCAAGAATCATCAAACAAGCCCTGTTGATATGATAAACGGTTCAAACTTACATTTAAGCATGCCATATATTACATCAAAAGCTGGCGAGGATACATCTATTTCCATAACTCCGAGAGGGTTTGCATGATTCACTATCAAACAAAAGTAGCAAGTAATGCCCACACAAGACAGTGCACTAGCCCTAAGATGGTTTGATAACACGCATCATTCTGGTAATTAAACACAGGGCAATGCAAACTACCCTGAAGGATTACGCGACCAACTATTTCTTGTCATCGATCTCACGGGCAATGACCACAGCACGGACAGCAGCATGGAAATTGATCTCTGGGGCGATGTCCATAGGACTGACCGCGACATCGAAATCAATCTCTGGGGTGATGTCCACAGGATGGACAACGGCATCAGAATCGATCTCTAGGGCGATGTCGACAGGATGGACTGCGACATCGAAAACGATCTCTGGGGCGTTGTCCACAGGATGGGCTGCGACATCGGAATCATCAAGGATGTCCACCGGTACCTGCACAACTCTAACATATTAGCAAGCACATTGCAAATAATCAAAAACCACAACTATGGTAAGCCATTATTTTTTACCTTTTGCAGCTCACCGGTGGATCCCATCCCTCCGGGGGCCATCTCCTCGTACTCGATGGGGGCCATCACCTTGCCAGGGGAATACTACTTCTTAACAGTGACTATGCCTCAAACTCGGCCTTGAGCCTCGCATAGGTAGCCATTAGAGTTTCTGGGGTAGGCACGGTGCGCCCCTTGATGTTCTTCCAACTTTCTTTGAGGAGTTCGTCTGCCAATGTTGTCAACTCTTTGTCCAGTGCTTGTTAGTTCTTCGCCTCCATGGGTTGGCCTACCAACATGGCAAACTCGTTGGTCAGTGCTCACTTCCTGGAGATCGCTGTCTCCAGTGGGTTTTCCGCCAGCAACTCTTTGCCTAGTGCTCTAGGATCCATCAATGAACTGAGAAACAAAAATCAATCAAAAGGAAACCACAATTGCAATGAAAACGGGAAAAGAATAGGCTATGAGAATCAGTCGGTGCTTCGCAAAAAGAAGATTCTTGGAATGAAAATATAGCAGCATAACTGATTCGCCCACCTTTCCTTCGTCGGTACAGAAGAAAAATGGCATAAATGAGTGGCCTGGAGTGAGGTTTTCTTCAAGAAAGGGGAGAAAGGGCTTCAACGAGCGTTCCAGTGAAATGATTGTTGCTTCGTCTAGTCCAACTTTGAGGCCACTTTACCACTGCTGATAAATGTGTGGGTTTTGTGATATGAAGGGTCATGACGATCACACCGGGGTGACCGGTGAGTCTCGACTGTAGCACCTCGCTGTGATTTGGTGGATGGCACACGGGCTCGGATGCTTTGATGTCCCGCATGTAGATAGAGCAGCTAGTCACATATAGGAGTGCACCACGACCAAGGCGGGGAGAAAACCAAGAGAACTAGGTAATTAATGCGTGAGTTTAATTAGGGCAGTTTTGTAAAGTATGAGATACATTCCTCCAATCACAAAATGCCTTGGTTGATGAGATGTGAGATTTAAGCCCTATAAACTGGAAGGGAGGGAGTACTGCACATGGTGCAGTCTAGTCACATGTTGAAATCTCTAGAAAGGCAAATACTCCTTTCCGGTTTACAGGGCTATACTAGCAAGTGCTAGTACTACAATAGTTGGCTCAAATAGAAATTTTGTCTCATGCAAGAGCCTGGCTATATGCGTGCTCCAAGGCACAGCACCACGCCCCACCCCTACACAAAGACTGCCATGCCAGCATTCGCAACTACTATGTTCGGGTTACGCTTGGCTCTTTGCCTCTTCGAGAAGGCGAACAATGATGTTACTATTACTTCTAAAGCATCGAATCCACTGCTGCATGTCCGTCCACCGCGTGCGGGAGGGATAGCATGTAGCAAAAGCTTCTCCTAGTCCTGCCAGCCACCACGCTCATGCGCGAGGGAGGGACGCAGATTCATTGACTTACTGCTCCTGCCTTTGCGTTTATGACAGTTGGGCCCAACAGGTGGGTGGCCCACCTGTCATGCAACCAAAGGCAGGTGCAGTTAAGGCATCAGAGCTCAGTCCGTGAGGGAGAGGGCGTTGTAGTAATCAAACTTCTCGGTCTTGTACGAGTTGACGCGACACATCAAAGCACTGCACTCGATATATTTCAGTAATTTGCATTTACTAATGCATTAATTACTCTCTCCGTTCCAAAATATAAGTCTTTTTTATACATTTCAAATGGACTACAACATACGGATGTATGTAGACACATTTTAGAGTGTAGATTCACTCATTTTGCTTCATATGTAGTCACTTGTTGCAATCTCTAAAAGGACTTATATTTGGAAACGGAGGGAGTACAACGCATGCATGCATGCCGTGACTTTACTTTTGATACTTGCATGTGTTGATTTGATGCACCTTGCCAAATTTTGACTATAAATTTAACTAACCAAATGTTCATGCATGTCACAAAAAATTACGGGGCTTTTTGGATTGTGACTATGTTTGTCTTATGTTGCCACATTATTTTTGCCACACTTGCCTAACTTGAGTTGCTCAAATTGTTAGACACACTTTGGCTTGCCTAAGAGAATCTTGCCACACTTTTTATGTCTATGACATGTGGGGTTCACTGCTAATGAAAAAAATCTTGTCTTAGGTGTGGCTAGAACCAAAAACCCACCAAACTTGGTCAAATTTGCCTAAGGTGAGGTGTGGCAAAGTGTGGCAATATGTGGCTGGAAACCAAACAGACCCTACATCATTGGAAACTATGTTCAAATACGAATCAAACAATATATTTTTCGTTAACATGCACTAACATTTTGTCAGTTAAATCTTTGGTTAAAACTTAGCACCAATTATAAAGGGGCCCAATAAATATTGTACTCTCACATTTTTATTTGAGGATACTCCCTCCGTTCCCAAATATAAGTCTTTTTAGAGATTCTAACAAGTGACTTCATACAGAGCAAAATGAACGAATCCATACTTTAAAATATGTCTACATACATCCGTATGTTGTAGTCCATTTGAAATGTCTAAAGAGACTTATATTTAGGAATGGGGGAGTAGAAAATATAAATAATAATGCATGTTGGGGTAGCCCACGTTTCCGATAATTTTAGCCGTGGGCTTGTTCATAATTTTTACGAGGGGGTGGTTGTTCATTTAATGGAGGGACTTGTACCAGACTTGAACGATAGAAAGTGCAACCTGGCACACCGTAATACCACTTGGAATAAGCGGGTAGCTATCTCAAAAAAAATTAACAACTAAAAAACAGCGATCTGGCACGTACACAATTTTAAACGATTGTTTTGACATAGTGAAAAAGGAAAACTACCCCACTATGTATATATAGGCCGGAGCCTCCAGATCTAAACAAGATAGCGGTGGTAACACTGTATTTATCCCTTCAAAAAACACTATCTTTCAATCCTCACTGCTGGTTACAGATCCGAATATATCCCCCTCCGCCGGTGAAGGGGAGGAGGGGCAGCGTTTAGGCCATCATCGACAGTGAGGGAGGAGACCGATTGCTGGCTGCACCGTTATCTCTGGCCGAGTGCCGGCGTGGGAGGTCCTCCGACCCCTTCATTGTTACCCTAGTGTGGGCGGATCCGGCCTCCCGCCGCCCACCTATCCACATCCCGACGACCTTCAGGTATATCTTCCTTCAAAACTGCATTAGATCTACTTCCCCAGCTCACCACGTTGCTGCATGTGCATCATTTTCTACCTCTTAGCCCCTCTCGATCGGATGGTCCAACGTCACCTATTTTTCTTCTTCTATTGTTAGAGGTAAAGCTACTTCATGGAGTTGAATCTTCTACTTGGTTCAAACAAGAAATAAAGTGGGGGTGGGGGAATTTAGTATGTACTTCAAACTTGGTACAAACAGGAAGGAATGGGGGTGAAAGTAGTACAAACTGGTCATCCAACCTGTCTCTTGGTCGAAAAGGGAAATATAGGGGTAACACTCTACACAGTGGTATGACCAGGACTAGATTTATTATCCACACATAGGAGTAGGTGGCTAGAGTGAACAAAAATGGGACCAACCTAGATATATTTCTTGGATGTTTATTTCTCGGGGCAACAAACTATGAATCACCACTTTATGCCCCTATTTAGATACATGGTGCTGGACTGCTGGTGCACCCACTGTCCCATGCCCGTATACCAAATATTTAGTTGTTCTTAATCTAATGACCCTGGTAAAATGAAGCCATGCAACTGTTATAAGCCATGACAAGTTTAGCCAAATGTTTTTTCCTGTAATTGTTTGAGACTCTGACTGTTTCCTCTGTAGCTTATCCAATTCACCTGGTTGCTGTTGTAACCTTTTGGTGCACTGCACAAATCACTTCCTAAAAGAAGTGAATTTTGTGCTGTTTAACTGGAATGTCAGAATGGAACAGTTGGTTCATTTCAGTGGAACTGCACAAAGGGAGATCTGTGTTCCAATCCTCATTACCCATATTGGCACCATAACCTTCCTTTAGGTAAGAATGATATTTAATGCATGTGTTCATCTCTATTTTGCGACTGCCATGAGAAAATAATGCTATTTTTACTAGTATACTTGTATTCCCTCACTGACAAAACCAATTCTTAAATAGAAGGCCAATCATGTACTTGGTTTCACCAACTGGTGAAGAGAAAGATAAACAGAGCATGAAGACGAAGAAGAAGAAGAATAAACAGTGCCAAGGTGATCTTGCTGAAGCCAGAGGCCTCAGTCGAGGCCATTCAAGGGCTCCGACAATGTCTACCTTACATGTGATACGGTCCTCTAGGTAGCCCTTCCACTTCTGATGTCTCTCCTGCAAGTTCACTTAATTAATTATTAGTACTTAAGTACCACTAATTCATTGTTGCCTAATTTTCCTGTCGGAGTTAAACAAATCTTTAGTAGCACCCTATGCTGAATCATGTACATGTGTATGTTTGTCTATGGAGGTGAATCATGTGGTGGAGCAGGGAGGGAATATTATTAGTGTCATGACATAATAGTGCTATTGTTTTGCATGTCAATTTATTGCCATTGGTTCAATGAGGCAATGTTTTGCGTATTGTCCATCATGAATTTGATGCTACTGTTAGAGTAATATGATAATGTCTTTCTATCCTTTCTCACTAAGCTAATGAAGGTTTCACCTTGTTCCTACTTGTGCAAACGATGATCATGTTGTGCCAATCATACATTTTAGTGGAACTACACAAGACAATACAATGAACTGTATCCCAGGCAGTGCTTTAACTTTGCTGGAAGTTCTTGATAATCTTTCGATATAATCTCAGCACTGGTAAACAAGACTGATTTCAACCATACATTTGAAGTGCACAAAGATATATACTATTGAGTGATTCCAGTGAGTGCTTTATCATCTCTTATGGGACTACATGAATAAGCTTTTTTCCTCAGGTTGGTCGGGCCTAAGGCCTTCATCCATATTAGTTTGTTATCATCTCTATTTGTATCGTGCTACTGTCATGAGAAACTCATTTATCTTTGCACGTTAAAGTTTTGCAATCTATGATACATGGCAATGCTTTGAGTGTTGATCTAATTGGCATTGATTGAATAAACTAACACCGCTCTTTAAGCAATACTACTATGTTGCTAACTTTACCCATTAAGATAATGAGGGTGCTTCTATTTGTTGGTGTATGTTTCAGCAACTAGTCCCACTATTACAGTAATCTCACTCTCTCCATATATGTGCCAATAGGGATGCTCGATTTTGGTGGAACTGCACAAAAACTTTGGGTGCTTCACTGCCTCGATAGCTTCCATCCTTTCTTGTCACTCGCTAATTTGGGCTTGCTTCCTTACTTTGATGTCAGTCGCTTCGCTTATCCCGGCTTCCGGTCAAAGGAAATAGTAATTGATATGCTACCACACACAGGTTGCTACTGTTCTTTATCCTGATTATTGTGCTTGTCATATGTATTGGTAATTTGGTATTGTGCTAATGTTTCACGATTTTATAAAGGAGTAACTTGGAGACTGAACTTGCAGGCAAATCATTACATTGGGTGATTTCAATAGAACTGCACAAAAAGATCAGATGGACAGATACTTATGTTGCTGCTATGTACTCCAAAGTTCACTCGGACAAGCATTGATCTTGACAAGAAGAAGTGCATATATTCATTCGAGTATCAATAGCGTCAACCAGTTGTCAAACTCCAAGTATTAGGAGAGTGAACGCCAAAAATATTCCTTGGCGCATAGCCCAGAAAAACACAATCCAGCCTTTGGTCCCAACTTGTGCCTTTTGGTTATCGGAAGATATGGTAGCGAACTGTATGGCATTGAGTCTAAAGATTCCAGACAAGTTGGTTGACGCATATATTCATCTGACACTTAATCAGTCTGCATGCCAGGGATGCTCCATTTCAGTTGAACTGCACAAAAAATTTGGGTGGTTCATTTTCTCAACCACCTCCTTTCTTGTCTGCAATGTAGAATTTTGGTGAGCTACAGGACCAAGATGAGCTAGTAAACTAGTTGGATGAAAGTAGTGGCCAAGTTGCTCAAACCTCCCTCGGCACGAGGCCACTATTTGAGGATAAACCTACAAGCAAAGTTCAGGTTGTCTGTGCTGCCTCTTATGTACTCGAAAGTTTACTCGTACAAGCATTAATTTTAGCAAGAAGTACCTCCGACTGAACACCATTACCAGTCTGTACCCTAGGTAATTAAAGTTCGTCCATGGATGATATTGGTTGTGATCTCAACCATTTGGATGCATAAACATACTGAACATGTGTATATCTGAATCTTTTTGTGAATTATCTATGAATATTGTTGTGTGATCTATCAATCATTTGGATGCATAGACATGCTGAACTTATGTATATATGAATCTTTTGAGTTGTTGATTGTGAATGTTGGCTATGAATATGAACGTGTCCTGTGAACCTGAGTTTGATACGAATGTTTACCTTTTTTGTTGTACTTGTGTGTGAACTTGTTAGTATGCCTACTGTGGGATATGTGACGTGTGGGTGTCAATGACACACCTTCTTCCCGAGAAGAATTGCACCTGCTTTGTTAGGGTAGCAACGGCGCATCAGCTCTTTTTAATCTTTTTGATATGTCTTTCCCCCTCCCCCGCTCAACCCCTGCCATAATGTTTTCGGCCTCAAAACAAACATAGCACTGCGTTGCTTTGGGGGCTTGATGAAAAATCGAGTGCTGGTTTCTGTAGGTTGGCCCGCAAAACAAATGGGCTGGTGGTCCACCATGGACTGGAATGCTAAAAATACAAGTTTTATGGTGCAGAGGCAAGTAAAAAAAACACCACGAGAGCCATCCACTGAAGAAAAAAAATCGCTCCTGATGTGCCTCTTTAGTCGCGCTGCCGGCCCTCTCTTTAATCCAGTTCGCTCGGTGATCTAGCCGGTATCATTTTTTTCCAGAGGGCAAAATCAGCCAGGCCTAGGTTTTGTTTTTTAACATGTGTAGCCCACGACATACGGAGACAGTGGTTTCAACTTATTTTTTGAGGTCCATATCGGCCTATGGGCTTTTTCTTCAAGATCGGCAGCCCAATGTATTTTTTAATAAAACACAGGTCTCTATTCTATTTATCTATATATAAGAATAAAAATGTTGTGTCCAATTTATGTTTTCCCTTCTAAGCACATCATATATATTTATATTATTACTATTATCATATATTTTATAGAGACTTATATATACATTATAAAAACATCCCACGTGTTATTAAGTTATAAAGTAAATGTTTAACAGAAGTTGGAAAGGAAATTCCTGGTTGTTTTTGACTCACAAGCAAGGAAAATCCTGGTGATTGCGTACAAAAGCTTGCGAAGATTTTAAGGACCAATGTAATAATAACAAGCTCATTTTTATTTTGAGCAATAACTCGCTAATTTGTTAATTTTATATATAAAAAATGTGTCTCTCCGGTTTATTTTTTGATATTAATTGCTCCTTCTAACCTAACATTATATATAGAACAAGCCCAGCTAATTTGTGTATATCAAGAAAGGGCAAATGGGCTGGGATTTCTTAGAAAATATAAATGGGCCGCATTGACGCGAAATTATTTGTTCATCCAGCCCAACAAATGGACTGTACATTCTAGAAAACTTGGGTTATATATATGCCACATTTTTGCAGGCTGACCTGTCGGCCAATAGGTCGAAGCCTATGCAGGGTGTTGTCAACTTGGTCAACAAATGATTATGACATCCACAACCATTGGATTTATATCCAATAGCCGGCATGCACCTTCAATCTCTCATCTTCTTCCTCCAGCGTCACCGAGACCGCCTGGTCCAGCCTCCGGCGGCTAGCGGCTCTGCTTAGCATGCATCATTGTGAAGCGCTACCCCACCGCCGGCCAGGCTATCCCTCCAACCGTCCACACCTCCTGTTATTCTCCACCGACTGCAGCCCCACGCCGCACTAGAACCAGTTATAACCCTTCTCCTCCTCTCAATCTGTGACTCCACTGCCGCGTCTTCCCATCTCTGGGTCGTTCCCGTCTAGGGCCTCGTCGTCGTCCATAGCCTCGCTGCGCTCGGTGCGGTGTGGTCAACAAACGAGAGTCATAGGAAGAGGACTGTACGTGGAGAGCCTGACGGCTGGAACCCACGAGGTCCATGGTCGCACGCAAGGAAAGTTCCTCCTTATTAAGCGAAAAAATGTTTCCTCCCCCTGACAGCTGGGACCCATCGGCTGTATCCGGAATGAAGTGCCACCTTGTTATGTGAAAAATATTATTCCTACCGTTGACAGCTGGGACCCGTCAGATTTGGTGGCTGACTTGTGGGCCTACTAAGCGGACGTGTATGCAGGGCTTTGTCAACTTAATCAACAAATAATTCTAGCAGCTGGACTGTTGGATGTGAATCCAATAGCCGTGCTCCTTCTTCAACCACAATTCTTGCTCCTGTCTCCCATGGGGGGCATCACTGCAGTGCTGCCGTGCACCCGAACCAGTCAAGTTTCCCACTCCTCTCCATCTGCGACTCCACCGTTGCGTCTTCCCCATCCTCGGGTCGTTCCAGTCTGGGGCCTCACCGTCATCCATCGGCCTTGGTGCGCTCGGCATGGTGTGGTCAACTTGGTCAACAAACGAGAGTCATCGAAAGATGACTGTACATGAGAGGATGACAGTGGGGATGCACCACGCCCATGGACGCATTGATGGAGGCAAAGGTGTCTCGTCTTTTGATGAGATGGCAGTATCGTTTTGGGTGGAGTAGGCTTCGACGATCCAACTACGAACGTGCGAGGACGTTGCGCCTTACCAATCGCTAAACCAACTCCCAGAGGTTATTGACCACGCCGGAGCATGATCAACCTGACCATGAGGGTCTATTTCCTGCAAGCAAACGAAGAACAAGCAAGAAACTTAGATTGCAATCTAGATATTGCGAATATAAGAGGAAAGCTTTATTGATGATCGTGGGGTTCTGTGACGTCTTTGTCCGGTCGTTGAACACAAACGAAGTACGCGAAGTTGTAGCTATGGAGAACTTTAATCTAAACAAAACCCAAAGTCTAAACGATGCCCTAAGGGTTGTATATATGGGGAAAGAGGGGGAAATTTCATGGCCCTTGAGGGAGGGGTCCGAAACCAAATCTAACTCTTGTTTCCCTACACATACGGACTCTAAAAACAACCTATAATCAAGTATTTCAAAATTACATGGGCCTAGCCCAATAATAAGGTGACGCAGCACCTAGAATAGCCTGTGGACGAAAATTATGAAGTAGCATCTTGTATATTTCGTCCAAGGCTTCATGCACTCATTATGGTGGCTTCAACGTCCTGAAATCATCACTTGTAACTTCATTCTTGTTCCCCTTGCACATGCCATCATCTCCATGCTTGTTCTTGCTCCAATGTTCATCTTTCTCCAAGCTAGGCCCTTCATTTGTAAGCAAAACAAATGTATCCAATTTAGGCAGCATCATATTCTCATGAACATTAGAATCATTAGCAAGAAACAAAAGTACATGGTAATTTAATTGGCGTGCGCGAGCTCTAGTAATTGGTCCAGTACGTATAGCAGCAGGGGCTGTGGGTGTAACAATGGTATTTGATGTCCTCATCATCCTCCCCTTCTTGAAATGAAGTCGTCCTCAACGGAAGTTCATCTTCCACTCCCAATTAAGGCTTCAAATCTGCAGCGTTAAAAGTGGGACTAACCCCAAAATTTGCAGGCAGCTCAAGTTTATATGCATTATCATTTATTTTCTCTAGCACCTTAAAAGGTCCAACAACATGTGGCATTAGCTTTGATTTGCGCAAATCAGGAAATCTATCCTTACGCAAATGTAACCAAACAAGATCTCCAGGTGCAAACACAACATGTTTTCTACCCTTATCTCCAGCAAGTTTATATTTAGCATTCATATGCTCAATTTTTTCCTTAGTTAACTCATGCATTTTTAAAATCAATTCAACATGTTGTTTAGCATCAAAATTAACCTTCTCCGACGATGGAAGATGCAACAAATCAATAGGTGCACGAGGTAGGAAACCATACACAATTTCAAAAGGGCACATCTTAGTAGTAGAATGTAATGAACGATTATAAGCAAATTTAATATGAGGCAAGCAGTCCTCCCACATTTTATTTTTATTCTTCAAAAGAGCCCTAAGCATAGTAGACAATGTTCTATTGACTACATCAGTTTGTCCATCAGTTTGGGGGTGACAACTAGTACTAAAAAGCAGTTTAGTCCCCAACTTAGCCCATAAACATCTCCAAAAGTGGCTAAGAAATTTAGTATCACGATTTGAAACAATAGTATTTGGCACACCATGCAAGCGAATAATTTCACCCCTTTTCAAGAATTCATCCGATTAACCAGTTAACTTGCCGATTAATCCCTACTCGTAGGGTCGTCGAGTAGCCTATAAACCGATAAATCGTCCGATTAATTGATTAAATGGCCGATTAACTTGCAAATTAGCCGATTAATCCCCTACTCACCAGCCAACCGAGCAGCTACCAGTTAACGATTTCCTCAACAATGAATTTCACGAAAGAACAAATCAGCAACATTAACAACATCATCGCTTTTATGACATGGTATAAAATGTGCCATTTTCTAATCTATCCACGACAACAAATATGCTATCCCTCCCCTTCTTTGTTTGAGGTAAACCTAAAACAAAGTCCATAGATATATCCTCCCAAGGAACACTAGGTACAGGCAAAGGCATATATAAACCATGAGGATTGAGTCGTGACTTAGCTTTTTGACATGTAGAGCAATGAGCAATAAAACGCTCAACATCCCGTCTCATCTTTGGCCAAAAGAAATGTGTAGCAAGTACGTCCTCCGTCTTCTTCATGCCAAAGTGTCCCATTAATCCTCCTCCATGCGCCTCCTGCAGCAACAAAAGATGAACGGAGCTAGCTGGAATGCATAGCTTGTTAGCACGAAACACAAATCCATCATTAACGACAAACTTGTTCCACATTCTCCCTTCTTTACAATTCTGCATTACATCTTTAAAATCAGCATCATGCACATATTGATCTCCGATGGTCTCCAAACCAAATATTTTGAAGTCAAGTTGTGAAAGCATAGTATAGCGACGAGACAATGCATCAGCAATAACATTTTCTTTACCCTTCTTGTGTTTAATGACATAAGGGGAAGTCTTAATGAATTCAATCCATTTAGCATGTCTACGATTCAGTTTAGCTTGACTTTTAATATGTTTCAAAGATTCATGATCAGAATGTATAAGAAATTCTTTGGGCCATAAATAATGTTGCCATTTTTCTAAAGTCCGAACAAGAGCATATAATTCTTTATCATAAGTAGAATAATTCAGACTAGGCCCACTCAATTTTTCAGAAAATTATGCAACAGGTTTGCCATCTTGTAATAACACACCTCCTAATCCAATTCCACTAGCATCACATTCAAGCTCAAAACTCTTATTAAAATCAAGAAGTTGGAGTAAAGGAGCATGTGTCAACTTATCTTTTAATACCGTGAAGGCTTCTTCCTGTGTGGTACTCCAAAGACAAGGCACATCCTTCTTTGTAAGCTCATTGAGTGGTGCAGCAATGGTGCTAAAATCTCTCACAAAACGCCCATCGAAACCAGCGAGTCCAAGGAAACTCCTCACTTGTGTGACCGTTTTGGGCTGCGGCCAACTCTCAATAGCTTCAATCTTGGCTTTATCAACTTCAATTCCCTATGGAGTAACAACATAGCCAAGAAAAGATACTCGGTTAGAGCAAAAGGTGCACTTCCCAAGGATACCAAACAAACGTGCATCACGTAAAGCAATAAAAAACAACACATAAATGTTCCAAATGTTCCTCCAAAGATCTGCTATAAATCAGTATATCATCAAAATAGAATACCACAAAAGGTCCAATGAAAGCACGTAAAACTTCGTTCATTAATCTCATGAAAGTACTAGGTGCATTAGTTAAGCCAAAAGGCATGACTAACCACTCATATAATCCAAACTTAGTTTTAAATGTTGTTTTCCATTCATCCCCCAATTTCATACGAATTTGATGGTATCCACTACGCAAATCAACTTTGGAGAATATTGTAGAGCCACTCAATTCATCAAGCATATCATCTATCCTAGGAATAGGATGACAATAACAAATAGTAATATTATTAATGCCTCTACAATCAACACACATACGTGACGTACCATCCTTTTTTGGCACTAGTATAATAGGAACAACACAAGGACTAAGAGATTCACGCATATAACCTTTGTCGAGCAGCACCTGTACTTGACGCATAATGTCCTTCGTCACCTCTAGATTGGTACGGTATGGTGCACGGTTGGGTAGTGATGCACCGGGAATTAAGTCAATCTGATGCTCAATCCCTTGAATGGGTGGTAAACCTGATGGCACGTCTTGTGGAAAGACGTCAGCAAACTCCTACAAAATGTTAGTGACAACAGGAGGCAAAGAGGAAGGCATGTCCTTGAAAGAAAATAAGGCCTCTTTGCACACAAAAGCATAGCAAACAGATTTGCTAAAATCTAGATCATCAATTTCAGATTTGGTGGCAAGTAAACATGCACTTTTCATTTTAATTTCAGAAGTAACACTAGATGGTTTATTATTAGGCCTCATTTGTTGCTCAAATTCTTTTGCCACAATCTAATTTTCACTCTTATTTTTCTCCTATTTTGCTTTATTAGCTCTATTAATATCATCTTCCAAAATAGAATCAGGAGTCATAGGAAGCAAAGTAATATTTTTATCCTTAGGCACAAGAGTATACTGATTGTTTCTACCATGGTGTACAGAATTTTTATCAAATTGCCATGGTCTACCAAGTAATAAGGAACATGCTTGCATAGGTACCACATCACAATCAACATAATCAGCATATGTAGAGATACTAAAATGCACATGAACATTACGTGTTACCTTAACCTTGATGCTGTTGTTGAACCATTGGATGTAGTAAGGATGTGGATGTGGTCTTGTGGTGAGATGTAGCTTCTCCACCATCTCTATGCTAGCCAAGTTGTTGCAGCTCCCTCCATCTATGATGACGCGAACAGAACGTTCCTTCACAACTCCCTTTGTATGGAACAAATTATGCCTCTGATTTTGCTCAGCTTGTGTGACCTGCACACTCAAAACACGTTGAGCAACTAAAATTTCATACCTGTCAGCATCTTCAAGAGCCATGTATCTCATGATCAGAATCATGTCCACCGTGTTCTTCACTTGTAATAAGAGCCAAAGTCTCCTCATCATAGTCACCAGCAGACTCATACCCACCATCCTTAGTAGTAATCATGACACACTTCGATGGGCATTCTCTCGCATAATGACCTCCACCCTTGCAACGACGACAAATAATATCATGTGTTTGCCCTGTTGATGCCATGGATGAAGAAGAGCTCTGTGCGGAACTGGAAGGTGTATTCCTGGTACATGGTGGTGATGGTGCCTGTTTTCTTGTATCTCGGTTGGAATTGGCAGCTGAAGTCAGTGGTGCTGCAGTAGGACATGTGGGAGTAGAGGATGCACGCGGTGTCCATGATGAAGGTCGACCTGCAGAAAAGTTAATCCGCGCAAATGCCTGTCGATCCTGCACTTCACGTTTAGCTTTGCAAGCAAGATGGAGTAAACGAGTGATATTTGTATACTCCTTATACTTGAGAATGGTCTGAATCTCTTTATTTATCCACCCATAAAACATGCAAGCATAGCTTCATTATCCTCAGCAATACCACATCTAATCATGCTAGTTTGTAATTCCTGATAATATTCTTCTACAAAGTTTTTTTCCTTGTCTTAAACGCTGCAATGTTTGAAGCAATTCACATTGATAATATGGTGGAACCCAACGAGTACGCATAGTAGTTTCCAAAGCAGCCCAAGTAGTTGGAATAAGATATAATCTACAATGTTCAGACCACCAAACAAAAGCAAAACTAGTGAATTCACAAACAACAGCAGCAACACGCCTCTCCTCAGGATATTGTAAGCATGTGAAACGCTGTTCAGTTTCTAACTCCCAAGTAAGATATACATCAGGAATGTATCTACCCTCAAACGGTGGAATATTCAATTTCAGTTCAGGAATATGGTCATAATCTCGTACCTGAGGTGGTAGTGTAGGCCTACCATTGCGATTATATGCATGTGGATGACCTGGTGCTGGTGGTTGCACGTAGTTCTGATTTTGATCAACCTCATCCTCGTAATCTCCCCCATAATAGTCATCCTCCTCGGCACCAGTAGCAGCAGTAGCAGGAGCCAAAGAAGCATCAACAGTAGGTACCATAGCACCAGAAGTTTGGCCATCCTCAAGAGGAACACGCTTCACTCGTCCAAACTGATTCGGAAGGGGCGCTGTTGTTGTTGTTGCAGAGGTGTGATAGGTGCCACCGGTGGTGGTTGTGGAAGATGCTTGAGCAATTCATTAAACTTGTTATCCAGCTTTGTCTCGAACGACTTCTCCATGGCATCTATCTTCTCCATAGCCTCTTCAAATCTGTTTAGCACATCTCCCACCTGGCCACTCATCATTTGCTGAAATTTATCATGCAACTCCTTGTTCGTCATGTTCTCCCAGTCAACTTTGTCGGCTTGTGGCCCTGCCATGGTTAGCAGCAATAGAAACACACAAGAATATGATCCTATAGACCACTAGAAAGTGGCATGGTGTCACAAATCCGTCAAGTGAATCTCAAATTCTTACTAGTTCTTACCCAGCAGCAGGTGGTGATCGGCAACCGTTGTAGTCAAAACTCTCAAAGCTTGGATAGAGCGATTACCAGGTGGTGTCAAACGCACGACGTAGATGTATGTGGAGCTGGGAAGGCTTATGATATGGTAGCAACAAGGGTCAGCAATAATCAATTCAGAGATGCAAAGGTGAATAAACGCTCAACGACGGTACTGTGCTGGTCCTAGGCTAGACCGTGCTAGAGACGCGAGCCTAGAACACTAACAAAATCACGACGCTGCACATAAACAAGGGAGGAGCAGACATATGTTGCTGGTGGACTCAGATTGGTGTGATGGCGGCGGATATGTGGTGGCGTATATGGACTCGGATTGGCGGCGAATATGTGGTGGTGGTATATGGCAGCGGCGATGATGTTGGTGCAGCGGCAGAGTGACAACTTATGACCAGAACTCGAAACTCTAAAGGACTACACGCTAAGACCAGCAACTTGACATGATGATGCAACCGCAAATTCAACAAAACAAAATACTGAAAAGATTATGCAAAGGCTCAGACTAGTTCAGATATGATGAACTAAACCTTATTTTTTGTGGCTTTTTCGTGGATTGTAGGTATGAAGAACATACTCGATCTAAACTATGAAAAACAGGAAAATCTCACCGAGCAACCTGGAAATCTGATACCACTTGATAGAGGCAAAGGTGTCATGTATTTCAATGAGATGGTACTATCGTTTTGGGTGGAGTAGCCTTCGATGATCTGACTATGAACGTGCGAGGACGTTGCGCCTTAGCAATCGCTAAACCAACTCCAAGAGGTTATTGACCACGCCGGAGCACGATCAACCTGACCACGAGGGTCTATTTCCTGCAAGCAAATGAAGAACAAGCAAGAAACTTAGATTGCGATCTGGATATTGCGAATATAAGAGGAAAGCTTTATTGATGATCGTGGGGTTCTGTGATGTCTTTGTCTGGTCATTGAATACAAACGAAGTACGCGAAGTTGCAGCTATGGAGAACTTTAATCTAAACAAAACCCAAAGTCTTAACGATGCCCTAAGGGTTGTATATATGGAGGAAGAGGGGGAAATTTCGTGGCCCTTGAGGGAGGGGTCCAAAACCAACCCTAACTCTTGTTTCCCCACACATACAGACTCTAAAAACAGCCTATAATCAAGTATTTCAAAATTACATGGGCCTGGCCCAATAATAAGGTGACGCAACACCTAGAATAGCCCGTGGATGAAAATTATGAAGTAGCATTTTGTATATTTTGTCCAAGGCTTCATGCAGTCATTATGGTGGCTTCAACGTCTTGAAATCATCACTTGTAACTCGATTCTTGTTCCCCTTGCACATGCCATCATCTCCATGCTTGTTCTTGCTCCAATGTTCATCCTTCTCCAAGCTAGGCCCTTCATTTGTAAGCAAAACAAATGTATCCAATGTAGGCAGCATCATATTCTCATGAACATTAGAATCATTACCAAGAAACGAAAGTACCTGGTAATTTAATGGCGTGCGCAAGCTCTAGTAATTGGTCCAGTATGTATAGCAGCAGGGGTTGTGGGTGTAACAATGGTATTGATGTCCTCATCACGCATGATGCAACTTCATCCTTTTTACCCTGAAAAATAATGTTTCCTCCCCCTAACAGTTGGGACCCACTAGATACATCTTCGCACGCAAGGAAGTGCGTCCATATTACGGGCAAAAAAACGATTCGCCCCTTGACTGATGGGACCCACCAGCTACATCTTCGCATGCAAGGAAGTGCCTGACAGTCGGGACCTACCTTGTCGAAGCGTACGTAGCATTGTCATTCTAGTCGCGAACATGTACGTACATACTGGTCGATGTAGAGGCGTGCACGTGTCGTAGTAGAGGCGCTCGCGAGTCGTAGTACAGGCGCGCACGTAGCATGTACACATAAGTAGAGCGGCCAGGGTGCAAGAAAGTAAATACGGCCACGTACGTACATAAGGCCGGGGTCTCAAACGCCTACTCGTGCATACGTACGACCAGGGCTCATGTACATGGCTAGGTCGAAACAGAGAAACTGCATCATCGTTGTGTTCATGGGGAGCCAACCAGCTGGGTCAGAACGGAATGTGTCATCGTGTTCATCGGGAGGGCTTGGACGGAACAGCTGATGGAAACGAGGCATGGCGTACTGCAAAACGTAGAAATGGCCTTGTGTTTGACCGGCCATGGTGGAAACGGGATCCTGTTCATCGGGAGGGGTCTGGCATACCGCAAAATGGACGAAACGGACTTCTGTTGGACCTCCTACGGTCGAAACGCAGTCCTGTTGATCGGGAGGGGTGTGGCGTACCGCACAACAGAGGAAACAGACTAGTGTTGGAGCGCTACGGTCGAAACGAGGGTCCTGTTCATCGGGAGGGGTGTGGCGTACCGCAAAACGGGACTCCACGGGATATTGTTCATCTCCACCGTTGACCTCCTCCAGCCTCCACGGGCTCCTGTTCATCCACCGTCGACCTCCTCCAGCCTCCACCTATGACTGTTCATCCACGGGCTCCTGTTCATCCAGCCTCCACCGAGCGCTCCTCCACCGGCTACTGTTCAACCAGCACTATCCACGGGGTCCTGTTCAACCACCCCTCCACGGGCTACTGTTCATCAGCCCTCCACCGGCTACTGTTCAACTAGGCCTCCACGGGGTCGTCATGTTCATCCAGCCCTCCATGGTGTCCTGTTCATCCACCCCCAACCGGCTCGATCGGTGTCCTGTTCATCCAGAGGCAGCACCACCGGGAACTGTTCATCCAAACCCCCAACAACACTCACTGTTCATCAAGGGAAGGCGGCAGCAGGGTTCGATCGGCTTCAGTTAGCAGCAGTAGCGAAGGAATCACTCAGGTTCAGTTAACAGCAAGGGATCGATCGCTCGGGTTCAGTAACGTAGCTAGTGCAATCGCTCAGGTTCAGTTAGAGCCCAACGCCTCGCACACACGCGCGTACATGTACGAGAGAAACGTGCATCGCTCGGTCCCCGACCACCCACCGTAACCGGGAACTCCCCAAAATTTTCCTCGTCCTTGCTTCTACCATGGTTTTTCTGTCATGGATGGCCCAAAGAATGTCATGCAGCTGCGTCTTCGGCCTGCCCAGGATGAAAAGCCCATTTTCTGTCATGATTCTTTGTCATAGATGTAGGAGCCCACCGCTTCTATGATGATACCAGGTTTTGTCACAACTATTGTCATAGAAGTTTCATAAGCATGACGGGGGAAAAATCGTTCAGCCCAAAATGTCACGGATGTGTCTTTTTTTGTAGTGGTTACAAAAGTACCCCCACAGATTTGAAGTAGCGGCCCTTTCGGCTCAGGTTTAGAAGGGGGATTTGGTGTGTCGGGATTTGGCAGCTGGAGGGAGTTTTTTGCGTGCGTTGTAATTTTGAGATAGCAAGGCGCGAGTTGTGAAGGCACGTGTTTTGGGAGCACAATATCTAAATTTTCGGGATATAACAAGGCACGGGTTGAATTTTAGGGACAAGCCTAACGTGTAATATTGTACGTACCAAATCAATTCGCACTTCCCTCAACGAAAAAAAACAAAAAAAATAAAACTATTCACACCGCACAAAGAGAGAGTCTTGTCCCATTTTACTGTACAAATGCTATTCAAAGCTATGAATCCATGTTATTTCCAATTAAAGTTTTTCGCTCTTTGTATAATGCATGTAACCTATGCATACCAACATTTTAGTGCATTCCATGCTATACTACCGCTACAATTCGAACTAAATTTGAATTCGTTTCTCTATTTGAATAGGAATCTAAAATCATGATTGTTGCCAACTTAAACCATCATTCGTGTATTATCTTAACAACACACCGCATGATTACTATAGAGATAGATATGAACTATGTGTACTATATGAACTCGAATTCAAATTTTTGAGTAGACTTGATGTTGGTCCCAAATCATAGTACATTTGATGTACTAACTAGATATTCATAATCTAAACCATGTTCCATACATACACTGTGTATATCACACAAAGTATAGTGCCCCACCCCCTACATTATGACAAGTATTTCGCCCTGAGCTGCAAAAGCCACACATTATCCCAAATTATAATCAATGTTCTATATATTATATGTAGTACTAGCAAGATGCCCATGCGTTGCACAGAATGTCAAGATGCATTTGTATGAGTAGTTTATCTTGTGGGAGAAAAGGATGAATGAGGGAAGGCCTTATTTGCAAATGTGGAGAGGGGTGTGGTATCTTTTTGCAAAATTGCCATAGTTTCCTTCCTATCCATCAGATATAAATCGGACAGCCTATATTGCAGGATGGCAGGCACACCATCATCACCAACTCATTTTTTATATATAAAATATATTATATGTAGTATAACATGTTCATAACCACACCATGCGTATCACCGTTATATATATTCACGCATGCGTCGGTTTAAAACACTATGATAAATTCTTCAAATATCTGATTCACTTTTTATAATGAATTGTGATCTCTATCGTCTTCTACACCCACACAATCATCTTATCTTTGTAGCTAGCGCTAACTTTCTCTTGTGCATGCACAAGCCTGCCCCCCTCTCATCCTCCCTCAGCATTCTCTAGCTCCATCATGCAAATTCGTCTTTTCACTTTAGGTCATTCACCAACGATGTGTGTAGGCCCCCCAGCTCCTTCTTTCCGGCACACACCGATCGATATGCCTCTCTACCCAGGTGTGCCTACCACAAACGCAAGCTTTCCCTCTTCTCTTATCACCGTCCATGCCTCACTCCTGCCCCTCTTTTCATTGATCTCATACTCGCACACTCCTTCCCCCTCGATATAGTATGCCTCTCACACCACCTCCTAGCTGCATCCCCCTCTCTCTATCCTTCTCTCTGGGCCTTATTTGCTTCTAACACATACATGCATGTATATCGATCGATCTCCCTACATATAACTAGGTCGACTTTAACTATTTTTTCCCACGCATCGATCGACATACCTCACAAGTTATGTCTCTCCTTTCTCTGACAAAGGACGATTGATCTTCCTATGTAGTTATGTCTGCTTACCACAGCCATATCTTCCCCCCTCATCATTCGTGCCTGCCTCCTGACTCATCTCTCACACGCAGGTGCACAGATAGGCAGGCATCCCCCTCTTATTGATATTGCAGGCATGCCCTCTGTTTGTCTAGCAAGCCTCTCCCACCATTTGTGAGAAGAAACTCCACCACCAACCCCTCCCACACTCTAGCTCTGTCTCCCTCCCAACCTTATTCCTCTCCTACACATATGCATGGATGCCGATAGATCTCACTCAATACATAAGGTAGGTCTCTCTCCTCCTCCACACATATACCAGCCATTGTACCTCTATAGTTAGGTCTCTCCGGACCCCTCCCCCCGCACACCCCCCACACCGATAGTCGAGCGTTGTAGGTAGGTATCCATGCCACAGATACAAACTGCACCTGTCCCCTCTCACATCCCAGTAGGCCAGCCACCCTATATCTTTGACATGGGCACACAAAAATTCGATGGCACTCTTTATCGATCGTGCGCACACACACACACACACACATCATCATCCCTCTGTTCGATTCTATGGATACCTCACACCGATGATACCTCCACTCTCTTCTCGTGGATCACCCCCTCTATATATGATATATCCAGGCCTATGTTATACACGCATTGCATATGGTACATTTTTTGATTGAAATATCATCGACACATATTCCCTGTCTATCTCTCACGCCCCCCCCCAAAAAAAACACTCAGGAACCCACACACTATATCTCTCTACATTTGTATATCTCTCACACAACCCCACGTAGGTGGTGTACATACACAAAGAGAATAGGTGCCAGTACTCACGCTTCGTGCCTAGACACACCCGCGCGGGTACACGGTGGAGCTCATTTCTGTATGAAATGGCATCCCACGTGCTAATTTGAGCGAGTTAGCGATTGTTTACCTACGCAGGTCATGTACCACGTGTGCACGAAAGAAAGTTCGACTTGATACATTGGCATGTTATTTTTAAATAAAGTTATATCATTCAATGGCATGTACACAGAATATAAAACAATTTTTATGGAGAAAAAGGTAGTCCGCTCCACTATATAAAATGGAGCCTGCCTGCCGGGGTTTGCCTCTCTTCAGCGTATCTCATAGAAGGAGATGGTGGCCTCTCTCTCTCTCACCATTGGTCACTGATCCGTTCGCATCCCGTCCGTCCGCGGAAAGGGAGGATGTGCATCGTTTCTCCATTCGACGGCACCGAGGCAACACGTCCCGATCTGCGGTACCCACCGTTCTCTCTGAAAAAGCTCCAGCGCGGTAGGGCCTATGCCACTTGCTCGCTGCCGCAGTATGGGCAGATCCCGCCCACCGCCACTCTCCTAGTTACATCCCGACGACCCCCAGGTATCCCCTCCGGCCTTGCTTGACTGCCCATCTTCCCACATCGCTGCATGTGAAAAATCTTGCATGTGGATCTTCCATAATTCTTTGCCCAAAATGTAGCTCATCCTACATACTTTCCATATTGCAATCTCGTCCTCACAGCATTTTAGATAAACAAAACCGTGTTGTTATCTTCCCTTACAACAAGGAATATGCTTCTTTTTTGTCGTCGTATGTGTCATCAACTGTTATTGGCTAGTAATTGTTTCCTTTCTACCTCTTTTTTGCAAACAGGGCTATCCATTTCACCTCATTGCTATTGCGACCTTTTGGTGAACTGCACAAATCACTTTTTCTTAAGAGTGATTTGTGCAGTTGTACTACAATGTCACACGGGCAACGTCTCTACATTTTAGTGCGACTTCACAAAGGGAGATTGGTTTTGCTCTATCCTCCTCACCCAACTCCAAGCCTAATCTTCTCCAACTATTTGCTTAATCTTCTCGAACTAGTTAGTCTTAAGAGAGACTGCAAAGGTGATCGTCTTCTATTTGTGTGTTTATTGTTTCATCAACAGTCCTCTATTATTGTAATCACACTTAATATCTTTGGACCAGGGACGCTCAGCTCTATTTTAGTGGAACTGCACAAAATGATCGGAATGTTGCATGCTCCTGACAGCTAATTTTTTCCCAACATGCCTTGTTGATTTAGACAGAGCTGGGGGGAAGTTGCTGCCAAAGAAACCATGGATCAATTTTAATTTCACACCTTCTCACAACTTTGTCTTCAGTTGTGATGTAAATATTAGCTCTGATCTACTATTCATTTAGATGCATTAGCAAGGAAGTTAGTTTTTTATTTTTTCCGAAAGAGCATGGATGGCAAGATACACAAAACAAAAGTTGAAAGCTCAGAGCATTGTACAATTTCATGTCACTGGAAAATTATTTGTACTGTACGTCAATTATGTAAACAAATGCTGGAAGCTTGATAACATTGCCAGAAGCCTCTTTAGCATCAGGGTCCATGTGCCATGCAAAAAATTATACTCCCTCCCTTCCTAAATATTTGGAGTGTAGATTCACTCAATTTTCTTTGTATGTAGTCACTCGTTGAAATCTCTAGAAAGACAAATATTTAAGAACGGAGGGAGTAGTGCACAACCGCATGGGAGACTCAGCCCGGTCATTGCGCCGCACTAATAGTGAGTAATGAGCAGTCAAATCATAAGCCCCACCTTTCCCTTTCCCATGTAAGTTGCTCGGAAGTAGCAACCATCAATACGCTCTTCTTTGAATCCGCTCATACTACTCCCTCTGTCACTATTTATAGAGCGTGCTTCAACAATCTCTGGGACCAAGGCGACTACCAATCGACCTGAAAAATAGCATTGGTAGTTATATCACGGGTTCTGTTACTAGTGGAAATAGTGCATACACGCATGCATGCAGTGCTTCCACCCTGGGTACACACATGCATGCACTTACTCCACTCGTCCTGGTTTATTGGTCCCCTTTGTAATTTGTGCCAAATATTGACCAAATATTTAACTAACAAAATGTTAATGCATGTCAAAAAATTATATTGTTGAATTCGTATTTGAACATAGTTTCCAAAGATATAGTTTTTTGTGACATGCATGAACCTTTTGTTAGTTAAGTTTATGGTCAAAATTTGGCACAAAATACAATGGGGACAAATAAACTAGGATGGAGGTAGTACATCGAGAGAAAATTGTGGACTTGATTGCGGTTACCACGCCCTAATTAATTGAGCATTAAACCAAACGCGTCTAAAATCTCTATGGTGGTGGAAATGCATGGAGAGAAAAATGCATGAGAATGAAGCACGCCCTGTAAACTGTGATGGAGGGAGTAGTATGAAGGTGCAAAACCAAGTACGTGTATGGTCAGTCGGTCAACGCACTTCCTCTTGGCATATCACTGACATGTGGGACTAGAGTGTGAGCAAACCGATCTCAATTGACGGCAAAATGATCAACCCGCCGTTCCTTGAGAGAGGAGAGGAGCGAGAACACATAGACGGGCTCGCATGGAGGCCAAGATATATTCGAGCATGGTTGATCGATATCATCATTACATGTTCAATGTTTTTTAATAGTACTATTGGGCTGCCATTTTCCGCACTTCTCCCGAATAAATGTGTACTTTATCAGAGCTTAAAATAAAATAAGAGTATAGAAGCTCCACCAAGCGGTTCCTAGTACCTGTATACTAGTAGTAGTAGTAATCGTACTACTATATCTTGCGCTTGGCTCTTCGCCTCTTCGTGAAGTCGAATAGTGATGGTACTATAGTGTATGCCTCTCGCAATCTGACACCGAATGAACTGTTGCACGTCCACCGCCTGGGCGAGGGTAGGTTGCATTAGTCAAAAGCTTCTCGTCGTCCTGCGAGCCACCGGGCTTGAGCTAGACAGAGAGAGTGTAAGCGAGCCTCACGTTGTCCTGCAAGCTTCTCCTCGTTCTGCCAGTTGACAGGACACACCAAAAAGTAGTGCTAATCCATACTCCCTCCTTTCCGGTTAATATGGCTTAAACTTTTTTGCGGGTAAATGAGAGACCTTTATTCATATATAAGCATCCTTAGGACGATTAGCCAAGATATTGGTCACTAGGAAGCGAGGTACCCCGCAAAAAAAGAAGGAATCGACATGTTTCATCAAGCCAGCTCTCGGTCATATTCAAAGTGCAGCAAGCACAGTTCGCACAAATATTTCTAACAGGATAGGAGCCAGAATTAAGCGACAATTGTGGTGAGTGTTCCATGCAATCAACTTCCATTATCACATGCGAGAACCCTCGAAGAGAACCAAATGTGTTGAAGATTGCTTTATCACAGATTAAAATAAAATAAGAGTGCAGACGCTCCACCATCGGGTTCCTAGTAGTACATACCTGTATAGTAGTACTAGTACTAGTAAAATTTGCGCTTGGATGTTCGCCTCTTTGGGAAGTTGAACAATAATGGCACTAGTACAGTGTATGCTTCTGGCAATCTGACACCAAATTAAATGTTGCACGTCCACCGCCTGAGCGAGGGAGAGCTTGCATTAGTCAAAAGTTTCTCCTTGCCATGCAAGCCACCGCGCGCATCTTCTCCCATCCTGCAAGCTTCTCCTCGTTTGGCCAGTTGACGGGACACAACAAACTAATGCTAGTCCATACTGCCTCCTTTCCAGTTAATATGGTTGAAACAAGATAAATACACTGTCTGTCACTGTATATTTGTAAAAAATACGGCTAGTGGACTTCATAATATGCTCATTGCGCTCAATATGTACATTTTCTTGTGTTTATACAGTCACTAGCTCACCCTTGCTGAGTATGTGTGTGCATGCACGTGTAGGTTGAGCACTTGAGCATGACCCTGTGTGTTCCCTCGTGTGCTCGGACATGCATGCACTAGGGCGTCGCATGCATTTTTGCGTCCATGTGTACGTGTGACTGCTGCATGCATGCACGAGGTTGTAGTCCCTCACATTCACATGTTCATAAGTCAATGCTTTGTCAAAATGTTGCATGCAAGGTTTAATCATTCGTTGTTCACGCATGCATTCCTGATATTAATATGTTAGTAAAGACAATTTCTTGAGGAAAATGAGCTTATGAATTGAGTACAAAGGGGACACATAAGCCAGGACGGAGGGAGTACTAGTAGTGAACCAAAAGGAGGGAGTAGGTACTAGTAGTATTATGTAACAACGTGTAGTAACAAAATTCCTCTATGCGCATCCTATCTACATGTCATGCAAGAAAATAGAGATAGGTACAAATGAGACTCAGGAATGGTCATACACGTAGGGGGAGTACGTGTAGGGGCCACTCAGGAGCAGTCAAATCACACAGTAAGTTAGTCAGAAGAAGCAACCATCATTTCACTCTTGAATGACACGTACGCAATATAAAATGGTTGATATGGAGAGAAAAAGAAAACCACTCCACTATATATACACTAGCATGAGCCTAAACTACAAGCCTGCTTGCTTGGGTTGCTCTCTTCACAAGCATAGAACGACGGTGGCCACACCGCTGGTCATAGATCTGGCCTGATCCCGCCGTTGGGGGAAGGGGACGATGTTATGCGTAGACGCGGTCGATAGCGGCGAGGGAGAAAACCCACTGTTGGTGCATCCCGAAAGGGGATCCCCGTGGTATGGGCTGATGCCTCCTCCCAACCTCCCATCAATCTACAGCCCGACGTCCCAGGTACAACTTCCTTTTGGAGTCGGCTTGCTCCACTGCCGCAGCTCCCTATGTAACTCCGTCTCCATGTGGATCTTTCTCTACTTCTACCGGCTTCTATTTGTGATGAGTTTACGTCTCATGAACTAGTGCCAATACTATTATTCTAATCACACTTCTTCAATATCTTTGCCAACTGGGATGCTTAGCTCGATTTTAGTGGAACTGCACAAAAGCATCATATGATCCGAGGGTGCCAGCCTTCTTTCCTTCGACAGGTTCTACCTAGCCAGAAAACTAAATCATGTTTAGGTTTTAGGGTTTACGTCATAGTGACCCCATCAGTAGTTTTTTTTGTACACACTCTCACAACTTTTGTCTTTAGTTGTGAAGTAAATATTGGCTATGATCTATGAATCATTGAGATGCATCAGCATGCATGTTAGTTTTCCTTTGTATTGGATGGAATGTTGTAATGGGGCAATCTTGGAGTAAGAATGAAAATGGAGTGGAAAGTTTCCGTTTTTCCGGAGAAAAAATGGAAACAGAGAGAAACCAATGTTTCGTTTCGTTGGATCGCGCCATCGAGCAAAACCAACGTTTAAATCATGTATGTCGCGTTCGTGTCTCACCCTCCTCCATACACAGTGGCTCGTCATGCCACTCACCACAAACTGAGTATACCATAACTTCCCCACGTGCTTGTCGATGGATCACTCCATGGACTACTAGCACTACTAGAAGAGGTTGACGAGGAGGGGGAGGACAGCTAGCTGTAGCATGGACTCCCAAGAACTTTTACATGCATGTTGTGGCCTGCTATTGTGAACTTTGAACACGGAGTAGTCGCATGCACCGGGAATCGGCGCGACGGCGCTCTCTCGGCTGGTGCCCCGCTTCAATGTCGGCGCCAGTGAGAGGTCATGTCCGTTCCGGTCGGGCATGAATGCGGCACTGACCATTTCGGTCGGGAAGCACGCGCGGGTGATGAAGAGGGTTCAGGTTGGTCAGGAGCAGGCATGACAGCGGTCCCGACGCCCGCAAACAAGAGATGATGTACGTAAATATTGATGCGTATATAATTAATAAGGTAAATAATGTGCCAATTGGACAAATGTGATTGGAGATGGAGATGGAGATGGATATGGAATTTTATGTAAACACGGATATGCATGTCTATGTCTATGTGTGTGTGCGCGACGACTCTCGCAACTACTCGCACAAAACATCGATGTCTCGTTATCCCTACACACACAAACTTAGTACCGCCTCATTTTGTTCCTAGGATAGGAATATCATAGGAGTGGGAAACAATATTAACTAAGATAAATGCAGTACGACGGACAAGAAGAAATGTACATGCACTCACTCTGCCTCCGAGATACTCGGGAGTACACGATGGAGCGCATTTGTACATGAAGAGGCAGCTTACGTATGTAATAATTTGACCCTTTAATTTGTTCACTCAATAATGGAGGGTCGGGGACCACACGTGAGCGGTACAAACTGCGACCTAGAAGTGGGGGCGTGTTTTTGATCGAGTTTTCTTTCTTGGTACATTAAAAAGAAATTGTCCGCCAGTTTTCGTTTCTTTTTTCTGGGAACGCGCTTATTCTATTTAAAACCACTGCTATGGAGAGATTTTTTACTGCATTGTATATATATAGCCTCTTGTTTGATAGGATTTCTTGCATCTTGCTCTCTCACCCTCTCCATATGAAAACAAGATGACAGTGTCCACTCTATCTCTCTCCGCACTGGTGGTCACAGATCCGGCCGAATCCCGTCCGCCGCGGGAGGTGAGGAGGTGCAGTGTTGACATTGTCGTCGTCGGCGATGGAGGAAGCCGATGCGCACCGTCCTCTCGGAGCCGGCGCTGGCACGGACGAAGGTCCTCCGCGCCCTTGTTCGCTGTCATCTTGTGGGCAGATCCCGCCCGCCCACCTAAGTGACATCTCGCCCACCCGAGGTATAACTTCTTTTGGATTTCATGCTTCATTGTACTGGTCCAGCTCCCCAGGTCACTGCATGCGGGTTTTCTTCTATGCCACTACTCCCCAGCTCCCCATGTACAGTAGCTAGGGTTCATCAGGTGGTCCAACATCACCTATTTTTTACTATTATAGAGGAAAGGCC
The DNA here is from genome assembly GCF_002162155.2 of Triticum dicoccoides. Lineage (NCBI taxonomy): Eukaryota > Viridiplantae > Streptophyta > Magnoliopsida > Poales > Poaceae > Triticum > Triticum dicoccoides. The sequence continues at coordinate 160,657,595 of NC_041381.1, forward strand.
ACTCAAAAAGTTGTTTTGGTTTAAGCCTCGGTGGAGGTATACATGTTTTTTCGACAAAAAGTACATGGTGGTTGTGCGGTCATTGTCCATATGCTCCAATTGCTGCTGCTAATCTAATACTATCACTAGATAAATGAAGCAATGCCCATGCTAAAGTGACTTCCCTTTTAAGTAATGTTGATGTCAATCCAGAGGAGTCGATAAATGATTCTGTCCTGCTTTTTTTCTCGGGTATCCTGGTTTAGTTCCCATCAAGATAATCATGATGCTTCTGTTTGTTGGTGTACTTTTCATTTATTCTTAATTCTTATTCACAATTTAGATGTCACTATTAATCTTGTACCACTGCCAAAACAAAGTAACAACACTATATCCCTTTTTTATATTTTTGCAAACAGCGATGCATATGTGCATACACGGGCATGTGTTCCTCAATTTTAGTCGAACTGCACAAAATTGGATGGCCATTGTTGTTCTGCCTCACTATTCTCTGCCACATGGTTCTTCCTTCCTCAATCTTGATTACCGAGAAGAAACATACCACAGTGAGGATTTGACGAACTTCATTGGTGCCTCACCCAAACTTGATGCCAAATGGATGATGCATCGCCACGATGACCTATCGATGCTCATTGTTGCGTCTCATGGTTGCATCGACTGGTGAAGCTGATCGATTTTCGACGAAAAACAAGTTGTCTTCCATCAGTGCTCTTTGCTTGTTACCCACAAAGATGATATCCTTCATCAGTTCAGCTTGGTTGCATTGGAGACGCAGTCCTCTCTCACGCTGGTGCAATTTTAGCACACAACTGGCCATGAACCAAATGTTTCCTCGAAGAAGGCTCGATGTTAGTACTAAGAGCATAAGTTTTGTATTAATTTCTAAGCCTTCTCACAACTTTGTCTTCAGCTCCAGTGTAATTTTATTTGTCTAGCTATTAACTAAATATGTGGTCAAACTTTGATTAAAAAAATGGTGTGGACTAAAAACCCAGATGGACGTAGTAGCCCTCCGTTTTTATTTACTCTGCATATTAGATTTAACTGAACTCAAACTTTGTAAAGTTTGACCAAGTTTAGGCCGAACACAACAAACCATAATTATTGAGAGAGGGCAAACTGTACATACTCTCAAACCTTTTCGATAATTGAAATTAAAATTCTTTATGTGTACACACTCTCACACATTTCCAATAATTTGGCGTGTGTGTGGTTGTTCACTTAATGAAGGGTAGTGTACCGCACATGAAGGACGGGAAGTGCGACCAGGAAACATGGATCATTAGTTGATCGTAAGTAGTTTACTTCACTCGTACGTTAAATAAAGAGTTTCATTTTGTACTTGCACAATTTAAAACAATTGTTATGGAGAGAAAAAGAAAACCACTCCACTATATATTAGTAGTATACACGAGTACTATATAAGTTGGAGCCTCAGTGCTTGTTCACTAGGGTTTGCACTCTCCATACTCTCGCCGCACTACATATATACACGCTGGAGGCTCAGCGTTCCTTTGCTAGGGTTTCTATATTCACAGTCTCTCACCCTCTTCACTAGATCTAAACAAGACTGTGTTGGCCTCTGTCTCTCCCCTCCCCCCTGGCCCCCGCACAGCTGGTGAAGGAGCCATCCGGATCCCGTCGCACCGGGAAGGGGAGGAGGTGCAGCATTCACTCTATCGCCTTCGGAGAGGGAGGCAATCCACTACTGGCTGCGCTATTCTCTTTCACCCAGCGCCTGTGTGGGTGGTCCACTGACCCCTTCTTCCTCACGGTCGTATGTAGTGTGGGCAGATCCGGCCTCCTGCCGCACGCTTAGCCACATCCCGACGACCCTAAGGTATAACATTCTTTGGAACCGTCATTGCTCTAGCTGCATGCGGATATTTTTCGATTCTGTAGTTGAATCTAGGTCTTGGTTCAAAGAGGAAATAAGGGTGGGGTGGGATGGAGCATGAATCTAGGATGTTGTTCAATGAGGAAAGGAGGGAGGGATAGTAGTATAGACTGGCTATCCAGCCGTTTTGTTGGTTGAAAAGGGAAAAAGGGGGTAACCCAGTACACACATCTGTAAGGAACCGATCTCTTTGTTGAAAAAGGAAAGAAACTGGGGGGTCGGGTAGTTTGTGCAGGACTAGATTTGTTGCCCTCACATAGGAAAAAGGTTCAAAGAGAACAAATATGGGACCAATGCAGATATGCTGCTTAGCAACATGCTCTACATCACCCATTTATACGTGTGGACGCACATGGTGCTGGCATGTCCCATACAACTATTTTGCTGTTGTTAATCTAAAAATGCCACTAGAAAATTGAAGCAATGCCACTATTAAAAGTAAATTGCATTTTTAACGAATGTTGTTTTAAGAGAATGTCTCTGTTAATATGAATCAATGCAACCATTTTGAAATGGTACTGTCCTACTTTGTTTCACATCAAGATAAGTTAGATGCTTCTTTTTGTCGCCGTATGTTTCATCCTCCTTTATTGGCCACTAATTGTTTACTTTTTTGCCTCTGCTAAAAAGAGGGATATCTATACAACTAGTTGCTATACCGAACTTAAATGCCACAACGACAACTTTGCTTGATTTCAGTGGAACTGCACAAAACGAGATTGGATTTCCTACTCATGTTGCTAGATTCGTATTTTATCTTGTCCGCCTCATGAAAGGTCAGTACAGGCCTTCATCCACATGATTGTGTTGTGTGCTTTGAGATGTTGTGCTACTTGTATTGGTACTATTTTAAATAAATGTTGAATTGAAGCTATAGTATTACTGTCTTTTCCCATCAAGTAGTGAACAAAAATGGGACCAACCCAGACATGATGCTTGTTGCTTTATTACAACAACCTTTGCATCAACCCCTTTACAAGTAGATGGAAGCACATGGTGTTGTTGAGCCCACTCTCCCTGGAACTGTTTATGCTTTTTGTTAATCTAGCAATGCTACTCTCAGAATTAGCTACTGAATCTTAGTTCAAAACTGCAACACTTGTTAGCGATCGGCGGGAGTACCATTTCTGTTAGGGATCGGCCGGAGTACATGTTTAAGAAATGTATTGTTGAGATAATGTCTCTGTTATTAAATATCAGTTACCGTGTTTTACAAATGGTACTATCCTGCTTTGTAGTTCTTTCTACTTGTTTAACCAAGGTATTGTTAAGATAATGTCTCTGTTAATATGAATCAATCGCATTGTTTTAAGAATGGCACTTTTCTGCTTCGTCGTTCTTTATACATGTTGAAACAAGGCATTGTTAAGATGATGCCTCACTTAATATGAATGAATCACACTGATTGAGAATTGCTACTCTCCTGCTTTGATTTCCATTAAGATAAGGTAGATGTTTTTTCTTCTGGGAGTATAAGTCAACAACCGTCATTTCTCAGTAATTGTTTCCCGTATACCTATTGTTGCATATAGGAATATCAAAACTTCTGCTCAGTTTTATTTTGACTTTGATTTTAGTTGAACTACACTAAAGGAGCCAATGTGTTTATGGCAAACTATTGCATTATTGGGCCCAATTGGTCTTTCCAGTTTGCAGAAAGAAGGAGTAGTTGTTTGCGCAACATTACATAAGGCATGATCAAGAAGATTTACAGAGTATTAGTAGATGCTGGTGACATGACTAGTCTGCAAAGAGCATGGGCAACTCAACAACACGTGGACTGCAAAATTCACCCCTCAAGGAAAGGTGAGGGAGTCCTGGATTAGGGGGTGTCCGGATGGCCGGACTATGACCTTTGGCCGGACTGCCGGACTATGAAGATACAAGATTGAAGACTTCGTCCCGTGTCCGGATAGGGATTTTCCTTGGCGTGGAAGGCAAGCTTGGCGATACGATATGAAGATCTCCTCCCATTGTAACCGACTCCGTGTAACCCTAGCCCTCTCCGGAGTCTATATAAACCGGAGAGTTTTAGTCTGTAGGACGAACAACAATCATACCATAGGCTAGCTTCTAGGGTTTAGCCTCTATGATCTCGTGGTAGATCAACTCTTGTAACACCCATACCATCAATATCAATCAAGCAGGAGTAGGGTTTTACCTCCACCGAGAGGGCCCGAACCTGGGTAAAAACATCGTGTCCCTTGTCTCCTGTTACCATCCACCTAGACGCACAGTTCGGGACCCCTTACCCGAGATCCTCCGGTTTTGACACCGACATTGGTGCTTTCGTTGAGAGTTCCTCTGTGTCGTCGCCTTTAGGCCCGATGGCTTCTTCGATCACCAAGCATGACGCGGTCTAGGGCGAGACTTTTCTCCCCGGACAGGTCTTCATATTCGGCGGCTTTGCACTGCGGGCCAACTCGTTTGTCCATCTGGAGCAGATCGAAAGCTACGCCCCTAGCCATTAGGTCGGACTTGGAAGCTTAAACTACACGGCCGACATTCGCAGGGACTTGATCTTCGACGGATTCGAGCCACGGCCGAGCATGCTGCACTGTCTCGATGGGCATGATCTAGCTCTGCCGCCGGACAGCACCCGGAGTGCTGCTCAGGAGTCTGCTCCGACCATTAGTTTGGAGCCGACTGCGCTAACCAGGGACGGACGGTTGGATGCCGCCCCAGGAGCCGCGATCTCTATGGTGATAGAGCAGAATACCAGCCTAGTCCTTTGCAAGGCCCGTGACTCCAAGGTGCCGGACTCCGCTTCGGACTCCGAATCTTCCGCACCCCTTCCGATCGAACCCGATTGGGCTCCGATCATGGAGTTCAGCGCCGCAGACGCCTTTCAGCACTCGCCCTTTGGTGATATCCTGAACTCCCTAAAGTCTCTCTCTTTGTCAGGAGAGCCCTGGCCGGATTATGGTCAGCAGGTTTGGGATACGGACGACGAAGAAATTCGAAACCCACCCACCACCCACTTTATAGCCACTGTCAACGATCTAACCGACATGCTCGACTTTGACTCCGAAGACATCGACGGCATGGACGCCGATGAAGGAGATGACCAAGAACCAGCACCTATAGGGAACTGGAAAGCCACCTCATCATACGATGTATACATGGTGGACACACCCAAAAGGGATAACAACAAGGATCGAAAGGGCGCAAACAGGGATCGTTCCCTTGAAAAACAATCAAAGCGGCGACACAAGCGCCACGCAAAGCCCCACCTCGACAAAGACCCAGCCATAGAGCAGGGCGAATCAACGGAAGACGAACATGCCATTGAGCAACCGTCCAAACAACCAATCCCCGGAAAAGATAATAGTCCGGACGACCTCATGCTGGACAAACTGCTGGAACATCAGAACCTCCACCAAAAAAAGGCTCGTCGCCACTGCATGTAGCCTGAAAAAGCAGAAGCGGAGGATCAAAACAGCAGAAGATGCACTCAGGATCAGATGGAACAAAGTGTTGTGTATTGCACACAAGTACGGCAACAGTCGTCACACAAAGAGCTATCCGAAGCGGAAACTACTACCGGAATTTGATGAAGAGGCCATAAAGCCCCCACAGTCGAAAAACAAAGAAGCCACCAGGTCGGATAGATGACCCAACGATCGATCCAAAGCGGCAGAGGGCACCGCACTCAATTCGGTGAGCGATCCCCCTAAGGATTCGCATCAAACAACCTGCCCAACCAGATCCATCTATGGCCCAAGAAAGCAAGCTCCAGCGAGCAACACAATGCAAAAAATACCCGAACATCATGGCACACCTGCATACAGGGGCGCCGCACATCCCTTATGTTTTACCGATGAGGTGCTGGATCATGAATTTCCAGTGGGATTCAAGCCCGTGAACATAGAAGCATACGACGGAACAACAGACCCCGAAGTCTAGATAGAGGATTATATCCTCCACATACACATGGCCAGAGGAGATGACCTTCATGCCATCAAATACTTACCCCTCAATCTCAAAGGGCTAGCCCGGCATTGGCTTAAAAGCCTTCCCGAAAACACCATAGGAAGTTGGGAAGCGCTTGAGGAGGCTTTCCGGGCAAATTTTCAAGGGACCTATGTCCGACCTTCGGATGCAGACGATCTGAGTCATATAACTCAGCAACCCAGAGAGTCAGCCTCGAAACTCTGGAACAGATTCCTTACTAAAAAGAATCAGATAGTCGACTGTCTGGACGCTGAGGCCCTAGCAGCTTTCAAACATAGCGTCCGAGACAAATGGCTCGCCAGACACCTCGGCCAAGAAAAGCCAAGAACGATGGCCGCATTAACAAGCCTCATGACCCGCTTTTGCGCAGGAGAGGATAGCTGGTTGGCAAGGAGCAGCACCAGTGACCCGAGTACAACCGAACCTAGAGATGGAAACGGGAAACCACGCCGTAACAAAGAACATCGCCGAATCAAGGACAACAGCCCAATGAGCACGACAGTCAATGCCGGATTCAAAAGCTCTCGGCAAAATCAGAAAAAGCTGCCACCCAAAGATGACAGGGACGAGCTGTCTAACCTCAACAAAATCCTGGATAAAATATGTCAAATCCACAGCACCCCCAGGAGGCCTGCAAACCACACCCACAGAGATTGTTGGGTTTTCAAGTAGTCCGGCAAACTCAATGCCGAACACAAGGGGCTCGACGCACCAAGCGAGGATGACGACGTGCCCCACAAGCAGAACACCGGAGAACAAAAGAAGTTCCCACAAGAAGTCAAAACAGTGAATTCACTTCATATGAAAAAAGGGCAAAATAGAACGGCGCTTATGAAGACACGCGCCATAGCCAGCCCCAGAGGAGCACCGCCACTGGTTGTTACAACCTGTAAGTGCATCTAGTGCCACCCCTAGTTGGTTTTGGAGAATTGACGACAAAGTTGGTTGAGGGACTAATGCATTTGTGAGAATTGCAGGATAACGCAGGTAGTGTCCCTCATTGATTCGGTTTACCTACCGGGGATGACCCCTAAAAATGTATGAAGACATTGAAGAGAATGGTGGTATGTGAAGATATTAATATTGAAGACCATGACATGAGAAGACATTGAGTGAAGACTAGGGAGCGCGAAGACTGTGTTGTTTCGCTGTTTCCTTTTCTTCTTTGTTGAGTCATAGGAACCACCGTACTGTTAAGTGGGGTCCAAGTGAACTAAGTCAGAGTGATTGAAGTGATGCTCAACCCAAATCCTATGTCTTCGAGCGAAGACAATGTTTGCAAATCTTATCCAGAGCTGGATGAGTTAGCTTTGCTTGTAGCCCAAGTAAAGTTGCCGTGTGTGTTTGAAATCTGACCGTTGGAACACGTGTCAGTTCCTTAGTGACCCAAGGTCATTTCGGACATATCAGGTCGGGTTGCCCAGTGGCTATAAATAGCCCACCCCTACACCATAAATTGGTGGCTGCTCAGAGTAATTCTACGGCTTTTGACGTTTTGAGACCAACCCACCTCGAAACCTTTGAGAGAGAAATCCTTGCGAGGACCAAGCCCAAACACCCAGAGCCAAAGAGTGTTAGGCATCACTGATGTCTTTCTGTCTGTGTGACCTGAAGACTTATTAGACTTGAGGACTGTGTATCCTCCAGCCGGTTAGGCGTCGCGTTCTGAGCATCCAAGAGTCATTGTGGATTGGCGGTGAACAAAGTCTGTGAAGGTTTGGAAGTCTACCTTGAAGACTTACCAGAGTGATTGGGCGAGGACTAGGTGTCTTTAGCTCAAGGGGAATAAGGTGAAGGCGCGGTCTTCTGAGTTGAATCTCAACCTTCCTAAACAGATGTACAGTTGTCACAGCAACTGGAACTGGTCCAACAATTCCTCTGTCTTCAACAAGCGACTGGTTCCATCTTCTCCCTTCCATTACTTAAGTTTGTCTTTGTGAAGTCATTGCCTATTTGTGTATTTGTTGACTTCATTGCTTGACTACTACTATTGATTGGCTTCATACTATCTTCCATCCTGATCCTTACTACTTAGCTGCCATTAGTCATGTACTTTCACAACATTGCATACTTGACTATGGTTTTCTTATGGTAGTTTATCTTCCGCTGCATATCAACTAGGTCATTTCTATTGTTTGTCTTTGAAACTTTCAAGTTTTGAAGACTTCCATAAAAATCGCCTATTCACCCCCCTCTAGTCGATACTAGCACTTTCAATTGGTATCAGAGCAAGGTACTCCCTTGTTCTATGTGATTCGGTTTAACCACCTGGAGTTTTAGCTATGTCGACTGCAGGATTGAGGAATGTATCTTGCCCCACCTTTGATGGTCATGAGTATCCTCGGTGGAAGGCCATGATGAAGAAGCGACTCATGGCTATGGATAGCAAACTATGGACCGTCACTGAGATCGGTCTTACCAATCTATGCAAGATGGCGGATGCTGATGACATTCGCAAGTACACTTTACTGAACCTCACGGCGAAGGATGTCATCTGCTCCTGTCTGTCCCAAAATCAGTTCAGGAACATCATGCACCTCAATCACGCGAAGCTAATCTGGGACCGGCTATCTGAGGTCTATGAAGATCATCGTACTCGTCACGATCCTTGGTTTGAGGACTACAAGGAGTCTCTTAAGGATATGACCTTTGCACCTGAATCGTCTTCATCTTCACCTTGCCTCGTGGCAGGGGGTAACAAGGTAACTGAATGTTGCCTCTCTGAAACTAGTGATGATGAATCAGGTGATGAGTTTGGCCCCAGCTATGTCAAACTTTCTTCCCTTGCCACTAAACAACAAAGAGCCTTGGAAAAAGGTTCAAAACATGCTTAGTAAGAGCGATGATATGTTGGGTGAAGAAATGGATCAGTACAAAGGATTGGCTGAGAGTCTTCAGAGACTTCAGTCCAAGTTTGACGCCCTTCAAAATCAACATAATGCTCTCTTGTCTGATCATGAGAAGCTTTCTTCTGAATGTCTTCAAAGAAAGCTATACCTTGAAAAGATAAGAGTGGATTATGAAGATCTTCAGAAGGAGCGCGATTCATTACCTGCTCAACACGTCAGCGTTGCTCAGGATGGATTTGAACCACCATGTCTAAAATGCATTGAGCGTGATAACGCTACATCTGTTGCTGAATGTTCCACTGCTATTGCTGTTTCATTGTCTTCAACTACTGATGTGGTTACTAACCCCTCTGCGGAGGATACCACTACTATTGCTGATGAAAATGCTAGGTTGAAGACATTGCTTGAAACAGGGATGTACAAAAGTTTGAAGGGACATCAAACACTCTGCGATGTCCTCAAAAAGCAAATTCTGAACCGAAACCCTAGGAAAGAGGGTGTTGGGTTCGAGAGGAAAATGAATGCTGATGGTTCCTACTAGAAGCCTGAGCAGTATCCCAAAACCACATGGGTTGCTGCAAAGGAACCTTCAGTGGATCCATCCACTTTATCTGGATTTACCTGTGCTAATCCTATTATCATTGATGAATCATTTGATGCAAACTATAAACTTTTCAAAAATCAGAATGGCGAAGTGTTTGCCAGGTATATTGGTACTAACTGCAGGAATGGACCACCTATGAAGAAGATCTGGGTTCCCAAAAGCTGCCTTGAGAATCTTCCAGTGAATGTCATCATGACACCACCAGGGAAGAAGACAAACCCCAGACCAAAGGCATCATATGGTCCAACGGCTTCATACGAATACATGACTCACTTGAGTCACCCTAACGCCAATGTTTTGCAGGGAAATCATACTCAGACTCATGAATATGAGCATGTGTCTTCAAACCGCTATGTTCATAGATCTAAGAACTTTTCTGCTTATTCACATGAGTATCATTCATCTCCTGCAAGGCTATTTGCTAGGGCTTCAAAGACAAAATTCTCAGATGCTGCACTTAGACTCATTGCTTCTAAGCCACCCCTGAAAATGTGGGAGGTGAAGAAGAATTAACTCTCTTTTACAGAATATGGTCTCCAGCCAGCAATCAAAGGCGTCCGATATTATTGCTGGGGACCTAAAACATAAAGGGACGCATGATAAAATGACTTACTATGCATTTCACATATGAATCTCTTACCTGTCATATTGTGTGTTCTAATCTTGATCTAAGCTGTGATAATCCTAGTGTGCGTCAAATGCTTATGCTTCACAACATACCTTGTGAAGCTTATCCTCCTAACTGCACTGTAGGGCATGTCACCAAAAGCTTCAGAATGGATTATTGACAGCGGATGCACTAATCATATGACTGGTGATCGAAGCCTTCTCATGGACTCAACCTTACGTCCATCCGACAAGAGTCAAATCACATTTGCTGACACTGGTAAAAGCAAGGTATTGGGTCTAGGTAGAGTTGCAATCTCTAAGGATCAACACATGGATAAAGTGATGCTTGTTGAATCCCTTGGGTTCAACTTAATGTCTGTCTCAATGCTTTGTGACTTGAACATGATTGTGCTATTTGGAAAATATCCTTGCCTTGTACTAATGGAATCTGACAAGTCTCTAGTCTTTGAAGGATATATGAAAGATGATCTATACATTGTAGATTTCTCAGCAGGTCCACAACTTGCTGTATGTCTTCTCACAAAAGCTTCAGAATGCTGGCTCTGGCATCGAAGACTGGGGCATGCTGGCATGAGGAACTTACACACACTCGTCAAGAAGAAGCATGTCATTGGCATCGAGGATGTCAAAGTTCAAGAAAGATCATTTGTGTGGTGCCTGTGAAGCAGGGAAGATGACTAGGGCGAAGCACCCCTCGAAGACAATCATGACAACATCCCAACCCTTCGAGCTGTTGCACATGGACTTATTTGGACCTACTCACTACTCCACCCTAACAACAACTGCTTGTTCGTACGGCTTGGTCATTGTTGATGACTACTCAAGATACACATGGGTGCATATAATTCTCTACAAGACTGAAGTATAAGATGTCTTCAGACGATTCGCCAATCGAGCAATGAACAATTATGGTGTCAAGATCAAGCATATCAGAAGTGACAATGGCACTGAATTCAAGAACACAGGTCTTGATCTTTATCTGGATACAATGGGAATCACTCATGAGTTCTCTGCTCCATACACACCTCATCAAAATGGCATCGTTGAGCGCAAGAACAAAACTCTAATTGAGATGGCTCGAACAATGCTCGATGAGTACAAGACACCAAGAAAGTTCTGGCCTGAAGCTATTGATACAGCTTGTCACATTATCAACCGTGTCTACATCCACAAGCTTCTGGGCAAAACATCCTATGAGCTCCTTACTGGCAAGAAGCCAAATGTCAGCTACTTCAAGGTCTTTGGTGCTAGATGTTGGATCAAGGATCCCCATCACAAGTCGAAGTTTGCACCTAAGGCTCACGAAGGCTTCATGCTTGGCTATGGAAAGGACTCGCACTCCTACAGAGTCTTCAACCTCTATCTCTACAAAATCGTTGAAACTGTGGATGTGAGATTTGATGAAACCAATGGTTCATAGAGAGAACTCCTGCCGAGTACACTTGATGAAGCTCTTGCAAGTGAATCTATCAAGCTAATGGGAACTGGTGAAATCATGCCCTCTGAAGCACAGCCTGAAGAGGAACTTATCATTTCTGCACCTAACCAACCTGAAGACAATGCTCAGACTGAAGATAATCCTCCCAATGATGACAATGATCAGCAAGAGCAAAATCTTTGTCCTGTTCATCCTCATGTTGCAAATGAAGTGCAAATCGAGAAGATAGTTGAAAACATGCACCTGGTCCACTGACTCACTCAAGAGCAACACAGTTAGCAAACTTCTGTGGGCACTTTTCATTTGTGTCAATATCGGAACCCAAGAAAGTTGCAGAAGCCTTCATGGAACCTGAATGGATTCAAGCTATGCAATACGAACTTCAACAGTTCAAGCTGAACAATGTTTGGGAACTGGTCAAGCGACCTGACCCTCGCAAGCATAACATTATTGGAACAAAATGGATATATCGAAACAAGCAAGATGAGCATGGTCAAGTCGTCAGAAACAAAGCACGCCTTGTGGCTCAAGGATATACTCAAGTAGAAGGAATCGACTTCGATGAAACATTTGCTCCCGTGGCTAGGCTTGAAGCTATTCGCATACTGCTAGCCTACTCTAATCATCACAACATCTAGTTATACAAAAATGGATGTGAAGAGTGCATTTCTCAATGGCAAGATTGAAGAAGAAGTATATGTCGCTCAACCACCTGGCTTTGAAGATCCAAAACATCCTGATATGGTGTACCAGCTAAACAAAGCACTGTATGGCCTCAAACAAGCTCCTCGTGCATGGTATGATACGATCAAAGACTTCCTGAAGAGCAAAGGCTTCAAACCTGGATCCCTCGATCCCACACTCTTCACGAAGACATATGATGGTGAACTGTTTGTGTGCCAAATCTATGTGGATGACATAATCTTCAGCTGCACCAACCAGAAGTATACTGATGAGTTTGGATACATGATGCAAGAGCAATATCAGATGTCCATGATGGGTGAACTGAAGTTCTTCCTTGGTCTTCAAATTCGTCAGCAAAGCAATGGCATCTTCATATCTCAAGAAAAATATCTCAAAGATTGTCTGAAGAAGTTTGGAATTGAAGACTGCAAAGGCTACACGACGCCAATGCCAGCCAAACACCATCTTGGTCCCGACGACAATGGTAAAGAGTTTGATCAAAAGGTATACCGCTCCATGAGTGGTTCTTTACTTTATCTATGTGCATCTAGGCCAGATATTATGCTTAGTGTTTGCATGTGTGCTCGATTCCAAGCGGCACTGAGGGAGTCCCGGATTAGGGGGTATCCGGATAGCCGAACTATCATCATCGGCCGGACTCCAAGACTATGAAGATACAAGATTGAAGACTTTGTCCCTTGTCCGGATGGGACTTTCCTTTGCGTGGAAGGCAAGCTTGGCGATACGGATATGTAGATCTCCTACCATTGTAACCGACTCTGTGTAACCCTAGCCCTCTCCGGTGTCTATATAAACAGGATGGTTTTAGTCCGTAGGACACAACAACAATAACAACAATCATACCATAGGCTAGCTTCTAGGGTTTAGCCTCCTTGATCTCATGGTAGATCTACTCTTCTAATACCCACATCATCAATATCAATCAAGCAGGATGTAGGGTTTTACCTCCATCAAGAGGGCCCGAACCTGGGTAAAACATCGTGTCCCTTGTCTCCTGTTACCATCCGCCTAGACGCACAGTTCGGGACCCCCTACCCGAGATCCGCCGGTTTTGACACCGACATTGGTGCTTTCATTGAGAGTTCCTCTATGCCGTCGCAATCAGGAAGGATGCCTCCTCGCGTCTTTAAAGACAGTACCATTGCCAAGGGAGCTTTGGCCGCCGGTCAAGTTATCCAGCTAGGTGGTTTTCTTATGACCGCCTGTTCAGCCACCGCTTCGACGATGACCTCTCGGGTCATCAAAAGCGATCTTCGCATCAACTCGGAATTCGCCGAGCGGCTGGATCTGATGGAGCTCTCTTCTGTAAACGAGCTCTTGGATTGCATCGCCGCCCTGGGAGTCGCTACAGACTATGATCAGATTGGGCTTAAAACCGATCTGAGAGAAATTAACTCTCCCCAGGCTACCCACCATGTTGCTGTGGTAGAAGAACAACGCGGCGACTCTTCCTCTACGTTAAAAACCAGTTATGTCCGGATTCCCGATCCCTCCATGCCGGATTCCCGCGGAGGGACATACGTCAATCGAGTACTGAACGTAAAGTCAGGCAGCGGACTAGATTTGTTGGACGACCTCCAGCAATCCAAGCTTCCAAATCCGGAAATTCCTCGGCCTTTGAGCCTCATATTGGGCGGGGTTCCGAATTTAGTTCCACCCGCCCACCCAAACACAAGCGATCTATCTCAAATATGGCAAGAGCCCGATGAAACAGTACATCATTACTGGGCCAGATTCCTCCTGGTTATGGACAGGATAAAGGACTTCCATGAGGAAAGCGCAATCTCTATTTTCTGCAATAATTGCACGGACAAGGGAATCATGAACGCCATAAGTCGTCGCGAGGTCACGCGCTTCGCCGACCTGGCGACCATAGTACGAAAATACTGTGCGATGGAGAGTGCCTGGAAAACCGAAACTAGATTTTGGGACAATCCGGCCCTGAACACAGCCTTAGTCCGGAATAAAAGGGTGCACCATGCAAAACCCCCTAAAGTGTACGGAACCGTACTGGAGGGATGGCTCAGCGGACCCTGCAAAATCCATAATGCAGAAGGCGCCACTCCAACACATAGCCTCCGGGCATGTTGGATACTACGGCAGGTGGCCAAAAGTGGCGAAGCGCTTCTAGCCCCAGAGAACCAGTCCAATAGTACCAGTACGGTATTAACAGTCTTCGATACTTTCGCATCAAATAATATGCGGAAACGAACAATCCGCAGCCTCGCCGAAGTCTACCAAGTAGCAACAACAAATCCATGGAGTGACACGGCTATCACCTTAAATGCCAGCGACGAACCTAAATTCCGAATAGCCTAAGCACCGGCCGCATTGGTCCTCAGTCCAATAGTGGACGGCTTTCGTCTTACCAAGGTACTCATGGATGGCGGCAGCAGATTAAACCTCATCTACGAGGAAACCCTCCAAAAGTGGAAATAGACTGGAGCCGCATTGAGCGAAGCAGCACAACCTTTAGAGGAATAATCCCTAGTCGGGAAGTACGCTGCACAGGAAAAATCACACTAGATGTAGTGTTCGGCTCGCCGGACAACTACAGGTCCGAGGAAGTCACGTTCCAAGTGGCCCCGTTCAGCAGCGGATATCACGCCCTATTAGGGCGAGAGGCATTCACAATTTTCCAAGCCGTACCCCATTACGGGTACATGAAGCTCAAAATGCCCGGGACAAATGGAATCATCACTCTGGTTAGTGATCTGGACATAGCACTCCGCGCTGAAAATAAGACAGCCGCACTAGCCCTAGAGGCACTATCCGAAGCCCTAGCGGCAGAAGAACTCATTGCACTACGCTCCATGGTGAATAGGGACGACGTGATACTCGATAAGAGATCTAAGTCCACCTCTTTTAAACCAGCAGATGAAATAGTCAAATTCCAGGTCCATCCAACGGACCCCACAAAGACGGCCTCCATTGGGGCACAATTAAACCCTGATGTAGAAGCCGCACTACGAGAATTCCTTCGGGAAAATTGGGACATTTTTGCCTGGCACCCTTTAGATATGCCAGGAATCCCACGCAGGCTGGCAGAGCATAGCCTAAATATTCTAAAAGGATTGAAGCTAGTCAAACAGGCTCTTCGACGATTTTCCGAACCCAAAAGACATGCAATGGGAGAGGAGTTAGCCAAACTATTAGAAGCCGGATTCATCAGAGATATAAAACATCCGGACTAGCTAGCAAACCTGGTAATGGTACCAGAAAAGGACAAATCCTGGCGCCTTTGTGTGGATTTTAAAGACCTTAATAAGGCCTGTCCAAAGGATCCTTTCCCCCTCCCCCGCATCGACCAAATCATCGATGCTACCGCGGGGCACGATTCATTGTGTTTCCTCGACGCATACTCCGGATACCATCAAATCAAGATGGCGGAAACAGACCAGGCCGCAACGGCATTCATTACTCCCTACGGACCATTCTACTTCAACACAATGCCCTTCGGACTTAAAAACGCCGGCGCAACATATCAGCGCATGATTCAGACATGTCTGGCTACCCAGATCGGCAAAACAGTTGAGGCATACATAGACGATGTGGTCGTTAAGACCAAACACGTTGAAACTCTAGTAGACGATTTGAGGCTCACATTCGACAACCTCCGAGCATATGACATTAAGCTCAACCCAGAAAAATGCGTTTTCGGCGTACCAGCCGGAAAGCTCTTGGGCTTCATTGTATCCGGTAGAGGAATTGAAGCAAACCCAGCCAAGATCCGAGCTCTGTCACAACTGGATATCCCAAAAGACCTCAAACAAATACAAAAACTGACTGGATGCGTGGCGGCTCTAAGCCGCTTCATCTCCCGTTTGGGAGAAAAGGCATTGCCTCTCTACCGCCTCCTCCGGCGCACCAAACACTTCGAGTGGACGGATGCTGCCATGGCCGGACTCGAAGAAATAAAGGCCATATTAGCAACAAATCCGGTCCTGGCCGCGCCCAACCTAGGCGAACCAATGTTATTATATATCGCGGCAACACATCAAGTTGTCAGCGCAGCGCTCGTCGTCGAACGAGAAACAGAAGGACACAAATTCCCTCTTCAAAAACCAGTGTACTACGTATCCACTGTCTTAACCCCATGCAAGTCCCGGTATCCACATTATCAAACGATAGCGTACGCGGTGTTCATGGCATCCCGGAAGCTGCGACACTACTTTCAAGAGTGCTCGATAACAGTGGCCTCCGAAGTACCCCTCAACGACATTATAAACAACCGCGACGCGACGGGCAGGATTGCAAAATGGGCCATTGAGCTCTTACCATTTGACGTAACCTACAAACCAAGGCGAGCTATAAAGTCGCAAGTTTTGGCTGACTTCATCGCCGAATGGACCGAAGCCGAACTCCCTAAAGAGTACGGCGCATACTCCAATTGGATCATGCATTTCGACGGCTCCAAAATGTTCGCCAGCTTGGGGGCTGGCGTCGTACTGACGTCCCCAACCGGAGACACAGTCCAATACGTACTTCAGATAATGTACACAGACTCTAACTGTTGGGGAACGTTGCAGAAAATTAAAATTTTTCCTACGGTTTCACCAAGATCCATCTATGAGTTCATCTAAGAAACGAGTCAAGGGGAAGAGTTTGCATCTACATACCACTTTGTAGATCGAGTGCGGAAGCGTTCAAGGGGATGGTGATGATGGAGTCGTACTCGTCGTGATTCGGATCACCGATGACCAAGTGCTGAACGGACAGCACCTCCGCGTTCAACACACGTACGGGACGGACGACGTCTCCTCCGTCTTGATCCAGCAAGGAGGAAGGAGAGGTTGAGGAAGGCAGCTCCAACGGCAGCACGACGGCGTGGTGTAGTTGGTGCAGAAGTACTCCGACAGGGCTTCGCCAAGCACGTACGGAGGAGGAGAGGTGTTGGGGAGGGGAGGGGCTGCGCCTTGAGTTGTGTACAACAGCCCTCCCCTCACCCCTCTATATATAGGAGGAGAGGGGCAAGGGGGCCGGCCCTCTAGGGGAAACCCTAGAGGGGGGCGGCGGCCAAAGGGAGAGGGAAAAGGGGTGGCTTGCCCCCCAAGCTAGGGGGGCGCCCCCTTTAGGGTTTCCCCTCCCCTTGCCCTAGCCGTATGGGCCTAGGTGGGGAGGCGCGCCCAGCCCACTAGGGGCTGGCTCCCTCTCCCACACAGCCCATGTGTCCCCCCCGGAGGGGTGGCCCCACCCGGTGGACCCCCGGAACCCTTCCGGTGGCCCCGGTACAATACCGGTATGCCACCGAAACTTTCCGGTGTCCGTTTAACCACTTCCCTTATATAAATCTTTACCTCCGGACCATTCCGGAACTCCTCGTGACGTCCGGGATCTCATCCGGGACTCTGAACAACATTCAGTAATCACATACTTGTCTTCCTGATAACCCTAGCGTCACCGAACCTTAAGTGTGTAGACCCTACGGGTTCGGGAGACATGCAGACATGAACGAGACGACCTCGGGTCAATAACCAACAGCGGGATCTGGATACCCATGTTGGCTCCCACATGCTCCTCGATGTTGTCATCGGATGAACCACGATGTCGAGGATTCGATCAAACCCCGTATGCAATTCCCTTTGTCAATCGGTATGTTACATGCCCGAGACTCGATCGTCGGTATCCCAATACCTCGTTCAGTCTCGTTACCGGCAAGTCACTTTACTCATATTGTAATGCATGATCCCGTGACCAAACACTTGGTCACCTTGAGCTCATTATGATGATGCATTACCGAGTGGGCCCAGAGATACCTCTCCGTCATACGGAGTGACAAATCCCAGTCTCGATCTGTGTCAACCCAAGAGACACTTTCGGAGATACCTGTAATGCACCTTTATAGCCACCCAGTTACGTTGTGACGTTTGGTACACCCAAAGCACTCCTACGGTATCCGGGAGTTACACGATCTCATGGTCTAAGGAAGAGATACTTGACATTGGAAAAGCTCTAGCAAACGAACTAACCGACCTTTGTGCTATGCTTAGGATTGGGTCTTGTCCATCACATCATTATCCTAATGATGTGATCCCGTTATCAACGACATCCAATGTACATAGCCAGGAAACCATGACTATCTGTTGATCACAACGAGCTAGTCAACTAGAGGCTCACTAGCGACATATTGTGGTCTATGTATTCACACGTGTATTACGATTTCTGGATAATACAGTTATAGCATGAATAAAAGACTATTATCATGAACAAAGAAATATAATAATAACACTTTTATTATTGCCTCTAGGGCATATTTCCAACTGTCTCCCACTTGCACTAGAGTCAATAATCTAGTTACATTGTGATGAATCGAACACCCATAGAGTTCTGGTGTTGATCATGTTTCGCTCGCGAGAGAGGTTTAGTCAACGGATCTGCGACATTCAGATCCGTATGTACTTTGCAAATTTCTATGTTTCCATCTTGAACATTTTCACGGATGGAGTTGAAACGATGCTTGATGTGCCTGGTCTTCTTGTGAAATCTGGGCTCCTTCGCAACGGCAATAGCTCCAGTATTGTCACAGAAAAGTTTGATCGGCCCCGACGCATTGGGTATGACTCCTAGGTCGGTGATGAACTCCTTCACCCAAATAGCTTCATGCGCTGCCTCCGAGGCTGCCATGTACTCCGCTTCACATGTAGATCCCGCCACGACGCTCTGCTTGCAGCTGCACCAGCTTACTGCTCCACCATTCAACATATACACGTATCCGGTTTGTGACTTAGAGTCATCCAGATCTGTATCGAAGCTAGCGTCGACGTAACCCTTTACGACGAGCTCTTCGTCACCTCCATAAACGAGAAACATGTCCTTTGTACTTTTCAAGTACTTCAGGATATTCTTGACCGCTGTCCAGTGTTCCTTGCCGGGATTACTTTGGTACCTTCCTACCAAACTTACGGCAAGGTTTACATCAGGTCTAGTACACAGCATGGCATACATAATAGATCCTATGGCTGAAGCATAGGGGATGACACTCATCTCTTCTTTAACTTTTGCCGTGGTCGGGCATTGAGCCGAGCTCAATCTCACACCTTGCAATACAGGCAAGAACCCCTTCTTAGACTGATCCATTTTGAACTTCTTCAAAATCTTATCAAGGTATGTGCTTTGTGAAAGACCTATGAGGCGTCTCGATCTATTTCTATAGATCTTGATGCCTAATGTATAAGCAGCTTCTCCAAGGTCCTTCATTGAAAAACACTTATTCAAGTAGGCCTTAATGCTGTCCAAGAATTCTATATCATTTCCCATCAGGAGTATGTCATCTACATATAATATGAGAAATGCTACAGAGCTCCCACTCACTTTCTTGTAAACACAGGCTTCTCCATAAGTCTGCATAAACCCAAACGCTTTGATCATCTCATCAAAGCGAATGTTCCAACTCCGAGATGCTTGCACCAGCCCATAAATGGATCGCTGGAGCTTGCATACTTTGTTAGCATTCTTAGGATTGACAAAACCCTCCGGCTGCATCATATACAATTCTTCCTTAAGATGCCCGTTAAGGAATGCCGTTTTGACGTCCATCTGCCATATCTCATAATCATAGTATGCGGCAATTGCTAACATGATTCGGACGGACTTAAGCTTCACTACGGGAGAGAAAGTCTCATCGTAGTCAATCCCTTGAACTTGCCGATAACCCTTAGCGACAAGTCGAGCTTTATAGATGGTGACATTACCATCCGCGTCCGTCTTCTTCTTAAAGATCCATTTGTTTTCTATCGCTCGCCGATCATCGGGCAAGTCAGTTAAAGTCCATACTTTGTTTTCATACATGGATTCTATCTCGGATTTCATGGCTTCTAGCCATTTGTTGGAATCTAGGCCCGCCATCGCTTCTTCATAGTTCGAAGGTTCACCATTGTCTAACAACATGATTTCCAGGACAGGGTTGCCGTACCACTCTGGTGCGGAACGTGTCCTTGTGGACCTACGAAGTTCAGTAGCAACTTGATCCGAAGTACCTTGATCATCATCATTATTTTCCTCTTCAATTGGTGTAGGCATCACAGGAACATTTTCTTGAGCTGCACTACTTTCCCATTCAAGAGGTAGTACTTCATCGAGTTCTACTTTCCTCCCACTTACTTCTTTCGAGAGAAACTCTTTTTCCAGAAAGGATCCGTTCTTGGCAACAAATATCTTGCCCTCGGATCTTAAGTAGAAGGTATACCCAATGGTTTCTTTAGGGTATCCTATGAAGACGCATTTTTCCGACTTTGGTTCGAGCTTTTCAGGTTGAAGTTTCTTGACATAAGCATCGCATCCCCAAACTTTTAGAAACGACAGCTTAGGTTTCTTCCCAAACCACAATTCATACGGTGTCGTCTCAACGGATTTAGACGGTGCCTATTTAAAGTGAATGTAGCTGTCTCTAGAGCGTATCCCCAAAATGATAGCGGTAAATCGGTAAGAGACATCATAGACCGCACCATATCCAATAGAGTGCGATTACGACGTTCGGACACACCGTTACGCTGAGGTGTTCCAGGCGGCGTGAGTTGTGAAACGATTCCACATTTCCTTAAGTGTGTACCAAATTCGTGACTTAAGTATTCTCCTCCACGATCTGATCGTAAGAATTTTATCTTTCGGTCACGTTGATTCTCTACTTCATTCTGAAATTCCTTGAACTTTTCAAAGGTCTCAGACTTGTGTTTCATCAAGTAGACATACCCATATCTACTCAAGTCATCTGTGAGAGTGAGAACATAACGATATCCTCCGCGAGCCTCAGCACTCATTGGACCGCACACATCGGTATGTATGATTTCCAACAAGTTGGTTGCTCGCTCCATTGTTCCGGAGAACGGAGTCTTGGTCATCTTGCCCATGAGGCATGGTTCGCATGTGTCAAATGATTCATAATCAAGAGACTCTAAAAGTCCATCAGCATGGAGCTTCTTCATGCGCTTGACACCAATGTGACCAAGGCGGCAGTGCCACAAGTATGTGGGACTATCGTTATCAACTTTACATCTTTTGGTATTCACGCTATGAATATGTGTAAAACTACGTTCGAGATTCATTAAGAATAAACCATTGACCATCGGAGCATGACCATAGAAGATATCTCTCATATAAATAGAAGAACCATTATCTCGGACTTAAATGAGTAGCCATCTCGTATTAAACGAGATCCAGATACAATGTTCATGCTCAAACTTGGCACCAAATAACAATTATTAAGGTTCAAAACTAATCCCGTAGGTAAATGTAGAGGTAGCGTGCCGACGGCGATCACATCGACTCTGGAACCATTCCCGACGCGCATCGTCACCTCGTCCTTCGCCAGTCTCCGCTTATTCCGCAGCTCCTGCTATGAGTTACAAATATGAGCAACGGCACCGGTATCAAATACCCAGGAGTTACTACGAGTACTGGTAAGGTACACATCAATTACATGTATATCGAATATACCTTTAGTGTTGCCGGCCTTCTTATCCGCTAAGTATTTGGGGCAGTTCCGCTTCCAGTGACCCTTCCCTTGCAATAAAAGCACTCGGTCTCAGGCTTGGGTCCATTCTTTGACTTCTTCCCGGCAACTGGCTTACCGGGCGCGGCAATCTCCTTGCCGTCTTTCTTGAAGTTCTTCTTACCCTTGCCCTTCTTGAACTTAGTGGTCTTATTGACCATCAACACTTGATGTTCTTTCTTGATTTCAACCTCTGCTGACTTCAGCATTGAAAATACTTCAGGAATGGTCTTCACCATCCCCTGCATATTGTAGTTCATCACGAAGCTCTTGTAGCTTGGTGGGAGCGACTGAAGGATTCTGTCAATGACCGCCTCATCTGGGAGGTTAATGTCCAGCTGGGA
Source organism: Triticum dicoccoides (assembly GCF_002162155.2). Classification (NCBI taxonomy): domain Eukaryota; kingdom Viridiplantae; phylum Streptophyta; class Magnoliopsida; order Poales; family Poaceae; genus Triticum; species Triticum dicoccoides. The sequence goes on from NC_041381.1 coordinate 160,679,503, forward strand.
CAGGCGGTTCTGCAACCCAGACATTTTGAGTATGTGCTCACTGACAGAACTATTTTCCTCCATCTTACAACTGTAGAACTTGTCGGAGACTTCATATCTCTCGACCCGGGCGTGAGCTTGGAAAACTAGTTTCAGCTCTTCGAACATCTCATATGCTCCGTGATGCTCCAAACGCTTTTGGAGCCCCGGTTCTAAGCTGTAAAGCATGCCGCACTGAACGAGGGAGTAATCATCAGCACGAGACTGCCAAGCATTCATAATGTCTTGGTTCTCTGGGACGGGAGCGTCACCTAGCGATCCTTCTAGGACATATTGTTTCCTGGCAGCTATGAGGATGATCCTCAGGTTCCGGACCCAGTCCGTATAGTTGCTACCATCATCTTTCAGCTTTGTTTTCTCTAGGAACACGTTGAAGTTCATGTTGACATGAGCGTTGGCCATTTGATCTACAAGACATATTTGCATAAGGTTTTAGACTAAGTTCATGATAATTAAGTTCATCTAATCAAATTATTGAATGAACTCCCACTCAGATTTGACATCCCTCTAGTCATCTAAGTGTTACACGATCCGAGTCGACTAGGTCGTGTCCGATCATCACGTGAGACGGACTAGTCATCGTCGGTGAACATTCTCATGTTGATCGTATCTTCCATACGACTTGTGTTCGACCTTTCGGTCTCCGTGTTCCGAGGCCATGTCTGTACATGCTAGGCTCGTCAAGTTAACCCTAAGTGTTTTGCTGTGTAAAACTGTCTTACACCCGTTGTATGTGAACGTAAGGATCTATCACACCTGATCATCACGTGGTGCTTCGAAACGACGAACTGTAGCAACGGTGCACAGTTAGGGGAGAACACTTCTTGAAATTGTTGTAAGGGATCATCTTATTTACTACCGTCGTTCTAAGTAAACAAGATGCATAAAACATAATAAACATCATATGCAATTATATAAAGTAGTGACATGATATGGCCAATATCATATAGCTCCTTTGATCTTCATCTTCGGGGCTCCATGATCATCTTGTCACCGGCATGACACCATGATCTCCATCATCATGATCCCCATCATCGTGTCTTCATGAAGTTGTCACGCCAACGACTACTTCTACTTCTATGACTAACGCGTTTAGCAATAAAGTAAAGTAGTTTACATGGCGTTCTTCAATGACACACAGGTCATACAAAAATAAAGACAACTCCTATGGCTCCTGCCGGTTGTCATACTCATCGACATGCAAGTCGTGATTCCTATTACAAGAACATGATCTCATACATCACAATATATCATTCATCATTCATCACAACTTCTGGCCATATCACATCACATGAACAATTGCTGCAAAAACAAGTTAGACGTCCTCTAATTGTTGTTGCATCTTTTACGTGGCTGCAATTAGGTCCTAGCAAGAACGTTTTCTTACCTACGAATAACCACAACGTGATCTTGTCAACTTCTATTTACCCTTCATAAGGACCCTTTTCATCGAATCCACTTCAACTAAAGTGGGAGAGACAGACACCCGCCAGCCACCTTATGCAACTAGTGCATGTTAGTCGGTGGAACCGGTCTCACGTAAGCGTACGTGTAAGGTTGGTCCGGGCCGCTTCATCCCACAATACCGCTAAAGCAAGATAAGACTAGTAGCGGCAAGCAAGTTGACAAGATCTACGCCCACAACAAAATTGTGTTCTACTCGTGCAAAGAGAACTACGCATAAACCTGGCTCATGATGCCACTGTTGGGGAACGTTGCAGAAAATTAAAATTTTTCCTACGGTTTCACCAAAATCCATCTATGAGTTCATCTAAGCAACGAGTCAAGGGGAAGAGTTTGCATCTACATACCACTTGTAGATCGAGTGCGGAAGCATTCAAGGGGATGGTGATGATGGAGTCGTACTCGTCGTGATTCGGATCACCGATGACCAAGTGCTGAACGGACAGCACCTCCGCGTTCAACACACGTATGGGACGGACGACGTCTCCTCCGTCTTGATCTAGCAAGGAGGAAGGAGAGGTTGAGGAAGGCAGCTCCAACGGCAGCACGACGGCGTGGTGTAGTTGGTGCAGAAGTACTCCGACAGGGCTTCGCCAAGCACGTACGGAGGAGGAGAGGTGTTGGGGAGGGGAGGGGCTGCGCCTTGAGTTGTGTACAGCAGCCCTCCCCTCACCCCTCTATATATAGGAGGAGAGGGGCAAGGGGGTCGGCCCTCTAGGGGAAACCCTAGAGGGGGGCGGCGGCCAAAGGGAGAGGGAAAAGGGGTGGCTTGCCCCCCAAGCTAGGGGGGCGCCCCCTTTAGGGTTTCCCCTCCCCTTGCCCTAGCCGCATGGGCCTAGGTGGGGAGGCGCGCCCAGCCCACTAGGGGCTGGCTCCCTCTCCCACACAGCCCATGTGGCCCCCCCGGGAGGGGTGGCCCCACCCGGTGGACCCCCGGAACCCTTCCGGTGGCCCTGGTACAATACCGGTATGCCACCGAAACTTTCCGGTGTCTGTTTAACCACTTTCCTTATATAAATCTTTACCTCCGGACCATTCCGGAACTCCTCGTGACGTCCAGGATCTCATCCGGGACTCCGAACAACATTTGGTAATCACATACTTGTCTTCCTGATAACCCTAGCGTCACCGAACCTTAAGTGTGTAGACACTACGGGTTCGGGAGACATGCAGACATGACCGAGACGACCTCAGGTCAATAACCAACAGCGGGATCTGGATACCCATGTTGGCTCCCACATGATCCTCGATGTTGTCATTGGATGAACCACGATGTCGAGGATTCGATCAAACCCCGTATGCAATTCCCTTTGTCAATCGGTACGTTACATGCCCGAGACTCGATCGTCGGTATCCCAATACCTCGTTCAGTCTCGTTACCGGCAAGTCACTTTACTCGTATCGTAATGCATGATCCCGTGACCAAACACTTGGTCACCTTGAGCTCATTATGATGATGCATTACCGAGTGGGCCCAGAGATACCTCTCCGTCATACGGAGTGACAAATCCCAGTCTCGATCTGTGTCAACCCAACAGACACTTTCGGAGATACCTGTAATGCACCTTTATAGTCACCCAGTTACGTTGTGACCTTTGGTACACCCAAAGCACTCCTACGGTATCCGGGAGTTACATGATCTCATGGTCTAAGGAAGAGATACTTGACATTGGAAAAGCTCTAGCAAACGAACTAACCGACCTTTGTGCTATGCTTAGGATTGGGTCTTGTCCATCACATCATTCTCCTAATGATGTGATCCCATTATCAACGATATCCAATGTCCATAGCCAGGAAACCATGACTATCTGTTGATCACAACGAGCTAGTCAACTAGAGGCTCACTAGGGACATATTGTGGTCTATGTATTCACACGTGTATTACGATTTCCGGATCATACAGTTATAGCATGAATAAAAGACTATTATCATGAACAAAGAAATATAATAATAACACTTTTATTATTGCCTCTAGGGCATATTTCCAACACTAACAATGCAGCCGAATACGAGGCCCTTCTACATGGTCTCCGGATGGCAATCTCCATGGGTATTCAACGCCTAGAGGTGCGCGGGGACTCAAACCTCGCAATATCCCAAGTAAATGGAGACTTTGATGCCAAGGATCTGAAAATGGCAGCCTATCGTAACGCCGTCTTAAAAATGTCAGCTCGGTTCGAAGGACTCGAATTCCACCATGTAGCCCGGGATAATAACCAGGCAGCCGACGTGTTGGCACGCATCGGCGCAAAACGCGACGCTGTCCCTCCAAACATCTTCCTGGAGCGGCTCTTTAAGCCATCCGTACTATGGGAAGAGGAGTCCGGAAATAGCAACTCGGAACCAACCGCGCCACCCAACACGGAACATTCTGACACTGTTGGTGGCTCAGCCAATGAAATAACACCCTCAGCCCACGAAATAATGGCAGTAATCGCCCCGTGGACGGAATCATTCCTAGCCTACTTAACTAGGCAGGAACTCCACGAAGACCAAAATGAGGCCCGCTGCATAGTTCGGCGATCTAAAGCCTACAAGGTCCATGAGGGAGAACTTTATAAGAAAAGCACAACTGGAGTCCTTCAAAGGTGTATCTCCGAAGAGGAAGGGCGAAATCTCCTGGCTGAAATTCACGCTGGACTCGGTGGGCACCACGCCGCAGCCCGGGCCCTTGTAGGCAAGGCCTTCCGTACAGGATTTTATTGGCCGACTGCCCGGGCAAATGCTCAGGACTTAGTCCAACGATGCGTCGGTTGCCAGCTCTTTGCTAATCAAAGCCACATGCCACCCACTGCCCTCAAAACTATACCCATCACCTGGCCGTTCGCGGTCTGGGGGCTTGATATGGTTGGACCCCTTAAAGGGGGATCCCACAAGCAAAAATACCTATTGGTCATGGTGGACAAATTCACCAAATGGATAGAGGCCAAGCCAGTTAAAATGGCCGAATCCGGACCCATGATAGACTTCATATCCGGGGTAGTACACCATTATGGTGTCCCCCACAGCATCATCACTGATAACGGCACGAATTTCACGGCCGACGAGGTTAAACTCTGGTGCAAAAACATGGGCATCAGGCTCGACTATGCTTCAGTCTATCACCCCCAAACTAACGGTCAAGTCGATCGAGCAAATGGTCTGATCATGAGCGGCATCAAACCCAGATTAGTCTGGTCCCTCACGGAATCTAACACGCACTGGGTAGAGGAGCTTAACTCCGTACTCTGGGGGCTGCAGACCATGCCGAACCGCACTACCGGATTCACACCATTTTTTATGGTGTACGGCGCAGAGGGAGTTTTGCCCTGCGATATAATTCATTACTCACCTCGCATGCGCATGTACGAAGAAAGAGAAGCCGAGTTGGATCGGCAGGATAGTTTGGACGCCTTAGAGGAGGAGCGGGACGTGGCAAAAGCTCGTTTCGCATTCTACCAGCAGCAGGCTCGAAGATATCAAAGCAGAGAAGTGCGGGCCAAAACTTACAATGTTGGCAAACTTGGTCTACGCCTGCCGGACAAGAAAAAGGACAAACTCAAGTGCAAATGGGAAGGTCCCTTCGTCATCGACCAAGTCCTGACCGGCTGAGCATATCGTCTACGTAACGCATCTGACAACCGACTCGAGCCGAAGCCATGGAACGCAGCCCGTCTCCGAAGATTATACGCCTAGCGCCGGACTCAGAGTTCGTCTCCCTCCTCCGTCCACCTTTTATACTTTCACTGTCTCTTGTTCCCCTCCTTCTTCCCCCTTTTTTTAGTAAAAGCCTTTGACGGGCTGATCTGTGCATTGTTCGCACACACTTTATGTGCTACTAGCACTCATTATACCTGGGGGCTTCTTTAACAGAAGCTTATTCATACGGGCTTCATGCCCAACACATGTGTCATACTTCCGCATGTACCTTTTATTCACCATTATATGCATCGATATGACTTAAGTTTTGGGCAAGCTGGGTTGCCTGGCTCCTGTGCTTACCCCTACGTTCCCGATTGTTCGGCTAGGAGGTAAAGGGAGCACCTCTGTGATTGTTACTGCCGGGTCAGCCGGATGTGTACCTCAGACTGGGTGAAGCCGAAAGCTAGCATTCTTAAGGGAATATTCGGTCGGTGACTTGAAAGATGATTTATTACTTATTTAAACTTATCTGCCCCCAGATGCTTTTTCTGCTCTTTTCGCAGTACGGACATGCACCTTAGGGCATGCCTCCCAGGGAAAGGAACCCCTAAAGTAACTATTCTCCCTCGAAGATGTTTCTTACTAACCATGTAATATAACATAACTAGTTGGGCACTTGTCTGATAAAGCACTAATGACCCCTATGCCTGGTCTTCATGCATGCCCCGGTTTTTATAACCGCTAGGGTATTCGGACACACTCCGGACTGTTGGGTCCCGAGGTTGAAGCGAAAAGGTCCGCAAAGACAAACGATCTACAATCCGGCTAGAAGGCATTTTACATGTCATTTAAAATTACATCGTCAAATTGACTGATTGAACTCCTCTTCAATCCCATCTAACAGGCTGTCTAGCTTACAGTCCCGTTGGGAATATTTCGTGGCCAACTCTACTTGTCCATACATTAAGCTCACAGGGATCTCCTTCCCATCGGGCCCCACAGGTCCGACCTCGGCCATGTGGTTTGGATCAGCCTTCATGTACCGCGTCTTCACCATGGCCCGGGCCTCTCTGGCGCCTTGACGGCAGGCCGATATCTTCCACAGACAGAAGCGCTGTCGTACTCCCTAAAGCTTGTCAGCAAGCCCTCCAAGACCCTCGGGTAGGGAGACAGACGACCATAAGGCCTGGACGCCGCCGCTCATCGCCTGCCGAATACGTTCGTGCAGTTGCAGCAGCTCGGGAAGAAGGTCACCCGTGGAAGCAGGCATTTCCTCCGCCGGACGACCCGTGAGCACACCTACAGACACATTTCTGTCAATCGACTTCCTCGCTGAACTCTTCTTTTCAAAAGAGTTTGCTCAAGCACTTAATGTAAATGCCGCGACGAAGCCGCTGATTCTCCTTTACGGAGTCAGACGGCTAGACCCGAACTTCTTTTAGATCTTTGCCCAGCTGGGTGTTGGCATCTTGGAGTTTGTTCCTCTCCTGCTGCACCCTCATAAGCACCTTCTCGCCGGCCTTCAGCTGGCGTAGCAGATGTTGCTTGTCCGGTTCTAGTCCGGCACCGTCTGCAATTTAATTGTCAGACTTACGCACACGCCACACTTCATAAACTACTTATCTTTTCGAAGTATGTATTACCAGAGGGGGGTCTCTGTGGCTCCCCCTACGGCGGCTAGTGCGGCCTCAAGTTGGGCCTTGCACTCTTGAAGCTCCTGGGACAGACAGGTATTCTTCTCCGTAAGATCCTGCATAAACAAATGATCCTTAAATCAGTTATTCTAACTATTTTAAGTCTCGGGGGCTACTGGCATATATAACTATTAAAATTCCTCACCCGTATGTCTTTCACATACTGCTCCGTGGCTCTGGTTAAACCATCTCGAGCGGCACGGAGGTGCGCGTCTCCCGCATTAAAGGCATTCAGTGCCTCCGGAGAGAAATACACGTCACGAAGAACCGTCCGGCGGCGCCTGTGATTCATGGCGCTCTCCACCTCAGACCTGGTGGCGGATAGCCTGTCGGTATCCTCCGTTGGAGGAGCATCCGACTCATGCCTTGTGTTCGCCTCCCCTTCCGGACCACGCGTTGGAGCATGGCTGGTGGAGGCTTGATTGGCAACCTCTCCAGACACTGTCCTGCGAGCGCTCTTCCTCCTGGGAAAATCATGAGCGTCAATATACCTCCTAGGGATCTTTCCCTTAAAAATAGCGGCACGCCGTACCGTTGCAGCGACATTTCGATTCGCGCCGCACTCCTCTTCCGCCTACTGGGCCGAACTGACCCTTGTTGGTCAGCTGCCGCGGGTTCGGCTTCCCGCCTTAAAGGCGCCTCCTGCGATGCACCATTGGTATACGATGGTCAGAAATGAGCATGGATCAAATGATGGTGTCAGGACTCTGGTCGTAGTCACCTAGGAAGCCGGAGATAAATCGGGGTAGTCATCCGTAATGGCGACTAGAGCATTGTCCATGCTAAGTTGGTGGAACACCCCGTCAATCAGCTCCACCTTTATGTCTGGATCCTCTTCGTAGGCCGGATCAAGGGATCGTCCCAGATCCTCGGGCTGTGGAGTCAGGATTTGTATGCCCTCCATGTCCCGGCACAGCTCCTGCGTCAGAATCACAAAGTGAGACACATGACTTTGGGAATATGGATCGGACAGATAAAGGTCCGCTTACCCAGCTCCGAGGGTTATTCATGGAGAATCCATTCAATGGACTCGTGCGGAGGAAGTCCTCCTTCTCCCCCTTGTACAAGCCGGACAGGATCTTCACCAGATCGGCGGCCGATCCCGGCCCCTTGCGGCCATGACGGATGGCGTCGTCCTCCCCGTTGAAATCCCACATGGGATGGCCCCTATATTGGAGTGGCTGCACCCCTCGCATAATGCATGTGGCCATGACTCCAATCATGGTCAATCCGGAGTGGGCCAGTAACCTTATCCGGCCCATCAGATATTGGAAGCTCCCATCATCTTCCCGTTGAGGGCTCCGCGGGCGCCAACTCAGGCGTTTCTTCAAGGGAGCGTTGCTGAACTCCGGGAGCGTCCTCCATATAAAACCATTCCGAAGGCCAGTCTTCGGACGCCTTCTTAGGGGTTCCGGATAGATATCCGGTCCCAGCGATGCGCCATATTTCGGCTCCGCCCACTTGATATATCAACCCCTCGTGAGAACGGGGTACGAGGCAAAACAATCTCTTCCACAGCGCAAAATGGGGCTCGACGCCCAAGAACAGCTTGCAAAGAGCTACAAAGCCCGCGATGTGCAGAATGGAGGCAGGTGTAAGGTGGTGAAGCTGGAGTCCATAGAACTCCAGGAGCCCCCGGAGAAACGGATGTATGGGAAATCCGAGTCCCCTTATTAGATAAGGGACAAACCATACCCGCTCTCCTTTGGAGGGATTGGGGACGCTCTCCGCCTGCTTTCCACCTCTGAAGGTGGCCAGTCCAGCTCAAACCGGAACCATGAAGGCTGGGGGAAGATATCCCTCAGTTTGGAGCGTCACTAGCTTGCTGTGTGGAACTGAGCATCTCCCCCAATCTCCTGGCTGAGGGCTGGGAGCGCGAGAGGAGGAGCCGTGTCGACTATCCATGATGGAATGGATTTTTTTCAGAGGCGCTTCGATGAGTACTTGCGGAAGGAGGATGGTGTGAGTTGGATCTAGATCCTCGCCTCTCTTATAGGTAGCTCATTCGCGCGGCTAGGGGGTAAAACGCAAAAATACCCTAGCTTTTCGCATTCATACGCCACGTAGAAGAGGGCCATTATTGGACGTGGAAGCCAAGGAGCGCAACATTTATAAGGAAGCCGGACACTATTCGGCAGGCACATGGAATTTGAAGGAGAACCCGCCTTGCAACGCTGAAGACAATATATGCGCCGGACTCGTCGTCATTGAAGCCTGGTTCGGGGGCTACTGAGGGAGTACCGGATTAGGGGGTGTCCGGATAGCCGAACTATCATCATCGGCCAGACTCCAAGACTATGAAGATACAAGATTGAAGACTTCGTCCCGTGTCCGGATGGGACTTCCCTTGGAGTGGAAGGCAAGCTTGGCGATACGGATATGTAGATCTCCTACCATTGTAACCGACTCTGTGTAACCCTAGCCCTCTCCGGTGTCTATATAAACCAGATGGTTTTAGTCCGTAGGACACAACAACAATAACAACAATCATACCATAGGCTAGCTTCTAGGGTTTAGCCTCCTTGATCTCGTGGTAGATCTACTCTTGTAATACCCACATCATCAATATCAATCAAGCAGGACGTAGGGTTTTATCTCCATCAAGAGGGCCCGAACCTGGGTAAAACATCGTGTCCCTTGTCTCCTGTTACCATCCGCCTAGACGCACAGTTTGGGACCCCCTACCCGAGATCCGCCGGTTTTGACACCGACAGGCACCAAAGGAATCACATCACTTAGCTGTGAAGCGAATTCTTCGATATTTGGCTTACACCCCAACACTCGGATTATGGTATCCCAATGGCTCGAAATTTGATCTAGTTGGATTCTCGGATGCTAATTATGTTGGTGACAAGGTGGATCGCAAGTCTACATCAGGCACATGTCACTTTATGGGTCGATCACTTGTCTGTTGGTCTTCAAAGAAGCAGAACTGTGTATCACTCTCAACTGCTGAATCTGAATACATTGCTACTGGATCTTGTTGTGCTCAGCTTCTCTGGATGAAGCAAACTCTCAAGGACTATGGCATCAATCTGAAACAAGTACCTCTCTTCTGCGACAATAAAAGTGCCATCAAGATAGCCAACAATCCAGTTCAGCACTCGAAGACAAAGCACATTGAAATTCGTCATCACTTACTCAGAGATCATGTCATGAAGAAAGATATCGACATCATTCATGTCAACACTGAAGAGCAACTGGCAGATATATTCACAAAGCCCTTGGATGAGAAAAGGTTTTGCAAGTTACGATGTGAGCTAAATATCTTGGAATCCTCTAATGTCCTGTGATCAAGCACACATCCTAACACTTATGCATGTTGATGACTTAGATGTGCAACACACGAAGTACTGTATATCTTCAATCAACAAAGACTTACATTCTGAGTGTGAATACATAAACATGGAATTTGACTTCGGAGCGCCACGATACTTGTGCGTCGTGTCTGGGTCTAATACTTCCTATACGGTGGGTAACGCCACCACAAAATTTCTCTGTTTGAAGTGTTTCACTCATGGCGTTATTCTTGCAATGACTTCGCATTGGTTTTGTCTTCAGTTTCAATTTATCTTCATGATTTCCTTCACTATGATGATTTGATTGCTTTCTGAAATATATATATATATATATATATATATATATATATATATATATATATATATATATATACTAGTGTTCTGTCCTCTACAGCATTCACTTATAGCTATGTCTTCAAGTTGAATCTTTTGAACTAAGTGAATGTGATCGGACCCTAACCTCTCTATGCTTTCAATCTCAAACTCTATCTGTCCAAATCATATGCATTCTATCGAAACTGTCGAATGTCTTCTCTGCGTCCTAGTCCGCAGAAGGCACAGAGACAAAACATTAAGTCTGTTTTAAATAACTCATCTTTATTGTTGAAATCCGGAGAAGCCGGAACAACCATCCGACATGCCTGGCGGGCGTGGGAACGTGGGACAACTCTGAGTATGTTGCATGATTGCCACGTGCCCCTCAGATGTGAACCGCCAGGGGCACCAGCGTAATTGCGCTGTGCTGCACACCTACTTATAAATACTTGTCCCCTGCGGTAACGAAATCCTTCTTCCACCTCTCAACCTCGTCAAAACCCTAGCATCACCGCTAGCTCTCGACGACACCGGCGAAGAAGCGCTTAGCTACCGCGACTTCTCTGACGCCGTCCTCACGCCGGCGGCGGAAATCGTCCTCTCCGCCGTCGCCATAGGTGTCCTCCGTCGCCAAGTTAGGGCACGGTGCACTGAACTGCTCGGTCTCCTATTCATCCCATCTAGCAGTTCTTCGTGCGGTAATTATAACTCTATTTTACCACCTTTTTGATCTTCAAGATTTCATCCTATTTTCCAAAAGTGGTTTCTGCCTACACTGTGTTAGATCTATTCTGTCTGCATCTCGTATTGCCTAGTCTATTTACTTAGATTTCATATCTAGTTTGATTCCTCACTTGTACTTATTCACGGATTGGTACAAATCTGGAACCAACTCACCTCATATAAGTGAATGTCTTCGCATCAAGAGGTCAGTGTGTTCAAACTGATTTATCTTCAAAATCTTCTGAGAATGCATATGACCTCTTCCCCTTCCCTCGCATCTCTAATGCTGTCACAGGTACATGTCCGTGGGAGAATCCCTTGGTTCTCATAGTCTGCATTCGTTTGCAGAATACTTACAGCATCACATTAATTCTCCTGTAGCCAGTTCCTGCTTGACCAGCAAGCGTAAGTCTCTGAAGCCTTTGAACGTATTGAAGCCATTCAGTTTGAAGTTCATGGCTGCAGAGAAATCAGTAAGGAAGGGTGGCAGACAGCGTCGAGGGGGTACATCAAAAGATCTACCTGATGATCTAATGGATTCGGCGCAAGACACGAATCGAATGGATTCGGCGCTATTGGGCTGAACAATGGTTCAAATACAAGTTCGTGACCCAGGAATATGCTGAGAAGAATGCTATCAAAACTCCTTGGGGTGATATTCTCTATCGAGGCCTTCAACCCAAGAACAAAGCTGAAGCTATTGCACAAGAATTCTATCCTTGCATGGTCTGCGGACCTCAGCCCGAGAATGCCAATCCCACATCATTACTCTGGTGTCGTGATGATGCTCTTTCAAACGCAACTTCGAACACGCAAGGCTTCGGCCAAGGAAAATAAGAAGTGATTAGACTTCAACCCTGGTCCCTCTGCTCCCCGTGCTGATGGCTCACGTGATGCAGAACCAAATGTCATTGGCCCCTTCTCCAACCTTGATGGCCTCATCACTTACATCTTGGTCCATGGTGCCAAAGTGGATCATTCTGATAATGATGCTGACACTGATGGAGCCCCAGCTCCTCCTCCAAGGCCACAGAAGCCAAAGAAAATTAAGGCTTCAACATCAGCTGCACCTCCGAAAGCTTCTCGTGTGAAGCCTCTGGCCACTGCACCTCCTGAAGACAGTGTGCAATCTGAAGATCAGTCCCAAATCTCCAAGAAGACGGAGAATAAAAAGCAAATCGTCAGGCATACTGATCAAACCTTGACTCCTGCTGCTATTCTGCGTGAAGATCCCATTGATCTGTCTAGCGATGAAGATCTTGCAGATGATGCCCTTGAGCAATTGATCAAAAGCAAGGAAGAAGCAGAGATCTTCAACAACATGCCTCTCTTCGATGTGGCAATCATCCATAACTTCATTGATGAGTGGTTTGATACACCAAACCTCAGCTTTGACGATCTGCAGCTTCCCATTGGCCTCAGCGTCTCCTTTAATGGCGCCATTGCTTCCGAGCTAGCTCTTGCTCAGTGCATCATTGAGCTGAAGAAAAAAATTGATTATGAGAAGGCTCAGTTCAAGAAGCATGTGGCGAAGCTCAGTGTGCAAGACGTCAAAAACTTCAAGGTCATGCTGCATGAGCTCAAAGAAGCCTTTCTCAGAAGCGCCAAGAAGCTCAAGGCTCTCGCAAGCGTATGAAGAATTTGGCTGACAAGTGTGTGCTTGCCTACAATGAGGCTGAGAAGCGCAAGTCTCTTGGCCATCCTGGCATTGACCCCAGGATGGCTGCAAAGAAGAAGAAGAAGCTCTCTACTGCCCAACCTGTGCCTTCTAGTCAAGAAGCATCTCGCATTATCTTCCCAAGCAGCATGACTGGCTCGAAGCCAAAGGTCTCGACTACCGCTTCTGAACAGAAAAAGACGAGAGCTGCAGAGGCGGAAGCCAGAAAGAGAAAGAATACTGAATCTTCTGATGCCGCTCCCTCCAAGAAGAAGCGCAAGACCAAGAAAAGTCGGGCTGCTCCCATAGAGCCCCTTGTTGTTGAACCCATCTCAGTGGTTCATCCTACATCTGCAACCCAAGAACTATGTATGACTGTTCATGAGCCTGCTTCCACAAAGGCTCCTGAGGCTGAAGAAATTCCAGCAGTTGATCCCATCACTGCTGAAGACATTGGTCACCATGACAATGTAGAAGATGATGAAGTTCTTCCTCAAATTGAATACAATGTGGTATCATCACCTGTTCTCACGAATAGCGAAATCATCAGCATTGGTCGTCCTCTGACGCCAATTGCTCAGGATGCATCATGGGCTGATCGCCCGCAACAACAAGACTCCCCCAGTACTCCCCAACAACAACAACAAGCCACACCATCTGTGCATGTTGAAGAGGAAGAGGACCTACCTACTCCATCTCCCAAGGCGTCGCCTATCCTACAATGGCTTCGCAAAGGACCAAGGCCTCAAGTCCCTCTTTCGAGCGTTCCAAAAGGAGAAGTGCATCATCAACCTGTTGCACGTCAAGTGTTTCCTAAAGCCACTCCAACTGGGAATGTCTCCGCATTTGAAGCCCAAGCTGCTGAAGACAATCCGGCTGCATCAGCCAATGAAACACAAGAAAACGTACGTGGCCCTACTCCCCCAGCTATTGAAGAAGTTGTTCATGATGTGAACGTGCCAGTGCCCGACCCTCCAGCTCATCAAGTGGAGGTTGAAAATCCTGAAGCTGCCACTACCAACGCAAGTGAAGCCAATGATGTAATCATGGCTGAAGCTAATGTGGAGCTTGAACCAAGCAGTGTGCCTGAAACCAATGAGGCAACTGCTCCTGAAGCACCTGCTGTGCAGCCTGAAGTCTCAGCAGCTGCCACTGCTCCTGTTCCGCCACCAAGGCCCTATACAATTGAGCAAGCATACAACCATGGCGAGCTAATCACAGTAAGATGGCCCGTTCTGGTCCCTCCGCCTAATGTCTCTGGTCCTCAGTTTGACTATCACATTGAGCATAGGCCTCAGGTCCAGAAGCCAAAGCCAAGACTACCAAGGTTTCCAGGTACTGCCACATCTGTCGGGTCCTTCAATGCAAATGGCTTCAAAAGCCACAACACATTCTTTGACAGCTCAAAGAACCCCTACACAAGGCCAAGAATATCATCAGATCATTTCTGGAGTCATCAGCAGCGCAGCTATTACTCCTGTGTTCTGTATGATCAAGGGCGCATTTTCCCTCATATGCGCCTCGACACTGAAGCCATTGCTGGACTGCCATGCTTAGAAGAAGCACTTGACTGTTTTCGTGATGCCGGTCTGCTCAGCTTCGTAACTGACAAAGAACATTAAAATGAAGAACTTTTGCTTCAATTCTATGCTACCCTCCACATTCGCGGCTACAACAGAGACATCAAGACATGGGTTCTCGAGTGGATGACTGGAAATGTTCATCATGAAGCCAAAGCTCTTGACATTATTGAGCTTACAGGCCTATCCACTCCTGGAGAGCTATATGAACCTGGTTGTCAAAACCACCGCAATGCACTAGAGAGCATCTTTCACAAGCCTGAACCCAATATGAGCCAGATGTTGAGCATGATGAAGCCATTGCCTCATGACGCTGAATACCCAAAGGAGTTCTTTGTTGATGACCTTGAGTATCTGCCGCGCACAATATATCACATCATCAGGGGACTCTATCAGCTGCTAAACTTGAAGGAGCCATGAAGACTTTGGTATTTTACATCCTCAATGGCATCAGGTTCAATTCCCATGATTTCTTCATCAGGCAACTTGCTGCTTCTAGATCTAACCTTTTTGGTCTGAAGTTTTATGCTCCATGGGTCATGCGCCTCATCAAGCGACACTCTTTTGTCAACTATCAACCCTCTACTCGCAATCATCTGATCTTTCTACCAGAGGTTGATATGTCAGTTGAAGCCATATACCCTGAGCCTGCCAAGGAGCCTCTTTGTATTCAAAATACTGATCACCAAAGCTTCACTCAGTCCATGGAAGGCATTCAAGCAGTAACACATATCTACCCAATGGTTGGAAATACTCGTCCGCCTCATCGTGCACCTACTGAAGCCACTGAAAGCACCATTGCACAAAGGCCTTAGAAGAGCTCTCGGGTCCTCAATGACCGAAAACTTCTTGTGGCTCTGCATCAGAAACAGGATAAGCATCATTTCTGGCTCAAGCGTCAGATGCAAAGTCTCTTGGTGGATGTAAATCGCATTCGAAATCTTGCCACCAAGAATGCATTTGTTCCTCACGAAACTTGCCGGCGATCATGGAAGAGTTTGACGCTGCTTAGTGCTAAAGCAGATCTTCAAGACGATGGCTTCACTGAAAGATTCAAGTTTGACTCCACTCCTCCACGGACTGCTGTCCTCCATCAAACTCCATCCCTTGAAGACTCTGACTATTCTTCCTCCGTAGCAACTGTGAATGCAAGAGTGATCGATGATGAAGATGATGCTACTTCACTGCCTCCTACTACTGCATGCATCGACACTACACCAAGTACGTCTGCACCGCCAAGCAACAACGACAACCCTGCTGCATCTACTCCTCATGAGGACGAGTAGATGCTCTATGTCTTTAAACCTTTTTGGTCATTACTGACAAAAGGGCGAGAAGCGTATGAGTTGATAGTCTTCAAGCGGGTTCATATGGGCGGTTTCTTTATATTTTGCCTCGTGCTTACAACTCTCGTTTTTGAAACATTTGTTTTTTCTGAGTTGTAACACCTAAACTTGATGGTCGTCTGCTATTTATTTGCTTTACTCCGCTTGTGCGACGATAACTTCCGCACTTAGATCATTATGCAGACGTCCATTTTTCATTATGCATGTCATTCTATTTTGCTATATCATTTCATGCATGATGAATTATCTTCATAAGTTGAAGTGGATCTCCACAAGTACAACCTACCATGTGCATTTGCATTCCAAAAGCAAATTACTTATATGCACATCTTCAAGGGGAGCCCTTGCTACTTATGAAGACAATACCCTATCCTTTACAATTTCACATACTTTATCCCCGTTGAAAACTTCAACCAGTTTGTCATCAATCGCCAAAAAGGGGGAGATTGTAAGTGCATCTAGTGCCACCCCTAGTTGGTTTTGGAGAATTGACGACAAAGTTGGTTGAGGGACTAATGCATTTGTGAGAATTGCAGGATAACGCAGGTAGTGTCCCTCATTGATTCGGTTTACCTACCGGAGATGACCCCTAAAAATGTATGAAGACATTGAAGACAATGGTGGTATGTGAAGATATTCATATTGAAGACCATGGCATGAGAAGACATTGAGTGAAGACTATGGAGCGCGAAGACTATGTTGTTTCGCAATTTCCTTTTCTTCTTTGTTGAGTCATAGGAACCACCGTACTGTTAAGTGGGGTCCAAGTGAACTAAGTCAGAGTGACTGAAGTGATGCTCAACCCAAATCCTATGTCTTCGAGCAAAGACAATGTGAGCAAATCTTATCCAGAGCTGGATGAGTCAACTTTGCTTGTAGCCCAAGTAAAGTTGCTGTGTGTGTTTGAAATCTGACCGTTGGAACACGTGTTAGTTCCTTAGTGACCCAGGGTCATTTCGGACATATCAGGTCAGGTTGCCTAGTGGCTACAAATAGCCCACCCCCTACAACATAAATTGGTGGCTGCTCAGAGTAATTCTACGGCTTTTGTCGTTTTGAGAGCAACCAACCTCGAAACCTTTGAGAGAGAAATGCTTGCGAGGACCAAGCCCAAACACCCAGAGCCAAAGAGTGTTAGGCATCACTGAAGTCTTTCTGTCTGTGTGACCTGAAGACTTATTACACTGGAGGACTGTGTATCCTCCAGCCGGTTAGGCGTCGCGTTCTAAGCATCCAAGAGTCATTGTGGATTGCCGGTGAACGAAGTCTATGAAGGTTTGGAAGTCTACCTTGAAGACTTACCAAAGTGATTGGGCGAGGACTAGGTGTCTTTATCTCAAGGGGAATAAGGTTAAGACGCGGTCTTCTGAGTTGAATCTCAGCCTCCCTAACCAGACGTACAGTTTTCACAGCAACTGGAACTGGTCCAACAATTCCTGTGTTTTCAACAAGCGACTGGTTCCATCTTCTCCCTTCCTTTACTTAAGTTTGTCTTTGTGAAGTCATTGCCTATCTGTGTATCTGTTGACTTCATTGCTTGACTACTAATGTTGATTGGCTTCATACTATCTTCCATCCTGATCCTTACTACTTAGCTGCCATTAGTCCTGTACTTTCACAACATTGCATACTTGACTATGGTTTGCTTATGGTAGTTTATCTTCCGCTGCATATCAACTAGGTCATTTCTATTGTTTGTCTTCGAAACTTTCAAGTTTTGAAGACTTTCATAAAAATCGCCTATTCACCCCCCTCTAGTCGATACTAGAACTTTCATAACCAATCACCTTGGACCATCAGGATTACTCCAGAGGGGCCCGGAACGCAGGCTGGACTGCCTTGGTCTTGAATCCGGTTATTGACGGACTACAATTTACACGAGTCCTTATGGACGGCGGCAGTGACTTAAACCTGTTATATCAGGACACAATCCACAAACTAGGGGTAAACCCAATGCTAATACATCGCAGCAAAACTTCCTTTCGAGGAGCCACGCCGGGCCCAGATACCCAGACTATGGGTTCCCTTTCATTAGAAGTCAAGTGCGGTTCACCCGACAACTTCCGAAGCGAAAAGCTAACCTTCCACATCGCCCCATTCGTAAGTCGCTATCAAGCGCTACTGGGACGTGAAGCTTTCGCCCGCTTTAACGCAATACCACACTATGCATCCCTTACACTTAAAATGCCCGGCCCACAAGGCATCATCTCATCACAGGGGAATGACAATTGACCCCCAAAATACGGGTAAGGGTGCGGCTGCCTGGACAGCCGCAGACTAATCTAGCCCGGACACGGCTAGACGAGTCCGGCGTCAACACACATGGACTTAATAGCCGCACAACCCTGTACAAGGGGCTCCGCGTGTTCACGCCAGGAGACAATGTGGCTCCCTTCTTGCTCCAACTACATCCTGTTTATTCTAATATAGATTTCTCGCACGCCTATTTACTAAATTTCCTCTTTTTCGCAGACGAACACCGTGCTACGCCCGTCCAGGATACGGCACAACGGAGACACAGGCGCAGACGTGCAGTAGGGACCCGTTCTAAGGATTCTGTTCAGATTAAGACCCTGCGTAAACCTTTTTTACCGTCTCTTGTTGAAAACATCGCCCGGTTTTTCGTCATAACCGAGGAGGAGACTGGCGTTTTGGCATGTGTCCACGCCAGAATTTTGCGCATACCTGGACACAAGAGGCTTTCTTACCAAGTGCTCTGTTTTGGCCCGTCTTCATAAAGACCGAATACCTTAGGGAGTGTTCGGCGTCGCGAGTTAGGCCTTATATGCATCAGCTCCGAATCATGTCTTTGGTCAAATGTTGGGTTTGCCTGGCTCCTGTGTTTTGCTGCCTTACGTTCCGTTATATCGGCTAACGCGGCACCAGGAGAACTACTGCGATTGTGCCCCGGTTCGGCCAGGCGAGCACCTCAATAGAGAAAGCCGAAAACTGACTGTCATGATATAGCGAGAGACTGGTCAACCACTCGATGACTCTCAGAATCTCTAGGATTCCTCCGCATTAACGAAGGACCGCTTCCCAGTCAGGCACACGCGCGCACCGGATTCGGGAGAGCGCGGTGCCTCCAGGGGCTATTAAGTAGCCCCAATGTCAAACTCCTATGGCTAAGTGAAAGTGATAAAGCGTTATAGTCCGGTTGCCTCGTTCGCCGTGCCATCACCTCCTTTGTAGGACCAAGACGTTGGATTAAGTGTGAAAAGGCGCATTTTTTGCGAACACCCCCGCATTATATGCGTGGGGGCTGAAGCCAACGACTGCCATCTTTCAGGTTATATACACATATACATTAACGGCCGCACAGGAGGTGTTATAATTCTTGCAAGCACAAGTATAAAAAGCTTTTATATTCTATCAAAATATTTCTTTTACAATAAAACTTGCTATTCGAACAAAACATCCTTCGAGCACTGCGCTTCTATTAAACGAGCGCCCGGAAGAATTTCCTCAAGGTAGTGCTCGGCAGATACCCGGCCTTCGTCCGAATCCTGGGATGCGACAACACTGGCCTGCATATCCGCCCAGTATGTCTTGACACGGGCAAGAGCCATTTGTGCACCCTCTACACACGCCGACCTCTTCAGTACATCGACATGCGGCACAGAACCAAGGAACTGCTGCACCAATCCAAAATAACTTTTCGGCTCTGGCTCCCCCTGCCACAAACGACTCGCGACATACTTCATGGCGAGTCCGGATAACCTGTTCAGCTCCTCAAAGGCGGCGAAACGGTCGGGTACCGGAAGTGGGCGCTCTGGCTTGTGGAACTGCGATCAAAACAGTTCTTCCAAATTATGGTCGCCTCGCCTCGGAAGTGTCCGGTTGCGTCAGCCGCACTCGCTGCCACATCTAGATAAGTGTTTTCCGCACTCCACTGACGGTCCAACGGAGCATACTTAGGATCCCCAAACTTCATCCGCAGCATATAGGGCTTTCCAGCCGTGATATCCCCGGCCTGACGCAGCTCCTCCTTCATATCTCTCATCGCAGAGCGAGCATCCTTGACCTCGGTAGTGATCTTCTCAAGGTCCTTCTGAGCCGCCCCTTTTTCTTGTTCGAGAAATTCACAGCGGTCGGCAGCATCCTTCGATTTTACAGCCATCTCGGCTATTGCCTTCTTACTCTGGCAGTGAGCAGCCTGTTCGGCTTTTAGCTCTTCAGCCGCCTTAACGGCTGCCGCATCACTTTTTCTTGCTTGCTCCTTGGCTCGGGCAAGTTCCGCCCGAAGGTTCTCCACGGAAGCAGCACTATCTGCAATAAGCATATATATATATATTGTAAGAAACGAGCATCGAACTCCTCTTATCAGATGTCTGTGGAGTATACCTTGTGCCTCGTCTAGCCGCTTATTTACAAGCGCGATGTCGGCATCTGCCACGTCCAGTTGCCGCTTTAACTCGGCAGATTCATCAGTCCGGCTAGCCACCAAACACCTCGCCACCTTCGTAAAAAGGTAACATTTTATACCTGGGGTTTTGATCCTCTGTGCGCCATCACTCTTGACGACACACAGAGTCTCGGGGGCTACTATTTATACAGGGCGCATTCTATGCGACTCTACCAATAGGTACACCTTTTCACGAACCTCAAAGCCTGTCAGTAAACTCCTCGCGGCCTCGTACAATCCGCTTTCCGCGGATGCAATCCTTCCTATCACCATGTTCATCAACACACGGTGTTCTTCTGAGACGGATGCACGCCCGAGCAGATCCCTCAGCCTCTCCGACCACACACCAGAGGGCACCGGACGAGCCCGACGACCTTTTTCAGGATCCGGACTTGGAGAAACCCGCCGGGACGACACCTCGGGGTCGCCTGCCTTGTAAGTCGGTGCAACTAGGGGAGGCGTTTCGCTCTCTATCATCTCTGGACGGAGATCCCCTGAAGACGAGCTCTGCTGAGAAGGGTCAAGATCCAAACTGCGAGGTAATATTTCGGTTATCTTCCTCAGAAATAAAACAGGGATGCCACTAACTTTTGAGCCCCTCTCTTTACTTACGGCTCAGAGGAAAGCTGATCCCTGTGAGGGCGCAATGCGGCCGGGGCAGTCTCCGGCGCCGGATCCTCTGACAAAGATTTCTTCCCCCATTTCAAGGTCATCTCCTCCGGGTCTTCAGAGGCACTCCTTTTCTTTCCCAGGTTGGGGGAATGCTCGATTCCTCCCTTCTTGACAGT
Source organism: Triticum dicoccoides (assembly GCF_002162155.2). Taxonomy (NCBI): domain Eukaryota; kingdom Viridiplantae; phylum Streptophyta; class Magnoliopsida; order Poales; family Poaceae; genus Triticum; species Triticum dicoccoides. Next base: position 160,700,434 of record NC_041381.1, read on the forward strand.
CTCGTTCGTCGAGGCGGCAGCTCCTTGGTTCTCCTCTTTGCCCTTTGCTGAAAACATAATCTGCAGCATCCTAGTTAACACGGGATCTGGCGCGGTCTCGGGCAGGGGGGGTTGGACACCTGATAAGCTTTGCCTTCGCTATCCACTCCTGTTCAAAGGATAGCTCTATCAAAGGGCCGCTTTATGATGAAAATATGGATGGTGTGTCCAAATATGGGGCTGCTTACCTTAACATCTTGGCGATTGCAGCTCAGACCTGCGTCCTAGGATAAATCCGGACACCTAGTTTTTGGTCCGAAGAACAATTTGTACATCTCCATGGGCGTTGCGCCCATAAAATGTTGGAGGACTCGCGGTCCTTCCGGATTAAATTCCCACAGGCGATGGCGGCGACGTTTGCAGGGCAGCGTGCGGCGAATCAACATAACTTGTGCCACTACGGTCAGGTTAATATCTCTTTCTAGGATATCTCGAATGCGGCCCTGCAGTAGGGGCACGTCTTTGGACGGACCCCAGATAAGCCCTTCATTGACCCATGACGCTCGTCGTGGCGGGGGACCCGAGCGAAAAGCAGGAGGCGCCACCCATGTGGTGCCCCTGGGGGCTGTGATATAAAACCAGTCCCGTTGCCACAAGCCGAACTCTTCTTGGAAAGTGCCCTCGGGCCATGGAGCACCGGCTATCTTGCTTATGATAGCTCCTCCACACTCAGCGTGCTGCCCCTCGATCATCTTCGGCTCTACTTTGAAGGTTTTAAGCCACAATCCGAAGTGGGGGGTGACATGGAGGAAGGCTTCGCACAGTATGATAAACGACGAAATTTGGAGGATGGACTCTGGAGCTAGGTCGTGAAATTCCAGCCCGTAATAGAATATTAGCCCCCTCACAAAGGGATCAATCGGGAAACCTAACCCCCGAAGGAAGTGAGATGTGAACACCACGCTCTCACCGGGCTGAGGAGAAGGAATGGCCTGCCCTTGAGCAGGCAGCCTATGCGAGATTTCACCGGTTAGATACCTGGCATCTCTCAGCTTTCGCACGTCTTCTTCCGTAATGGAGGAAGGCACCCACCGGCCTTGAAGGTTGCAGCCGGACATCATCGGAGGTCCGAAGCGCTTAAAACTAGAAACCTTGAGTGTTGGAACTCGAGGCGAGGGGCGGATTTGATTGGATTGAAGGAAGAGGGAGTAGAGCCTTGGTCTCTTTATAAAGGAGTTGAATACCAAGAGCGCTCCCTGTAACCGTTTGGGACTCACTTTCAATTAGAGAGTCATACCAAAAGGCGCGGTTGGGTTACCCACGCCCATATTAATGAGAATCCCGGAATAAGGGGACACGATCTCTGCTTCGACAAGACGTGCCAAGGAAACCGCCTCGCTAAGCGCGCTGAGGTGGAACAGTAAAATGAATAAAGGCTAGGCCGTGGCATGATGTCACGCCACGGAATACGTCAGCAGATTAGATTCATGTAAATATTATTCTCTCTATGGTGGCATTTGGAAATTATTTTGCAGAGCCGGACACTATCCTTGTGTTCAAACATCTTCTATGAAGTATTCGGAGGAGGAACCCGCCTTGCAATGCCGAAGACAATTTGCGCGCCGGACTCGTCGTCATTGAAGCCTGGTTCAGGGGCTACTGAGGGAGTCCTGGATTAGGGGGTGTCCGGATGGCCGGACTATGACCTTTGGCCGGACTCCCAGACTATGAAGATACAAGATTGAAGACTTCGTCCCGTGTCCGGATAGGGATTTTCCTTGGCGTGGAAGGCAAGCTTGGCGATACGATATGAAGATCTCCTCCCATTGTAACCGACTCTGTGTAACCCTAGCCCTCTCCAGTGTCTATATAAACCAGAGAGTTTTAGTCCGTAGGACGAACAACAATCATACCATAGGCTAGCTTCTAGGGTTTAGCCTCTCTGATCTCGTGGTAGATCAACTCTTGTAACACCCATACCATCAATATCAATCAAGCAGGAGTAGGGTTTTACCTCCACCGAGAGGGCCCGAACCTGGGTAAAAACATCGTGTCCCTTGTCTCCTGTTACCATCCGCCTAGACGCACAGTTCGGGACCCCCTACCCGAGATCCGCCGGTTTTGACACCGACAAAAGGTATGACCGAGTCAGTTGCCAACGCAGCTGTAACAAACGAGGTTATTATTGGCCTTCATCCACATGATTGTGCTTTGTTATGTTGTGCTAGTTATATTGTTGTATTTTTTTGAATAAATGTTTAATTCAATCTAGTGTATTGCTATATTTTTCCTGTTAAGTTAATGAAGATGATTATAGTTGTAAGCGTATGTTTAATCAACTAGTACCACTATTATTCATCATACGTTTTCTGTATTTATGCAGACAGGGATGCTCAGCTTGAATTTAGTAGAACTGCACAAAATGTTCAGATGGTTGGTGTCCTCCATAATACTTCATCATGCACAATACATCGAATGGTTCTCTAATCATTCATCGTCACCTTGAGCCACCGGACTATCTACTAGAATGGAGCTACCAACGTGTTTAATGCTTTGCAACATATAAATACGAAATCCACAATGCTACTCAAGACATTGCTTGATTTCAGTTGAACAGCACAAAAATATACACTGGTTAATCCAGCTCCATGTGCCATTTCAATGTGCAAACTGATGACAAACCATGCCCGTCTGAACGGAGCTACCAACATCTTCAAGGCAGAAGAAATCCCACAAGTTCAAGGGAAAGAACTGTGTCCAGCAGAATACTACCTTTAAGAAGGATAAGAAGAAAGAAAAAAAATAGAGATGGCGGCTTTACTTGTGGTTCAGAGGAACACTGGGCAAACAAGTGCCCAAACAAGTACAAGAAGCCAGGACAGGACTCCAAGTCTGTCAATGTCACTCTAAGCAAGAATGAGGGGGCATCTGGGTATGGTAATCTGCTTACCGTACTTTCAGTTTGTCAGTCCACCGATTGGTGGGTTAACACTGGGGTCAATATTCATGTGTCTGCTGATGTGTCTTTGTTTTCTTGCAACATATAAATACGAAATCCACCATGCTACACAAGACATTGTTTGATTTCAGTTGAACTGCAGAAAAATATACGCTGGTTAATCCGGCTCCATGTGCCAATTCAATGTGCAAACTTATGACAAACCCTGCCCATTCCACAATCATAGGCATTGCATATTTTGAATGGGAAAAGCTTGTCAAAGTTAAATCATTGATATTAGCAAGAAGACATTAGTTTAATATATTGGAATTGGAAAACCTTGTCAAATTTTGCTCATTGATGTTGGCCAGAAGACATGCATTTCATATTTTTGAGTGGGATGCCCTTTGCTGTGAGCAGCGTCAGTCGTTTTTTCCCATTCCTGTGTTCAGTTTAGAAGTAAATATTTACTCTGTTGAGATGCATAGTCACATGAACGTTGACTTATGTAAGGTATTTTAAGAGTTTGTTTTGAATATTGTCTATGTAATGCCAGGCTTTGTGAGTTTGATTGCAAAGTTGAGCTTGGAATGTCGTGGCATGCGGCATCATGAGTTGTTCACCATGCCTCCTGAGAATAATGCTTCATATTGTTTTGCATGTTGATCTAATGCTAGTGATTTGCATGTTCAGAAGATCATCCTCTTCTGTTGTTTCTGTGCTTAAGAAGTCCATTGTCTTATGTTTCATTCATAGCCTATACGACAACTCCGGTAGGTTAGAGGTGAAACCATATGATCTTCCGACCAACTCATCATCTTAGGCCGTGATTGGATCGTTGTTTTCCAACCAAAATCTCTTGTAAAACCGGCACTTTAAAGAAAAGCAGATGGTCTTGGGCGAAGTGCTTGGTTGGTTCATTTCGACTAGTAAAATATACATTGGTCTCTCAAATTACACCCGTAACTTGCCGGTTTTCGTTACAGACCTCAGGCCCACGGTTTCATTACGCATGTATTTTACGCGTTGTTTATGGTGATGAGTAAATTACACTTATATCTTAATACAGGTCTGAACACTCCAGAGCTCCCAAGTGCGGCCTTCCCATTTCATGCCGTCTCAGTCTCTCGAAGGTGCTCATAGGTGTCCGATGATCCTAGCTTCCTAAATAAGGAGCGGGCGCTCTATTAGACCATCTGTAGGGCCCGCGAGGCCCTCTCCGTCGTCCTTCAAGTTGTTGCACTCGCCATGGCGCCGAGCATTGTCAACATGGTCAATGAACATGAGGAATCAGGAGATGATGACGGTAGTGACCCACCAGGGCCATAGCCGTATGTACGCAAGTTCCTACTTATTATATACAACTATAATTTTTTTGCTTCCTCCTGGTTTCCTGACATCATGGTCCCACACCATCGTCAACCTATATAGTCAATAAACGAGAGAATTGCACAAGGAGCGGCCCACAGTTGGGACCCAGCAGCTCGAGCAATATTTGTTTTTTTAGGTGTAAGGAGTTTTTCTTGAGCGATGTTTTTGTTGTTGTTCAGAGGAGCAGGGTATCAACTGGGCGAGCCCCGTCTAGCCCATGCTATTATTTCATGTCGACCAAATATCCAGCCCAGATATTATTATTTCAAGGTGAAAATGGCTAGCCCAACTATAATTGTTTTGCGGAATACCCAACCTAGGTCAACTTGTTATTCTTCGCCCCGGTGGGCAGTAAATCTTTCTATGAGGGATGGATTAGGCCTAACAAGAAAATGGGCTTTAAAAAATAATAAATGGAATGTAATTATAAAAATTGGGCTGTAAATATACAAAAACGCACCAAACAAATAATTAGTTTCAAAAATATTATTTTATGAATTTGGAAATTTTAATTTCATTACTTATTGCGCGTGCAATATTTCTTTAGATTTTTACCTAATACAAAATCATTTTGAAATTATATTTAATCTGACTCGAATTTTCGGGATAAAAATATTTCGGATCCCATCAAAATGTGGGATTTTTGGTTGAATTCTGTTTTGAGAGGTTGGTTGAAATTGTTAATCATTGTCCTGGCTAGAAAATGGGTTGTAATTTTAACACACTAAAAATGGGTTGTAGTAAATTCCATTAGAATTCAAAAATGGGTTGTACATTATTACAAATCGCAAATGGGATATATGTTCTCTGCCACAGATGTGATGCTCACTTGTGGGCCTACTATTTTTTGAGAACTATAGTCGGCGACGCGTATGGAAGGCTTATGGGCCTACTAAGGCCTACGAAAGGCTTTGTAAACTTATAGCCAAGACACGATTCTAGAAGCAATGGCCGTTGGATGTCCATCCAACGGCTGTAGTGCTTCTTCAATCTCTGATACTCTTGCTTCAGCCGCCCAAACCACCACCGGCGGTACCGCCTGCTACCGCCTCCCGTGCCCGGCTGTGCTGCCGCGTAGGCTTCTGAGCCCACCCTACTTCCAAACGCCATCCAGGCCATTCCTCTACTCACCAACACCTCATGTTCTTCTCCGGTGACGGCAGCCTCACACCATAGCTGAACTAGTGAACCGTCGTACTCCCCTTTGCGTGGGCATCCATTGTTGTCTCTTCGCCGGCTCCGGGTCGTTCCCTTTGTAATACTCGCCATCGTTCACTTCGTTGGTTCTCTCGGCGCGGTGTTGTCAACTTTGTCAACAAACGACAGCCATCGGATGAGGCATGTATGTGGATTAGCTGACTGTAGGGACCCACATGGCCCATGGCCACACGCAGCAAGTGGCCCAGTATTATGAGGAAAAAAATAATTTATCCCCCTGAAAGGTTTGACCCACCAGCTACATCTTCGCACGCAAGGAAGTGCTTCCTTTACTACGTGGAAATAAAAAGTTTCCTCTCCCTGACAGCTGGGACCCACCAGCTTTATTATGATCCTTTTCGTGAAAATATAGAATGTACCAAAGATGCTAAATTGTTTTCTTTTTATTCTAACTCGAAAAAGAAGAAATTAAAAAAATCAGAAAACATCTTCGCACACAAGGAAGTGCCACCTTATTACCCAAAAAAATAATTGATTCCCCTGCTAGCTGGAACCCACCTGATTTGGAGGCTGACTTGTGGGCCTAATAAGTTAATACGTACACTGGGTTTTGTCAACTTAGTCAATAAATGATTCTAGTTGCACTGACCCTTGGATGTTAATCCAACAACCAAGCTGCGTCTTCAACCTCTGGTCTTGTTGCTCCAGGCGCCCAAACCTGCACCCGTCGTACCACCTGCGCCAACCTCCCGTGGCCGGCTATGCTACCGCGCAGGCCTCACCGGCCGACCATACTACTACTGGCCAGGCCTTTCCTCTACTCACCCACACCCCCTATTATTCTCCGGCAACGACAGCCTTACACAGCAGCCGAACCAGTGAACCCTTGTACACCCCTCCGCATGGGCATCCACCTACCTCGTCTTCCCTGGCTCAGCATCGTTCCCTTCCTAGGCCTCGCCGTCGTCCACCGCTTGGGTGCTGTCTGCACGGCGTGGTCAACGTGGTCAACAAGCGACAGCCATCGGAAGAGTAGTGGACGCGGTGAGGCTGATAGATGGACCCACCAGCTACATCTTCGCACGCAAGGAAGTGCCTCCATATTAGGCGTGAAAAAAATGAATCCTCCCCCTGACATCTCGAACCCACCATCAATAACTTCACACGCAAGGAAGTGCCTCCTTATCCTCCCTAGCAGCCTGGACCCACCTGGTCGAAGCGTACGTAGCATTGTCATTTTGGTCACGAACGTGTACGTACATACTGGTCGATTAGTCTCTCTGCAACGATGAACCGTGGCCGAGCAAGCAGTGGCACGAGTAGTAGTAGAGCCCCCGACATAGCAGTTCAGGCAGTTCCTTCCAAACCATGTACACGTACGTACATCCACATGCCAAAAAATACGACCACATATGTACATACGGGCAGCGTCTTGAACGGATACTCGCCATACGTACGGCCAGGGCTCGTTTACATGGAGAGGCAATGGACGGCAGCAACAGAGTCCTCAGGCAGCCAACCGGCTGGGTCGGAATGCAGAAACAATGGCATGTTCATCGGGAGGCAACATACTGGGTCAGAATGCGTCCTGTTCGACGGGAGCCAACTGGCTTGGACAGAACAGCCAAAATGGGGTCTGGCGTACCGCAGTATGGACGAAACGGCCTTCTGTTCGACCGAGTACGGTCGAAACAAGGGTCCTGTTGATCGGAAGGGGTGTGGCGTACCGCAAAATAGAGGAAATGGACTTGTGTTGGAGCGCTAAGGTCGAAACAGGGGTTCTGTTGATCGGGACAGGTGTGGCATACCGCAAAACGGAGGAAATAGACTTGTGTTGGAGCACCTACGGTCGAAATGGGGTTCCTGTTCATCGGGAGGGGTGTGGCGTACTGTAAAACGGGACTCCACGGGCTAATGTTCATCTACCATCGACTTCCTCCATCCTCCATCTGCTACTGTTCATCCACCGTCGACTTCCTCCAGCCTCCACCGGCTACTGTTCATCCACGGGGTCCTATTCATCAAGCCTCCACCGGCTACTGTTCAACCAGCCCTCCATGGGGTCCTGTTCATCCAGCCTCCACCGGCTAAAGTTCAACCAGCCCTCTATGGGGTCCTGTTCAACCAGCCCTCCACGAGGTGCCTCCACCGGCTACTGTTCATCCACCCCCACCTCCTTGATCGGGGTCCTGATCATCCCGCAGCAGCGGCCTCTACTACCACGGTATCCTGTTCATCCAACCCCCACCTGGAACTGCTCATCCAACAACCATACGGAACTGTTCATTAAGAGGCAGCTTCGATCGGATTTAGTTAGCAACAGTAGCGAAGGAATCACTCGGGTTCAGTTAACAGCAAGGGATCGATCGAGGTTTAGTAATGTAGCTAGTGTTGTAGGATATCGGGATCCGGCAAAACCCTTAAGGTTCGAACTCTGGGGTGCGCACGAAGATCTTCTCCCTACCGATCCATGCCCCAAAGCCTCATCGCGAATCTAAGCTACAAGATGAACGAGACAAGGGACATGGGGTTTATACTAGTTAGGGCCACCATTGTGGTGTAATACCCTACTCTAGTGTGTGGTGTGGTGGATTGCCTCCGGCGCTGATGATGAATAGTACTGGGGAAGAACAGCCTCGCGAGGGGTGTTCTTGAGCTGGTGCGGTGTTCTACTTGGGATGGGTTCAACCAGATCTAGATGAGATGCCTCGCTACTTTGGTGGCTATCTATATATATAGAGGCCCTGTTCCTCTTCCCAAATATTGAGCGGGAAGGGAGCCAATAACGGCTATTTTGAAGGGGAACATCTAGTACAAGTTATCCTGACTAAAGTTGGTCTTCGACTGTCAAAGGCACTGGTGATGACGCCGCCCTGGGATCCATAGTGACCTCCATCCTGCCGCTCTGCTGGTCTTGGTCTCGTTGCACCGATATGGTAACCTTTGCTTGATGCCTCGGTACTCCACGCCTGCGCTTGCGCCCTTTGCACCAAAGAGGAAACGAGGACACTGCGCAGGCTGGCGCCCGCCTGGTCTCGATCGTCATGGCTTACGTCACGAGCACCTCGCAAGGTATTCCTTTCCTTGATCTCTCCGCCTCCTCGCGAGCTTGCCTGGTGAGGCCACCCCTGAGGAAGCCTTGCGTCATCCGCCCCGCGAGGCTTGGCCCCTTGCGAGGGTCTTGAGCTTGGGTCGATGAAGACGGGATGTGCTGGGCCACCCCTTGAGCCGCGCCGCAGGCCGTAGGCAGGCAAGTCTAGGGACCCCTATTTCCGGAACGCCGACAGTAGCCCCCAGGCCCAAGGCGCGCTCGGACTTGGCTTAGCAGCAAAGTGAAAGGGCAAGTGCGGAGCACCGCGGGCCCCAACAGTTTGCAGCCTTGGTTGCCGCATGGTGGTTGATTGGACGTGGGCGTCTCCGCTTCCCCACGCCGCCTCGACAACTGCCCGATTTGATGAGTCCCTGCTGTATGGAAAAAGAGTCAAGATTACCTGTGATCGTGGAGGCCGACGGTTGGCTTCCCTTGGGATATAAATGCGGAGGGGCGTAGACCCCTGCTGCACATCTCCCTTCCCCCGCCTACTTCTTCTTCCTCCTTGCTCTAGTTGCCTGCCTTGTCCCATGGCGCCCACGAAGAGGTTCTCGGCCATGGAGAAGGGGAAAGCTCACCAGGAAGGGCCTGGCTCCCCTCCGCACAAGCGCGGCCGAGGTCATTCCCGTAAGCACCCTGCGACCCCTGCAGTGGCTCCTCGTGGTCGCGGCGGTGGTCCTTCACGCGACGATGGCCGCCCGGTGGGAGGGGGAAGACGCGTCATGGCTGCGCGGCCTCCCCGGCCACGCTTTCACTCGGCAGAGGTGCTGCTGGAGTTTGTGGTCGGCAGATCCGGCCAGCAAATGGCTCCAGCTCCCCCGCTTCTTTGCCGGCGAAATGTCGGCCGATGGCCCTGGTGGGCTCTGGCTGCAGGTGGACAGCTGCTGCAGCAGGGCTTCCTGGGTCACGATGGAGATCTCCGTCGCCGGGAACGTGGCCTTGGCTCGCGGCTAGCAGACGTTTGCCTGCATGCGTGGCCTAGGCCGGCAGTGCAACCGGCACTTCAAGTTTCACGGTGACGCGACCCTCTACGTGAGGGTGTTTGGAGAAGATGGTTGCCGTGTTGGGTGCTTCCCTGAAGACGACGACGGCGACCGGGTGCTTGGCCTTGGCGACGGCCATGACGAGGACGAAGGCGAGCCCGCTCCTGGCGGCACCCACAGCTTGCCAAGCTTCAGCGGCTCCTCCTCTGGTGACAGCTCCTCCGACAGTGGCCGCGACCAGCCGCCTCACCCGCTTCGAGGGAGGTAGTGGGTCATCCCGTCGTCGCGCCTCGGTGAAGCACGAGAAGGAGTCTGATTGAGCTCGAGAGGGCGGTGCAGATCCCTCCTCGCGAGCCGTTACGGGGCACACCATGTTTATTTTGTTTTTCTCCTTTTTCCTGCATTGGGAGAGAGAGAGAGAAGTATGGGCCCCCTTTGGCGGGAGGGGGCGTGCAATACTATCATCCCTAAGTGTCATGCTACTTTTATCATTCCCGTGCTGTGCTGTGGTGTTGTGGCTACGTGGTTGCGTGTAGGAACAACTTAGCTTGGGAGGTTCGCTGCAGTTTCCACCTCGCGAGGTACTTACCTGCGGCCTCGCCGAGCGTCTTAGGTGTCGGCTTTCTGGGAATGGGGGTCTCCAGACTTGCCTGCCTGCGGCCTGTGGCGTGGCTCAAGCAGTGGCCCAATACGACCCGTCTTCATCAACCCAAGCTCAAGACCCTCAGGAGGGGCCAAGCCTCACGGGGCGGACGACGCAAGGCTTCCTTAGGGGCGGCGTCACCAGGCAGGATCACGAGGAGGTGGAGAGATCAAGGCCGGAGTACCTCGCGAGGTGCTCGTGACATAAGCCATGACAATCGAGACCAGGCGGGCGCCAGCCTGCATAGTGTCCTCGTTTCCTCTTTGGTGCAAAGGGGGCAAGCGCAGGCGCGACGTATCAAGGCGTCAAGCAAAGGTTACCATTTCGCTGCAACGAGACCAAGACCGGCAGAGCGGCAGGAAAGAGGTCACCGTGGAGCCCAAGACGGTGCCATCACAAGTGCCTTTGGCAGTCGAAGACCGACTTCAGTCAGGATAACTTGTACTAGTTGTTCCCCTTCAAAATGGCCATTGTTGGATCCCTTCCCGCTCAATATTTGGGAAGAGGACCAGGGCCTCTATAAATAGAGATAGCCACCATAGTAGGGATGATCTGAGCTCATCTCATCCAGGATCGATCAAATCCATCCCAAGTAGAACACCGCACCAGCTCAAGAACACCCCTCGCGAGGTTGTTCTTCCCCTGTATTGTTCATCATCAGCCCCAGAGGCAATCCACCACACCACACACTAGAGTAGGTTAATACACCACAACGGTGGCCCGAACTAGTATAATCCTTGTGTCCCTTGTGTTGTTCATCGGGTAGCTTAGATTCATGGCGAGGCATTGGGACGTGGATCGGTAGGGGGAAGATCTTCGCGTGCACCCCATAGTTCGAACCATAAGGGTTTTGCCGGAGCCCGATATCTGACATTTGGCGCTCCAGGTAGGAGTGCGCCAGAATCTTTCTTCCGGTGTCCCACGTTCCATCGATCATCGCATCCATGGCAGACACTCACTGAGCTCGCGCCGAGCGTCGGGCTGCTCTCGCTGCCCGCGTCGCTCAGATGGCTCCCGTAGGTGGGCCTCCTCATCGTTCCCCGTCGCCTGCCGCCAACGCCGCCATCGGCCCGGCGGGGAACAGGCAGCAAGCGTCGTCGCTGCATCCCTCAGTGCAGTGGGAAGGCCGCACCGCCACTCTATCGCTAACTCCAGCAGGTTCGTCATCCCACGCTCATCACGCTCCCACGGATGCGCAGGCCGCATTGCTCCTGGCACGTGAGCTCCTGCACTACTACCCCGTCGATGACCTCTACGAGGAGTGGCTCGCTCGCATCACCGAGCTCGTCAGCGCCGCAGGGGGCTCTCCTGCGCCGTCCCTCTCGCTGCCTCGCCCTCCATCCTGCGTGGGTGATGCAGCTTAGGAGGTGCCTCCGCCACCTCCTCCCCAAGAAGGTGCCCTGGCTCCAAGGCGCGTGGCCCTTGGACGAGACCCGCCGCGTCCAGTGCCCGCGCGACAAGAAAGGAGCTGCCAAGAAATCCCTCGGTCTCAAGAAGGCGCTCGCGTGCTCCCCGCTCCAGCCCGTCAATACCGCATCCCTGCACCAGCACGTCAAGACCCCGCGCTGCCCCTGGCGGCGGCGTGTGGGAATCTCCAAGAGCAAGCCCCGCGTATGCAAAGGGCTCCGGTGTCCACTGCAGGCTTCCGCGCCTTCACCACTGAGCTATGCAGTGTCGCCTGGCCGGGCAAGTTCAAGCCAGATCTGCCTCCTTGCTACGATGGCACTGCCGACCCTGCGGAGTTCCTGTAGCTCTACGAGCTGGGCATCGAGGCAGCCAACAGAGATGAAAAGGTCATGGCGAACTGGTTTCCCATGGCGCTCAAGGATGGTGCCCGCACCTGGCTCCTAAACCTGCCTCCCGGCTCGATCTCCTCTAGGGACGAGATGCGCACCCTCTTCATCGCCATCTTCCAGGGCACTCACGACCATCCTCCAATCGTGGGTGACCTGCGTGGCATCAAGCAGCAACCTGGAGAAACCTTGCAAAGTACATCCAGTGCTTCAACAACGCTTGCCTCAAGATTCCCAAGGTGACCGAGGAGGCCATCATCTCAGCATTCTCCGACGGCGTCCGTGATGTCAAGATGAAGGAGGAGCTCGCCATCCACGAGGATCTGTGCACATCTCTGGAGCTGTTCAACCTAGCGACCAAGTGTGCAAGGGCTAAGGAGGGGCGCCTCTCCCTTCTCGAGCTTCCAGCTGCTGATCCAGAAGAGAAGAAAGCCAAGGCAAAGGACGTGAAGCGCAAAGGAGCACTTGTGCTCGCAGCAGAACCAGACACGAAGCACGGCAGGGACCAGACGGAGTCGTCCAAGGGCAACCGATTCCGCGCCTACCACAACCACTACACCGATAACACCAACGAATGCCAGGAGCTCAGGGTCGTTCAAGAAAGACACATTGGTCGACGCCCCAAGCGCAACGACCGGGTCTATGACCGAGGAGGAGGAAGAGGTGGAGGACGATGGGACGATCGAGGCCCTCGCCAGGGGTGGCGTGACCGCCCTCGCAAGGATCACTGGCAGCACCAGCCTCGCGAGGGGGCTTGGAGGGATCAGCCTCGTGAGGATCGCCCGTAGGGCAACGCAGGCCTTCCTCCTCTTCCACCACCACCAAGAAGGAATGACGACCATCACCGGGACGAGGGGGCTGGGGGCTTCCAGGAGCCACGTGCTATCGCTTGCATCCTGGGCGGTGCCCAGGCCCCAGCCTCTCAGCGCATCTTCAAGCAGTTTGCTTGCGAGGTGAACGCAGTCCTCCCCAAGCTCGAGGCCACGCAACCTCTCAGGTGGTCCACGTGCGCCATCATGTTCAGCTCAGCAGATCAGCTCAAGTGTGTGGCTAGAGCTGGCATCCTCCCCATGCTTTGTTCCCCGGTCATCAGCAATGTGCAAGTTACCAGGACCCTCATTGATGGTGGTGCAGGACTTAACGTTCTGTCCGTAGAGACATTCAACAATCTCCAAGTGCCATATGATCAATTTCAGCCAACCAAGAATTTCTCAGGAGTCACTGACGGCTCCACCACTCCGATAGGGCAGGTTCGCCTCCCTGTCACCTTAGGGCAGCGCAAGAACTATCATAGCGAGCTCATCGACTTCGATGTTGCCCACATTCGCCTGCCATACAATGCCATCATCGGGTATCCAGCCCTGGCCAAGTTCATGGCGGTGACTCACCATGGTTACAATGTCCTCAAGATGCCGGGAAATGGCGGAATCATCACAGTCCCCTGCGAAGAGAAGGATGCGGTGTGCTCTCTCGACGTGCCTTCCAAGCTGCATCAGTCGAGGACCCAGACAGCAAGAGTGAGAACTCTCCCAAGGAAGTTCCTAAGAAGAAGAAGACATCGCCCAGCTCAAAGCCTCAGGAGGTAGGCATCTCCGGAGGCGCCTCCCTCCGTTGCATAGGAAGGCGCGCCCGACACCCTCCTCGGGCAAGGCTCGGGGGCTCTCTCCTGGAGGGCCTCAGACTTTGCCAAGATCACAAGGGAGGCGCTCGGGCACCACTTGGAGGCGTGCTTCGCGGCACGTTTCCCTCTGGAAGGCATGGGGCAAGGAGGGCCCAACCCTCAAGAGTTCATCACCAAGGTCACTCAGGAGCTGCAAGAATCAAAAGTCATACGTAGCGATCGCCGCCTACCCGGCGTAGCTCCCCATCCAGGCGAGGATGGCGGGCTGCGCGTCTGCATCGACTACCCAGGGCTCATCCGAGTCGCGTCTCAGGAGCGTTTCTGGCCTTCACGCGTGGGACGCTGCGAGGGTCCGCTGCACAGCTATGTTCGCATGCCTTTCGTCCTGCCGAGCGCGTCTGCTGCTCACCAGTGTCTTATGCAAAGCATTCTGGCAGCTCAGGAGGCCAGGCACCGCGCGGTCTTGGCAGAGATGGAGATGGGCCTCGAGGAGCCGCCCGGACCCCCAGAGCCTCCCGAGGCTCAGGGCCCTGGTGGTTCGTGAGGATTGGCCTCTCCACCGCGCATCATAAGCTACTTCAACACCCGCTCTACAATGGTATCAGGTGACATCTTTCGAGTTTCATTTCAGCTGGGAGCGCCCTCTAGGCAGCATTATTCCCAGGTCGCGTGGGTCTGTCCCTGCGGCATGTATCCCTTTTGTTTATGTCTTTAGTTCACCTTGCTGGGGGCGCCCCTCGGGTTGCATCATCCCCAAGCCGCTTGGGCCTAACCCAGTGGCATGTATCTTTCCTGCATCTATCTAAGCTGATTTGCTCTTCATGCTTAACCCACTTGTGGTAATCGCCTGCTCGATAGACACCTACCTTTGGACCCGCTCGCACTGGCACGGTGCTTATGAATGGGTCCATCCCTGCAACGTCGACAAATCTGAGTGGTCGAGCTCTGGCCCACAGCAGCCCCGCAAGCGTCACCTCACCAGGCCATAAGTACCCTCACCACTCTATCGGAGCAACCAATGGCCGTCCGGCAATCGTAATGGCAACCCGTGCTTTCCTCGTGTTGGTTTACAGGGACTTCCTGAGGCCTAAAGCAGGAGGCGTCGCAAGCTCTCTCTCTCTCTCTCTCTCTCTCTCTCTCTCTTGCCCGCGCAATCCGCTTGCGCATTAAAAGGGGGGGGGGCGCCTGAGCATCGTGACCCAGGAGCTCTTACTGGCTCTCCAGCCCTCACCCCCTGGCCTTGTCCACGGCATCACGACCTGGCATACCAGCGGTGGCTGAGCTCGCTCGAGGGCCGGGACCTGAGGACGTAGAGCACAAAGGAAAGCATGGGGAAGAGAAGGGAAGCTCGTGAGGTCCAAACCCAGCTACATCCCAGATGCCGACGTGCAAGTCCGGCACCTCGTGAAGGAACGGCTCCATGCTTTCGAGATAAGTCTCGCTCCTGGATAGCTAATCGATGTGACGCCAAACCCCCATTCAGTGCGGCTCTGTGACGACGACGTTGCCTTCCTTCCTCGCCTTTTGGCGGCTGCTTGAGTGCTAAAGGGGACCTCCTGAGCATCGCGCCTCAGGGGCTCTTACTGGACCTCGGGCCGCTCACCTCCTGGCCTTGACCACGGCATCGCGACCTGGCATACCAGTGACTGCTGAAGCCTACCTGGGCACCGGGACTTGTCAGCGTAGAGAACCAAGTTGTCGCGAGGTTAGAAAGGAGGAATCGAGCCGAGACAGGACAGGCATTTTGCACCACTTCATAATAAGGATAATATCAACAAAAGACATTGCAGACGCTTTACATGCCCCCACGGGGTATCTCCTCGACTCTTCGCAGGGAACAAAAGAAGCGAATCCTAGGAGCCCTAACTACATGCGCCCCCACGGCCGACGCCATCATCAACTGTGGGCCACGGGAGGCCGGCGCCAACCCTATACAGATCAGCCGCGCCGGCGGCCTGATGCAGCTGCATTGCTCCGAGCCCGATGCGAGCTCGGGGGAACTTAGTTGTCATTGCTCGCCCCGGAGTAGCGAAGAGCTCGGGAGAGTCGCTGGACTCCCAAGCATCTCCGCTGCTGCCAGAAGAGCCATTGGGGAAGCGGGTGGCAGGCCTAGCCCTTGCCACATCGACGTCCTGGCCGCCTCCTCTGGGGCAGCACTCCACCCGGCGTCCTTCTGCATCGAAGACCTTGAAGAGCGTTAGGGAGGCGCCATCGTATTTGAAATGAATCATGAGGGCACCTCCTGCTCGGCAGACCCGGGCGATCTCGCCCCAGCCCCGAGTCATGTAGACCTTGCCCGGTGCAACGACTTCAACCTCCGCTCCGGACGCCGGAGTACCACAGCTGGCGTGCTGCAGCAAAAGCTCGAGAGGCCCCCTTGGCGGCATCTCGAAGGCGAAGAAAGGAGGGAAGCGGATCCAAGAGCTTGGAGGCATGGCGGTGTGGAGAATGAGCTAGCGAGAGGAGTCCGCGGCGTGGACTCCAGGAGCACCATCGCGCACCGCCGTGACTCGTCATCGTTGCCGACGACGCGGGCAGTGCCGCTCGGCGTCTTCTTCTCTAGGGCTCTCAGCCTGGGCGTACAGAGGTAGCGGAAACCCAGGAGGTGGCCACTCGTACCAAGGCCTCGACATCTCCGACCGAGCAACCACGTCACAGCGGCTGGGGACCGGCCGCTTCTTCGGCAGTAGCGGGTCAGGCCCCTCCCGGGGGGCCTTTCCTTTTCCTCGGCTGAGAACCGGCGGATCAGTGCCATTGGTAGCAAGATAGAAGGGGGGCGAGGAAGAAGAAGCAAGTGGAGCGAGAAGAGATGGAGTGCGGGGGCTCACACCTCTCCGTACTTATAGTCCAAAGGGGGCAAACCATCAGCCTCCACGATCGCAGGTAATCATGACTCTCTTTGCATGCAGCAGGGACTCGTCAAATCGGGCAGCTGCTGAGGCAGCGTGGGGAAGTGGAGACGCACACGTCCAATCAACTGCCACATGGCGACCAAGGCCACAGGCTGCTGGGGCCCGCGGCGCTCCGCACATGCCCTTTTGCTTCGCTGCCAAGCCAAGTCCAAGCGCGCCTTGGGCCCGGGGGCTACTTGAGGGAGTCCTGTATTAGGGGGTATCCGGACAGCCGAACTGTGTACAACGTCCGAACTATTGAAGCGTGAAGATACAAGACTCAAGACTTCGGCCTGTGTCCGGATGGGACTTTCCTTGGCGTGGAAGGCAAGCTTGGCGATCCGGATATTATATTTCCTTCTTTGTAACCGACTCCATGTAAACCCTAGCCCTCTCCGGTGTCTATATAAACCGGAGAGGATGGTCCTTAGAAGGCCGATTACAATGACATTCATACCATCATAGGCTAGCTCCTAGGGTTTAGCCTCTACGATATTGTGGTAGATCTACTCTTGTACTACCCATATCATCAATATTAATCAAGCAGGAAGTAGGGTTTTACCTCCATCGAGAGGGCCCGAACCTGGGTAAACACCTGTGTCCCTTACTTCTTGTTACCATCAGCCTTGACGCACAGATCGGGACCCCCTACCCGAGATCCGCCGGTTTTGACACCGACATTGGTGCTTTCATTGAGAGCTCCTCTATGACATCACCGTCAGGCTCGATGGTTCCTTTAATCGTCATTAATGATGTGGTCCAGGGTGAGACTTTCCTCCCCGAACAGATCTTAGTGTTCGGTGGCTTCGCACTGCGGGCCAATTCACTTGGCCACTTGGAGCAGATTGACAGCTACGCCCCCGGCCATCAAATAAGGTTCAGAAACCTGAACTACACGGCGGATATCCGCGGAGACTTGATCTTCGACGGATTTGGGCCATGGCCAAAAGCGCCGAACAGTCGCACGAGCACGGCTTAGACCTGCTGTCAGATGTCGCTCGGGATATCGTCCCCGCAGAAGCCTCGGATATAAATCC
Source organism: Triticum dicoccoides (assembly GCF_002162155.2). Lineage (NCBI taxonomy): Eukaryota > Viridiplantae > Streptophyta > Magnoliopsida > Poales > Poaceae > Triticum > Triticum dicoccoides. Next base: position 160,717,939 of record NC_041381.1, read on the forward strand.
GGGACAGGTTGCTTTGACTAAGGACGGAGGGCTGTACCCCGCCCCGCAGGCCGTACCTTCATCAGTGATGGAGCCGAACACAGGTTTCACCTCCGAGGGAACCTGTGACTCTGGACCCCCAGATTCATATCCGGATGTAGGTTCCAGTCCGCGTGCCCCCGAGCCCGCCGATCCTGGCTGGGCTCCGGTGATGGAGTTCACCGCGGCGGACGTTTTTCAGCACTCGCCCTTTGGCGACATGCTGGACTTATTGAAGTCTCTCTCCCTATCAGGAGACTCCGGGCCAAACTATGTCCGGCTCGAGTGGGAAGCAGACAATGATGGAATTTGTTGCCCACCCACGACCCTCTTCATTGCCACGATCGATGATCTAACCGACGTGCTTGACTTCGACTCCGAAGACATCGATGGTATGGACGACGATGTAGGAGAATCACAGGAGCCACCGCACACCGGGTGGTGGACGGCCACCTCCGCATATGATATATATATGGTGGACACTCTGAAGGAAACTAACGGCGATGAGGCAACGGAGGACAACCCCTCGGGAAGAAAACCAAAGAATGGGCATCATGGGCGCCGCTCCAAGCCCCGCCATAGCAACACCGGCCCCGGAAGCAAAAATAATTTGGATGGCGCCAAAGAAGAATATGACCCTGATCAGCCCGCCTTGGAGCAGGCCGAACAGGAAGAGGAGCAGGTCATCCCAGAAGAACAAACGACAGGAGCATACCTGGAGGAGGACAACTACATGCCCCCCTCCGAAGACGAGATCAGCCTTGGCGACGATGAGTTCGGCGTACCTGAGGATCCCGTGGAGCAGGAGCGCTTCAAGCGTAGGCTTATAGCCACTGCAAGGAGCCTAAAGAAGAAGTAGCAGCAACTACAAGCTGATCAAGACCTGCTCACCGATAGATGGACTGAAGTCCTGGCAGCCGAGGAATATGGACTCGAACGCCAAACGGCTGACCAGCCACCCCGTGGCCGGGACAAAACGGGATATCAGCCGGGATACTAGCCCGCACCCCCACGCCGATATAACGGCTCAGGGCAACAGGCACGACCTGCAAGATGTTCTGGACAATAAAGTAGGATAGCCAAGATCGATCTACAGATCAAGGGGGCGTGCCCCAGCTCGCGACGACGACCGTCACACCGGATACATCATTAACAAATCCGGTCAGGCCGAACATAGCAACCCAGACCCATCCGACCTGCATAGCCACATAGCCCGGCACAGAGGCACCGCACACCCCCTCTGCTTCTCGGACGAAATAATGGATCATGAATTCCCAGAAGGGTTCAAACCCATAAACACTGAATCATACGATGGCATAACAGACCCTGGACTATGGATCAAAGATTTCCTTCTCGACATTCACATGGCCCGCGGAGATGATCTACACGCCATCAAGTATCTCCCTCTTAAGCTCAAAGGACGAGCCTGGCACTGGTTAAACAACCTGCCAGCAAGTTCTATTGGCAGTTGGGAAAACCTGGAGGATGCATTCCTCGACAAATTCCAGGGCACATATGTGCGACCACCAGACGCTGATGACCTGAGCCACATTACCCAACAAACCGGAGAGTCGGCCTAGAAATTCTGGACTTGATCCCTCACTAAAAAGAACCAAATAGTCGACTATCCAGACGCTGAAGCCCTGGCGGCTTTTAAGCATAATATCTGTGACGAGTGGCTCGCTCGACACCTCGGCCAGGAAAAAACCCAAGTCTATGGCAGCTCTCACAACCCTAATGACCCGTTTCTGTGCGGGTGAGGATAGCTAGTTGGCTCGTAGCGGCACCACGCAACATTCCGGCACTTAGGACGTCCGCGATGCTAACGGAAAGCCACGGCGCAAGAGACGTAAGAGACGGAACAACGGCGATAGCACGGAAGACACGACAGTCAACGCCAGATTCAACGGACCTAAATCCGGACAGCGGAAAAAGCCGTTCAAAAGAAATAATCAGGGACCGTCCAGTCTGGACCGTATACTAGAGCGCTCGTGCCAAATTCATGGCACACCGGACAAACCAGCCAACCACACCAATAGAGATAGCTGGGTGTTCAAACAGGCCGGCAAGATAAATGCTGAAAACAAGGACAAGGGGCTGCACAGCGACGATGACGATATGCCCCGGCGTCCGAATACCGGGGGGCAAAAGAAATTCGCCCCCCCCCCCAGGTGAAAACGGTCAATATGATCTACGCCACCCACATCCCCAAGCGGAAACAGAAGCGGGCAATACGGGACGTCTATGCGATGGAGCCAGTCACCCCCAAGTTTAACCCATGGTCGGCTTGTCCGATCACATTTGATCGTAGGGATCACCCTACCAGCATCCGTCACGGCGGCTCAGCCGCATTGATCTTAGACCCAATCATCGACGGATTCCAGCTCATGCGGGTCCTTATGGACGGCGACAGCAGCTTGAACTTGCTTTATCAGGACACAGTGCGCAAGATGGGCATTGACCCTTCAAGGATCAAGCACACCAAAACCACCTTTAAAGGTGTTATTCCTGGAGTAGAGGCCCGCTGCACGGGTTCTATAACATTGGAAGTGGTCTTCGGATCCCTAGACAACTTCAGGAGCGAAGAGCTGATCTTCGACATCGTCCCTTTCCGCAGTGGCTACCACGCACTGCTCGGACGAACCACATTCGCAATATTCAATGCGGTGCCACACTATGCATATCTCAAGCTCAAGATGCCGAGACCGTGCGGGGTCATCACTGTCAACAGAAATATGGACCGCTCCCTTCGAACAGAAGAGCACACAGCAGCCCTCGCGGCAGAAGTACAATGCGGCCTCCTCCGACGAACCAATTCGGCGACGACTTCGAGCACGGTCAAACGAGTCCGGAGAACCTCGCAGCAGGATCAACACGAATGTCAAGATCGTGATTAGCAGTCCGGCCTCCTCTTAAGCCCCTCCAAAGCAGCATTCGTGCCACGCGTACACAATTACACACTCAAGACACCTTGGGCATAGGCGGAGGCGCATCAATGACTCGATCGATAATGCGGGTAACCGCTAAATACCTTCATACTCTTTCCCTTTTACCTTTCAGGACACCGCATTAGTGCAGCATCCTCAGAAAAGCCGAATTGCCGGACTCATATGGAAGAGAAACCCAAGGAGGCAACACACGTTGTGCGCAGAAGGAAATACCCAGGTGGAACCTATTTACGATCATTATACCTGCTTCATATTTCTGCACACGGCTTGCCCCTAGATAGGACATGTCAAATAGTCCTATTTTTATCTCTGCCTAATGCATCCATTGTAAACATACGCCTAAACGTATTTTTCGTCAAATGGAGATTATACATAGCGTCAGCTTATTATCCTTATTTGAGTATTTTTCTCTTATATATGTCCATTTGGTATTACATCCGTACACCTTGGTACGACCAGTTTGCCAGGGGCTTCTTATGGCGCCCCGTAATATGGCAACTAAAAGTCAGAACACTTTCAATAGTGCGGCACCCCGAACTTATAGCACTATATGCATCAGCTCTGAATCATGTCTTGGGTCCACAGTTGGGATAGCCCAGCTCCCTTGTTTTGGTGCCTTACGTTCCGTTACATCGGCTAAGGTAGCGCAGGGAGAACTACTGTGATTGTGTCCCGGTTCTTCCGGACGAGCACCTAAGTAGAGAAAGCCGAAAACTCACCGGCATGATGTGGCGCGAGCTGGTCGCTGTTCGAGAGGTACTAAAATCCTTAAAGATTTTCCTCTTCAGGCGACAAATCGGCTTTGTCCGATCAGGGTGTACATAGCGCCCCAATTCGCCCTTCCGGATTCTAGGGGATTCGCCGAAATTTAAAATTGTAGACTTCTATGGCTAAGTGAAAGTTATAAAGCCGCATAGTCCAATTTCCTCGTTCGTTGCGCTAGACACCTCCTTAAGGGACCAAACATTTGGATAAAGAGTGTCCGGGTTTTCCACGAACACCCCAGTGCTAGTCGCGTGGGGGAGGAAGCCGACGACTGGCCTACTTTCAGGATTTTATAAACAGCCGCACAGAAGGTAATATTTTAAATAACAGAAGTGCTACATAGCGCAAGTAACTTCGTCCTTAAAATACAACCATGACAGAAGCGGATTCATTCAAAAATGGTGTCCTTGGTACATTCTTCAGCTACGAGGCGAGCACCGTTCATAACGCCATCATAGTACAGCTCGGGATGGCGATGCGCCTTGCCCTCCGGCGGTCCATCCTTGACCAGCTTCTCCGCATCCATCTTGCCCCAATGCACTTTGACACGGGCAAGGGCCCGGTGGGCACCCTCGATGCACACGGATCGCTTGATCACTTCGAGCCGCGGGTAGGCATCCATCATCTGCTTGATCAGGCCGAAGTAGCTACTGGGCATGAGCTCACCAGGCCACATCCGAACTATGAACCCCTTCATAGCCAATTCGGCCGCCCTGTGGAGTTCAACCACCTTCTTCAGTTGATCACTCAGAGGCATTGGGTGTTCAGCCCCAGCATACTGGGACCAGAACAGCTTCTCCGTTGAGTTCCCCTCCTGGGCACGGTAGAACTCCGCAGCGTCTGATATGCTACGTGGCAGATCTGTGAATGCCCCTAGAGAGCTCCGAATTCGAGTAAGTAAAAGAAATGCCTCCTCCACATGTTTGCTTTGCATAAAGAACTTCTTACCCGCTGCTATCTTCTTGGCCTCCTGGATCTCCCCTTGTGCTTTCTCGGCTTCGGCCTTGGCGTATTTTAAGCTTATAAGGGCCTTTGCAAGCTCGGCCTCTTGGGCCTTCAGGTCATGCTCCACGGACTCGCATTTCTTGCCGAGATCCTGGAGCTCCTGCTGTACCTCACCTATCCTACCACTTTGCTTTTCGCGCTCCTTACATTCTGAGGCCGCCTTGTCTTCAGCCTCGGACATCGCCTTCTTCAGGGCCGCCACTTCGGTGGGGGCCCCTGTTACACGGTCACGACACGTAGTTGTTAGACCCACCAATTCTGCCTATCCTCAAAATACATAAGAACGGGTATTACTTACCCTTGTTCTCTTCGAGCTGCCTCTTCGTGAGGTCGAGCTCTCCTTGCACCTGCTCTAGGTCCCGTTTAAGATCGGCAACCTCGGCAGTACGGGCAGCAGCAGCAAGCAGCACAGGCTGCTTATTCAAAACAATACTTATAATGAGACTCCTGCGGATTTTATTTGACCCTCCGCTCGGCTTTTCTTTCCGAACGCCAAACAGAGTATCAGGGGCTACTACCTATCGGGTGGTAATTTTGCACATATTTATTACTTACCTCGAAGCCTGTTAGGAGGCTGGTGCAAGCTTCGGTTAGTCCACTATTGGCGAACGAAACCCCTTCCGAATCACCGCACTCATAAGAGTACGGTGCCATTCGTCCAGGGAAGCGCCGCAAAGTGCTTCTAGCAGACCGTCTGGCACCTCATGCACAACGGAAGTCCGCGACACAGACGGCTCGCCCTCCTTAGCGAGGGGTCTCCTGCATGAGTTCAGAACCATCGAAGGTTCCGGAATTGTGTTCGGTTAAGAGCCCCGCTGGTCATGGCTCTCGTCGACATGATCCGCGGGGATCTTGAACCCCGCGTGTCCGACGACTAGGACCCCGCCTCGGGGCGTCTCCAGGGTCACCTCCCCCTGCAATGGGAGGCTTTGGGACAACACCTCCTGTCGTCCGTGGGTTGAGGAGTGGTGGCCGTCGGAAGCGAATTCATCTCCGAATTGCTTAGGGACCCGGAGGAGGATACCTCGGGGTGATCCCCGGTCGGATTGCACATATGTTCGGCATGAATAATACAAAAAATGTGAAGTGAAGTCATGATAGAGTGTGAACACTTATGATCACGCTAGGAGCTTCCCCCTGGGAAGCCACCCCTCCTCGCTGAGAGCGGCCGTGGCGGAGTAGTTCGGAAAGGGCCCTTTCCCCTTCTTGGACGCCGTAGCCTCCCCTCCTGGGGCGGCTTTTCTCTTCTTCTCCCCCCGGGTGGGGGGAGGTAGGGTCTCTTCCTGATTCCTCCCGCCTCCGTGGGAGGAATCCGACTCGTCGTCATCGGACGACAGGGGAATGACGGCCCTGCACCGAGGACCTTTTCCGGCCCCCTGTGCCGCCTCCCCGGACCCCTCATCCCTTCCGGATGGGGCGTCTTCCTCCTCCCCTTCGTGGGAGGAGTCCGCCTCGTCGTCTTCGGACAAGGCTTCTGGCACAAACAAAGGAATTGATCGATTCTATTGGTTGATGTTCTTTCTTCCAAACCCTTGACTGGATGTCTTACGCCGGAGACCCTTTCGGATCCCCGGCGCCTTCTTCTCGGCCTTCTTCTCCGGCACCTTGTACGGTGTCGGGACCAGCATCTCCGTCAGGAGAGCATCTGCCGGGTCTTCTGGTAGCGGAGCTGGGCAGTAAACCTGCTCCGCTGTTTCCACGTAATCCTGAAACAAATATGCACAACTACTTAAGGCACTCCCGTGAATATATCGGGAAAAACTGGGTCCGGTGTCAGTCTAAGAACTCACCGGCTTAGGAGCCCGCGCGGCGTGCAGTCCGCGGTCCTCGGATATTGGAGGAGGCACTTTGGAGGCCTTGAATAGCTCCTTCCATGCGCCTTTGTGCATCATGCCATAGAGCCTCTGGAGCGTCCGGTGCTCAGTAGGGACGAACTCCCAGAGACTGACTGCCCGCCTCTGGCAGGGCAAGATTTGGTGAACGAGCATGACCTGGATCACGTTGACAAGCTTGATGTTCTTGTCCTTCATGCTCTTGACGCATGTTTGGAGTCCGGCCAGCTCCGCAGAATCGCCCCAGGAAGGCCCTTCCTCTCCAAGAGGTGAGCCACATGGGGGCTCCGGATCGGAACTCGGGGGCCGCCGCCCAGTTGGCGCCACGCGGCTCGGTGATGTAGAACCACCCCGATTGCCATCCTTTTACGGTCTCCGCGAAGGAGCCGTCGAGCCATGTGACGTTGGGCATTCAGCCCATCATTGCCCCTCCGCACTCCGCCTGTTGGCCTCTTACCACCTTCGGCTTCACGCAGAAAGTTTGCAGCCATAGGCCGAAGTGAGGCCGGATGCAGAGGAAGGCCTCGCACACGACGATGAACGCCGAGATGTTGAGGACGAAATTTGGGGCTAGATCATGGAAATCTAGCCTGTAGTAGAACATAAGCTCGCGGATGAAGGGATGGAGTCGGAATCCCATTCCACGGACGAAGTGGGCGATGAATACGACCCTCTCATGGGGTCCTAGGGTCGGAATGACCTGCCCGGCGTCTGGTAGACGGTGCGCTATGTCCGCGGCCAAGTATCCAGCCGCCCGAAGATTGGTGATGTGTTCCTCTTTGACGGTGGAAGCCACCCACTTGCCTCCTGCTCCGGACATGTTTAGCTGTGTGGGGAATACTTGGGCTTGGGTGCTGGAGCTCGAGGAGCCAAGAGTGGGCAAAGGAGGAAGAAGGCATGGGTGAAAATGAGGGAATCTTATCCCTTTATAGAGGCGTCGGAAATGGTGCGCCTCCCCACTTGCCTGTTGGGAATCGCTTGTTTCCCAAGCGCCATGGTTAATGGCACGGTTAGATTACCCATGCTCGTATTAATGAGAATCCCGTGATAAGGGGACACGATCTCTGCTTTGACAAGACGTGTCACAGAAACCGCGTCGTGATATGCGTTGTAGCTGGTTGTGTGGAAATGGTTCGAACAATGGATCCAATCACAATAACGTGTCATGTCATCAGGAAAAGTTGTCAGCAGATTGCATTTGTGAAATATCCTCCTCTCTACGGTGGTATGCGGAGATCATTTCTCAGATTGGACACGATTCGAGTGTTCGGTGATTACTCTGGAGTATTCGGTGGAGGAACCCGCCTTGCAACGCCGAAGACAATACTGTGCGCTGGACTCATCCTCATTGAAGCCTGGTTCATGGGCTACTGAGGGAGTCCTGGATTAGGGGGTGTCCGGACAGCCGGACTGTGTACAACGTCCGGACTATTGAAGCGTGAAGATACAAGACTCAAGACTTTGGCCCGTGTCCGGATGGGACTTTCCTTGGCGTGGAAGGCAAGCTTGGCGATCTGGATATTATGTTTCCTTCTTTGTAACCGACTCCATGTAAACCCTAGCCCTCTCCGGTGTCTATATAAACCGTAGAGGATGGTCCTTAGAAGGCCGATTACAATGACATTCATACCATCATAGGCTAGCTCCTAGGGTTTAGCCTCTATGATCTCGTGGTAGATCTACTCTTGTACTACCCATATCATCAATATTAATCAAGCAGGAAATAGGGACTCGTGACGTAAGCCATGACGATCGAGACTAGGCAGGCGCCAGCCTGTGAAGTGTCCTCATTTCCTCTTTGGTGCAAAGGGGGCAAGCGCAGGCGTGGAGTACCTAGGCGTCAAGCAAAGGTTACCATTTTGGTGCAACGAGACCAAGACTGGCAGAGCGGCAGGACGGAGTTCACCGTGGAGCCCAAGACAGCGTCATCGCCAGTGCCTTTGGGAGTCGAAGACCGAATTTAGTCAGGATAACTTGTACTAGTTGTTCCCCTTCAAAATGGCCATTGTTGGCTCCCTTCCCGCTCAATATTTGGGAAGAGGACCAGGGCCTCTATAAATAGAGATAGCCACCACAGTAGGGATGATCTGAGCTCATCTCATCCAGGACCGATCGAATCCGTCCCAAGTAGAACACCGCACCAGCTCAAGAACACCCCTCGCGAGGTTGTTCTTCCCCTGTACTGTTCATCATCAGCCCCAGAGGCAATCCACCACACCACACACTAGAGTAGGGTATTACACCACAACGGTGGCCCGAACTAGTATAATCCTTGTGCCCCTTGTGTTGTTCATCGGGTAGCTTAGATTCACGGCGAGGCGTTGGGACGTGGATCGGTAGGGGGAAGATCTTTGCCCGCACCCCAGAGTTTGAACCTTAAGGGTTTTGCCGGAACCTGATATCCGACATTAGGGTCTGCAAAAATCAGTCGGGAGAATAGTTTTCGAACCTTCGTCGCGAGGGTGACCAGCTTAGGCCCTACATTTCGCGTTGCGATGCTCGTGGGGCATGGACCGGGAGGGTTGCTCCCGCTACGAACTTGAGTGAGGGAGCCTCACGAAATCAGTAGAGGAAAAGCTCACGAGGGCACCTGTGTAGCCCCCTCATGAGGCTTGCGGGAAAGAGAACGAGCCGAGCGAAAGCCAGAGACAGAGAACAAGGGCAGGGAATGGTAAACAACACTAGAAGCAACTTCAACAAAAGTTCAAATGAGGGGGAATAGCCAACTGCGGAAAGTAAATGAAAAGCCGCATCCGGCACCTAATCTAGTCTTCGACGTCTTCTCACCAGCGCGGAGCTAAGTGCTGCTACTGGGCATGGACGGGAGCCCCCGAGGCCCAACAGTGGCACTCCGGAGACTCTGGGGCGTGTACAACCCCAACTCATTATTACGTGAGAGTGTCATGGGCGGCTATCTTCACAGGCGTTGGGCGTTCTTCACAGGCACCGGGCCTTTCTTGGGGCGGCAAGCTTCACAGGTGCCAGGCCTTCTTTATAGGCACTAGGCCCCTCTTCACAGGCACCGGGCCTTCTTTATAGGCACTGGGCCTTACTTCAAGGGAAGAACCTCCAGAGGTGCTGAATGTTCCACGCGTTCGGAATGGGCACCCCTTCCTGGGTCTCCAAGCGAGCGGCGCCAGGTCTGGAAACATGAACAACCTTGAACGGGCCCTCCCACATGGGTGAGAGCTTGTGCAGCCCTTCCCTGGAGAGCACCCGCCTGAGCACGAGGTCACCTACCTCAAGAGTCATGGGGCGGATGTGGCGGCAATGATACCGCCGCAGCGCCTGCTGGTATCTTGCTACGCGTAGCGCGGCCTCCCGACGGTGTTCCTCCCCAACCACGAGGTCCATCTCCCGCATGGCGTCCTGCTGCGCTTCTTCAAATGCCAAGACCCGCGCGGAGCGACGCCTGACCTTGTGAGGGAGGACCGCCTCTGCTCCGTAGACGATGAAGAACGGGGTCTCGCCAGTTGACTTGGTGGAGGTGGTGCGGATGGACCACAGCACGGACTGGAGCTCGTCATACCAGCCCCTGCCGCAGGCCTCCAGCTTCTACTTGAAGGTCCTGGTTTTGAGGCCCTTCAGGACCTCTGTGTTGGCGCGTTCAGCCTGGCCGTTACTCCGGGGATGTGCCACCGAAGCATAGCATATCTGCGTCCCAAGGTTAGCACAATATGTTTTGAAGAGATTGCTGGTGAACTGCGAACCGTTGTCGGTGATGATGCAATTAGGGACCCCGAATCGGCTTACGAGGCATTTGATGAACTTGACTGCAGAACCAGCTGGGATGGTGCAGACGGCTTCTACCTCCGCCCACTTGGTGAACTTGTCGATGGCAACGTAGAGGTAGCGGTAGCCCCCAGGCGCTTGAGGAAACGGGCCCAGGATATCCAGCCCCTAGACCGCGAATGGCCATGAGAGCGAGATTGTCTGCAGGCCCTGAGCTGGCTGATGAATCTGCTTGGCATGGAATTGGCAGGCTTCACAAGCCCTCACTAGCTCGACTGCGTCGTTGAGTGTTGTAGGCCAGTAAAACCCACTACGGAACGCCTTGCCCATGAGGGTTCATGATGACGAGTGGTGCCCACAATCTCCGCCGTGAATGTCGGCCAGCAGTTCCTTCCCCTGTTCCCTGGAGATGCAACGCAGGGAAACATCATTTGGCTGCCTCCGGTAGAGCTATCTGTCTTGGATGCAGTAGGCCATGGCCTGCCGAGCCACGCATTCCACGTCCTCCTCTTTCTCGGGTTAAATCCCTTGCATCAGGTAATCCTTGAACTCCGCAGTCCAGCATCCCTCCTGAGGCTCCAGCACCAGGAGCAAGCGTGCTCCCGAGGTCGGGCCATAGGCCGGGGCTCATGAGGCAGGTGGCTGAGGGAGCTCTTCCCGAGGTTGCACTGTGCTGGCCTATGTTGGTGCTGCCGAGGGTTTGAAGAGACGTTCATCGAACACGCCAGGCTCCTGAGGCAGCCACCTTGACGCCCTCCTGGCGATGTCATCAGCCTCTTGGTTGGTGCCGCAGGGCACATGCTGCAACTCCAGCCCCCAAAATTGCTTTTCCATTCTGCGCACCTCCGCAAGGTACACTTCCATGTGTTCATCCTTGGGCTCGTACACTTTGTTGGAGAAGTTGTCGAGGAGTTGTGAGTCTCCCTTGATGACGAGGCGCTTCACCCTAGAGCTGCCGCTGGTCTTAAGCCCGCTATGAGACCCTCGTATTCCACTATGTTATTGGAAACTTTCTCGCCCTGCTGGAAGCAGAGCTGCACGGCGTAATAGAGCTTCTCTTGAGTGGGGATATAAGTAGCGCGCTAGCCCCCTCCCATGTCGTGAGAATGCTCCATCGAAGTACATAACCCAGTCATTTGGCACCTCGCTTCCTGGGGAAAGTGACCGATCTTCACCTGCCTCGAGCCCTGGAGCCTCTGTCCATTCTGCCACAAAATCTGCAAGTGTGGCTCCTTTGACAACTCTGGTCATGCTGAATTCCAACTGAAACGCTTGCAGCTCGGTGTTCCATTCAGCGACCCTTCCAGCGGAGTTGGGACTCCTGAGCACCCTCTCCAATGGGTAGGCTGAGACGACCTTGATGGGGTGACCTTGGAAGTAATGCCGCAACTTACGCGAGGCCACCAATAGTGCAAGCAAGAGCTTCTGAGGCATGGGGTATCATGCCCTTGCATCCTGCAACAGAGTGCTGACGAAATACACGGGGTTCTCGACGAGGGTGGGTGCGCCGAAGGAGCCCGTGCCCTCCAGAGAGTTGAGCGCTTCCCGAGACATTGGATCCCCAAGCTCCTTGCTGCTTGGTGAGGCCCCTTCAACCCCGGGGGTGTCTTCCTGTTGAGGCGGGTCCCCATCTGTCGAGTCCTTGGTCTTCGTGAAGCTCTCTCTGTCTGGTGCTGCCACGGTTGGGGCCGCGGTCAGTCCCGATGTGGCCTTGGCTTGGCGCTCTTCCCGAACCGCCACCAGAGCTGCGCTAGCGGAGTAGGGCGTGGCGGCGAGGTAGAGCACCAAGGGCTCCTGAGGGCGTGGCGCCACCATCACCGGAGGGCTGGTCAGGTACTTCTTGAGATCTTGGAACGCTTCATCAGCCTCTTGTGTCCATTCGAACGGGCCCTTCTTCTTCATCAGCTTAAAGAAGGGCAGGGTGCTCCCCCAGCTTGGAGATGAAGCTCCCTAACGCAGTTATGCGTCCGGCGAGCTTTTAAATTTCCCTGAGGGTTTGCGGAGGACTCATGTCTTTGATTGCCTGGACCTTCTCTGGGTTGGCCTCGATCCCTCTGTGGGACACGAGGAAGCCCAGAAGCTTGCCAGAGGGAACACCAAACACGCACTTTTCCGGGTTGAGCCGTAGGTCCACTTCACGAAGGCTCGCGAAAGTTTCTTCCAAGTCTTGTGTCAGGGTCTTTGCCTCTCGAGACTTCACCACAATGTCGTCGGCATAGGCATCGGCGTTTCTCTCGAGCTGGCGGCCCAAGGCGATATGCATCAGTCGCTGAAAGGTTGCGCCCGTGTTACGCAACCCAAACGGCATGCAGGTGTAGCAGTACACCCCGCACGGGGTCAGGAAGGCAGTCTTCTCCACGTCTTCTATCGCCATCTTGATTTGGTGATAGCCCGAAAAGGCATCCAGGAAGCACAAAAGATTGCACTCAGTGGTGGAGTCGACAATTTGGTCGATGCGGGGGAGTGGGAATGGATCTTGAGGGCAGGCCTTATTGAGGTTGGTGAAGTCGACGCACATGCGCTCCTTTCCTCCCTTCTTCGGCACAACAACAGGGTTTGCCAGCCACTCGGGGTAGCGAACCACGCGAATGACACCTGCAGCTTCCAGCTTGCGGGTTTCTTGGACAATGAAGGCCCTCTTCTCAATGGACTGTCGCCTCGCTTTCTGCTTCATGCGGTGCACATTGGGGCACACATTCAGGTGATGCTCGATCACCTGCCTTGGGACCTCCGCTAGTTGCTTGCGTTGCCACGTGAACACCTCCTTGTTTGCACGCGGGAATTTCACTAGAGCCTCCTCCTGGTCGAGGTCGAGATTGGCGCCTATGGTGAAGGTGGCGCCGGAGGATCCGTCCTCATCAACTGGCACCTGCTTGGTCTCTGGCTTGTCTTGGGTGAATAGCTGCTTCTTCTTGGTTGGCGCAGCCCCCTTGGCCTTGGGGGTGTCGGCGCTGGTGGGCTGCGCCACTGTGGCTGTTTTGAGAACGATCTTGAGTGCATGCAGAGCATCTTTTGTGTCCCCAGCTACGGTGGGGACACCGCTGCTCCCGGGCATCTTCATGAGGTTGTTGGCCGGGTGAGTCACTGCCATGAATTGGGCCAAGGCAGGGTAGCCGAGGATGGCGTTGTACGAGAGGCCGATGTGGGCGATGTCGAAGTTGACCAGCTCTGTGCAGAAGTTGTCGTGGGTGCCGAAGGTCACCGGTAGGCGGATCTGCCCCAAGGAGCCAGAGGAACCGCCCCCGACGCCTGAGAAGGGCTTGCTGGCTTGGAGCCTTTCCAGCGGCACATGGAGGAGGCTGAAGGCCTCCACTGAGAGCACGTTGAGGCCGGCACCACCGTCAATGAGGGTCCTGGTGATGGCCACCTGGCAGATGGTGGGCGTGCAAAGCATCGGGAGCGCACCCGAGCAGGTAGTGTTAACGGGGTGATCGTCGGAGCCGAAGGTCAGGTCGGCCTTGGGTGCCTCCCAAACCGGAGGAGCCCCGTGCCATGTGAGAGCGGTGCTAGTGTGGCGGACGAATGGCTTGACGTGGCGGCCCAAGGGTGGAGCCTGCGAGCCGCCCAGGAGAGCTGCGACGACCGGGGCGCCGGCGCAGCATAATGGGCGAGGAAGAGGTCGCGCAGCTCCGCCCAGGAGGCCATAGAGGCCATTGGCAGGTGGAGCAGCCACATGCATGGAACGTCGATGAGGGCCATGGGAAACCAGTTAGCCATGACCCTATCGTCGCCCCCGGCCTCGAGGACGGCCTCCTTGTATGACAGCAGGAAAGCCAGCAGATCTTTGGCGCCGTTGTAGCGCGGCGGCATATCTGGCTTGAACTTGTGCGGCCACTGCACCTGTCGCAAGGCTGGGGCCAAGGCTCGGAGCCCCCTGGCCCCAGTGCCAGTGTCAGCAGCAAGAGCGGGCGGTGCATTTCCCGCCATGAGGGCGAAGCGCGGTGTCGATGGAGAGCGGGTCGATGGAAGGGAGAGCTCCAGCGCACCCCTACCTGGCGCGCCAAATGCAGGATATCAGGTTCCGACAAAACCCTTAAGGTTCGAACTCTGGGGTGCGCACGAAGATCTTCTCCCTACTGATCCACGCCCCAAAGCCTCGTCGCGAATCTAAGCTACACGATGAACGAGACAAGGGACACAGGATTTATACTAGTTCGGGCCACCGTTGTGGTGTAATACCCTACTCTAGTGTGTGGTGTGGTGGATTGCCTCTGGGGTTGATGATGAACAGTACAGGGGAAGAACTTCCTCGCGATGGGTGTTCTTGAGCTGGTGCGGTGTTCTACTTGGGATGGGTTCATCCAGATCTAGATGAGATGCCTCGCTACTGTGGTGGCTATCTATATATAGAGAGGCTCTGGTCCTCTTCCCAAATATTGAGCGGGAAGGGAGACAACAACGGCCATTTTGAAGGGGAACATCTAGTACAAGTTATCCTGACTAAAGTTGGTCTTCGACTGCCAAAGGCACTGATGATGACGCTGCCCTGGGCTCCACAGTGACCTCCGTCCTGCTGCTCTGCTGGTCTTGGTGTCGTTGCACCGATATGGTAACCTTTGCTTGATGGCTCTGTACTCCACGCCTGTGCTTGCCCCCTTTGCACCAAAGAGGAGACGAGGACACTGCGCAGGCTGGCGCCCGCCTGGTCTCGATCGTCATGGCTTGCGTCACGAGCACCTCGCGAGGTACTCCTTGCCTTGATCTCTCTGCCTCCTCGCGAGCCTGCCTGGTGAGGCCGCCCCTGAGGAAGCCTTGCGTCGTCCGCCCCGCGAGGCTTGGCCCCTCGCAAGGGTCTTGAGCTTGGGTCGATGAAGACGGGCCGTGTTAGGCCACCCCTTGAGCCACGCCACAGGAAGCAGGCAGGCAAGTCTGGGGACACTCGTTCCCAGAACGCCAACAAGTGCAATCGCTCGGGTTCAGTTAGACCCCAACACCTCGCTCGATTTTAGTTAGAGCACAACGCCTTGCACACACGCGCGTACGTGTACGAGAGAAACGCGCAAACCTCCGTGCATCGCTCGGCCCCGACCACCCACCGTAACTGGGAACTCCCCGAAATTTTCCTCTCCCTCGCTTCTACAATGATTTTTTTTGTCATGGATGGCCCAAAGAATGTCATGCAGGTGCGTCTCCGGCCCGCCCAGGACAAAAATCCCATTTTCTTTCATGCTTTTTTGTCATAGAAGTACGAGCCCACCACATCTATGATGATACTTGGTTTTGTCACAACTATCGTCATAGAAGTGTCATAAGCATGACAGGAAAAAAACTCGTTTGGCCCAATATGTCACGGATGTGTCTTTTTTTGTAGTGTCACAAACAGTTTATCCGAGTGAACTGTATGTCACATATAGCACACGCCTTCATCTGGCTGCCAGTTTCTTTTGTTTTGCCTCATCGCAAACAGTTCATTGAACTGAACCATATGCCCCTCATCACACTCACAACTAAAATCTTAACCGTGTTTGATGTATCCTTCAACGCAAATGTTTTGCATCTTTTTTACGGTCATTTTACATCATCGTTTGCGATTAATGCATCGCACACCGTTTCGTCAAAGGGTCTCTGATCGTAGTGTTACATTAGCAGCAACATACTGTAGTGATTGTACTTACTTTGGAGAGGCTCTTGATATCTGTGCTCAGCTGAATATCATCAGGCTCATGGAGTTCAACAAGGATTTCGATGCTGATATTGTGGCTCAATTTTATGCACGGTTCACCTAGGCACTGATGAGGACATGACTATGACATGGATGACAAATGGAAAGCTTCTCTTGGTTAAATGGAGGGCTTTCATGGAACTTCTGGGTTATGAGGACAATGGGCTTGACAACCCAGTTGGCTTTCACCCCCACAAGGATGTCACCTCTACTCACAAGTCTGCTCTTTGGCCCTATAGCATGGTGAAGGTTAATCCCACCATGAAGAAGAAGACATATGAATCGTTTCCTTTTTTGGACATTCTTCATCGCATCTTCAAGCACACTCTTTTCCCTCGGATTGGCAACTTGGATCAGGTTCATTCCTATCTAGTGGATATGTTGCTCTTCTGCAGCATGAGAAGGAGGCAAGCACAGGAGAATCTTCGGATATTTCGCATGTCATGTGGTCGGAGCTCATTTCTGCCATCACTGAGCGCAAGTGTCCTATCTATGCCCCTTCCTGATGTTACTTATTGAGTAGGCATGGACATTCACCTATCCTGATATCATGCTTGAGACCGGTGACTTGAACTCGCATGAGATCGTTCGACTGAGACAAAAGGAGTACTTGGGTGCTCCCGCTCCGGATTCTGAGGCTCCTTTGGGAGATGATGAGGCTGAGGATGACGAGGATGATGAGCCAGATTATGAGCTCTTTGGTGTGGAGCCATCTTGGGCTAAGAAGCGGGCTAAGAAGCTCAAACTGAAGATGAAGAAGTTATTCTATATGGAGGCTCACGGGTAGTATATGGCACATGTGTCAGAGAAGAAATCATGTAGTTGATAGAAGGTCCTTTTGTGCCATCTTGGAGTAGAGGTTGTCAGTGGGTTAGAGGACAAGGCCATTGAAGAGGAGGAGTGGATCACTCAACACTGTCCTGATTGGATTCAGAGACCGATCAACCTGCTGCTGCTACCGGCGACGGAGGCACGAGAAACCACACAGAGTTGTGAGGATGGGGATCTCTGGAGTTGCTATCACCTGTTACCGTTGTAGCACTCTTTGCCCGTTTGCTGTCTCCATGCCAAAGGGGAGAGAGTTTAGGAATTTTCCGAGTTACGAGTGCATCTTATTTGCATGCTTTTCTCTCGTGAACTCTTTAATTGTTCGTTTGCTTGGGTCTGACTTGTGCTTGTGAGACTTGGATATCCTATCATATGGTGTAAGATATATGCTATCTTATTATTACCCTTATGTTGTCTAGTGCTCTGTTTGTATGTGAGTTTTATGATTATCTTCTGTCCTTCTTATGCTCACATACTACTTCTTGCATCTTAGTTTACTTCTCTCATATCTTATAGATGCAAGTGTTTCGAATCTATAAAATATAGGGGGGGTGTTTGTTGGTGCAATGATAGGCCCCTTATGTTTTTGAGTTTGTTGACATAAACAGTTTGGGGCTTATGTGTTTGCTAGTGGACACAGAGTAACAAGTCCTTGGAGTAATCGAGAAGTTTGATGAAAAACGACGAAGATAATCTCCCTGCATAGCAGCGAAGGTTATCACTAAATATAAAGCTATCAATAGTGACCCCTAAAAATTGATGACGTCAAAGGAATTGGTTCGGTGCTTGTCCGAAGCAAATAACTGCGTTCGAGGAAGAATGAAGATGAAGTGAAGACGTAGCATTTATTTCGTTGTTCTTCTTCTTTCATTGAGTCATGGGACCATCGTACTATTAAGAGGGGTATAGCGTTTCGAAGCTTTGATTCTTTGATGCTAAACCCAAAACCTATGAAAGCTGTGAGAGAAATCTCTTTGTGCTCCAGCAAATACTTGCTAGCAAGAGACTGTGATCTTCCTCATTGTCGGTGTCAAAACCGGCGGATCTCGGGTAGGGGGTCCCGATCTGTGCATCAAGGCTGATGGTAACAAGAAGTAAGGGACACAGGTGTTTACCCAGGTTCGGGCCCTCTCGATGGAGGTAAAACCCTACTTCCTGCTTGATTAATATCGATGATATGGGTAGTACAAGAGTAGATCTACCACGAGACAGTAGAGACTAAACCCTAAGAGCTAGCCTATGATGGTATGAATGTAATTGTGATCGGCCTTCTAAGGACCAACCTCTCCGGTTTATATAGACACCGGAGAGGGCTAGGGTTTACATGGAGTCGGTTACAAGGAAGGAAATATAATATCCGGATTGCCAAGCTTGCCTTCCATGCTAAGGAAAGTCCCATCCGGACACGGGCCAAAGTCTTGAGTCTTGTATCTTCATGCTTCAATAGTCTGGACGTTGTACACAGTCCGGCTGTCTGGATACCCCCTAATCCAGGACTCCTTCAGTAGCCCCTGAACCAGGCTTCAATGACGATGAGTCCGGCGCGCAGTATTGTCTTTGGCATTGCAAGGCGGGTTCCTCCTCTCTCCAAAGTGGTTATCGAACACGTAGACCGTGTCCGGATCCGCAAGATGATCTTCACATACCAACGCAGAGAGAATGATATTTCACAAATGCAATCTGCTGACAACTTTTTCTGACGATGTGACATGTTATTATGGTCGGATCATTATTCGAACCGTTTCCCCACAACCAGCTACAACCCATATCACGAGGCGGTTTCTGTGACACGTCTTGTCAAAGCAGAGATTGTGTCCCCTTATTACGGGATTCTCATCAATACAGGCATGGGTAATCTAACCGTGCCGCTGATCGCGGCGAGTGGGAGGCGGACGGGTTCCATCAGGCAAGTAGGGAAACACAAAAAAGCCTTTTATCGCCTTTATAAGGAGGTCAGGTTCCTTTCTCTTTTACCCACGCCCTCTTCTCCTGCTAGCTCATTCCCCTTTGTGCGAGCCCTAACGCCCAAGCACTCTTCTCCCCCACAGAAGGGAAGTTTTCTAAAGATGTCCGAAGGAGGAGGCAAATGGATGGCCTCAACTGTCCAGGAGAAGGACATCAAGAAGCTTCGGGGAGCCGGGTATCTGGCCCAGAAGATCGGCCACCGTCTCCCCCCGATGGGACAGGTCGTCCCTACTCCGGAACCTCATGAGAGAGTCGTGTTCCTTCCCCATTTCGTCTGTGGGCTCAGGTTTCCCCTTCACCCATTTGTTCGGGGAGTCATGTATTACTGCGAGATCGATTTTCATGATCTTTCCCCCAACTCCTTCCTCAATATCTCGACGTTCATCGTCGTGTGCGAGGCCTTTCTCCAGATCCCACCTCACTTCGGCCTGTGGCTGAAGATTTTCAATGTGAAGCCCAAGGTGGTGAGTGGCGAACAAGCCGAGTGCGGCGGCGCCATGGTAAGCAAGATGCCCAAGGCTGTCTGGCCGGAAGGCGCTTTCAACGACTCCATCAAGGAGTGGCAGCAGCAGTGGTTCTATATCACCGAACCACGCGGCAAGAAGTGGACGCCAGCTCCAGAGTTTAGATCCGGAGATCCACTGCGGCTCACGTCCTGGCCCGAGAAGGGCCCGAACTGTTGTTCGTCTGACGAGCTATTACTGCTCCAGACACGCATCCAGGGCGTGATCGATAGGGACATCAAGCTCGTCGACGTAGTCCAGGTGATGCTAGTTTGCCTGGTTCTCCCCTGCTAGCGCCGAGCTTGTACCTTGTGGGAGTTCGATCCGGCCGAGCACCAACTCCTTCAGGAGCTTTACGACCCCCCCCCACAAGGATATCTGGAAGGTGCTCTTTAAGTCCGGCAAATCATGGCCGGGCCCCGCCAAGGACCGTGGGTATCAATCATCCCACTCTCCCAGCTCGGTAAGTCACAGCCATGTTGTGTCTATTCGTGCTTTAATTGGCACATCATGCGGGAGACACCCTAATCGTATTTCATTGCGACCTCAGGGATGGGTAAAGAAGGTGGAGCGGCTACATTGTCCAGCCCCCCTGCCGGAGGAACCGGCCGGACCTCTTCTGACGAAGATGTTGATCCCCGCACCTTACAAGGCGCCAAAGAAGGACGCTTCCAAGAAGGTCAAGAAGACCCGTGGTGGCCTTCGCCGTCGCGAGGTTTCAGACGCCAGATCCGAAGACTCCAGCGACGATCCTTCATCCGAGGACGAAGAGGAGAAAGCAGAGGAGGATGAGCCTCACTCTGATGGTGGAAGGAAGAGAACGGCCTCCACATCTATGGAGGCCGGATCGCCCAAGAGGGGGAAACATTCCCTCCCAAGGGAATCCCCCACGGCTGCCGATAGCAGCCCGGAGTGGGATCCCAGGGCCCAGCCCCTGGAGAAGTCGTAAGTATCCGAACACGCATATGCGTCCGGGATCATTTTTTGGGTGTAGTGGTTTTGACTGTTGCCTACATTTTGCACAGTCTGACAAGGTCCTGCGTCAGCCAGTCCTCGTCGGAGGATTCATTGGACTCGGACACTTTGGCAAGCGAGACGCCTCCGCAGGCCCCTTCCCCCAAGTCTGGGCGCGACACTTAGGTGTCGTCTTGACAGGACCCGGACCAAGGAGGACATATCCCTGGTGCCGAACAAGCAGGTATGGATACGACCCCCGGGACCTCTAAGGTTCTGGGATCAAGCAAGTAGCCCCCCCTGATGGCGGGGGGCCAGCCTACACCGCCGGTGTCCTCTGTTCAAGCAGAGCTGCCTGGCAGTCTATTGACAGCGTTGAAGAACGCGTCTATTGTCGACGAGCACCGGGCCCTTGTGGGCGAGGTGGTTGAAAGGATTCAGTTCGCCGAGAGCGGGTTGAACGCGTCCTGCCTTAGTCTTATAAAGGCTTTTGAGGTCTTTTTCCTAGGAAACCCTTAAGGAATTGTCATAATATAAGTGGTAGCCCCTGATACACTATCTGGCGAAGGAGACAGAGCCGGGCAGGGGATCAAACCCCCTGCCTTCGCAGGAGTCTATGTAAATGACGTATACCCTTTTGTGTGAAAACAGGCATCCGCAGAGAGGACTTCCCCTTTCAAGGCGGAAGTTTCCGAACTAAAGCAGAACCTTGCATGGTCCGAGGAAGAACTCGGCCGTGTGAGGAAGCAACTGGAAGACAAGCAAGGTATGTTGAAAACATTTGTCTTGGAGTTGGCACGAACGAATGGTTGTGCAGAATAAATTTTGTTTAGTATTGTGTGCTCTAGGAGTGTGTGCCGAATACGAGGCACCTAAGAAAGCTTTGGCTGATGCCAACAAGAAGGCTGAAGCCGAACAGGCGCTTCGTGAAAAACACGTGGCCAGGGTTATCACCGCTGAGCGGGAGCTCCAGGAAGCTGTGAAGAAAAGCGAGAGCTTGGAGCAGAGTCTAGAAGGGAAAGAATCCGAGCTCGCCCAAGCTCGTGAGGATGCAGAAGGTGCTCGGGAAGAAGCCCGAGGTGCTACATGGGACAGTCAGGAGGCCCGAAAAGTGGCGGCTGGTAAGGCCTTCTGTATTCTTAGCTTCGTGTATGTTAGAATGTGAAGAATCCAAGCGGCAGGCTGAATTCTTATTTTTCCAGGGGCTTTTGTGGATCTTCCTCGCAGCATATTAGATGCTGCTCAATTTTATTGCACCGAGGAGAAGAAGACTGCGGAGAGGGATTTCTGGTCGCGGTATCTGGCGCCGAACTATCCGGTGCCATTTATCGATCAGATGAAACAGCTGATCGAACTGCATCAGGTGGCCGAACTAGCCATGAAGGACTTAGTTGTCCGGCTATGGCCTGTGGATCCGATTCCAAGCAGCTACTTCGCACTCATCAAGCGGGTCGGGGGCGCCTGTCCTCGTCTAGATGCTATCAAGCGATCAGTCTGCATAGAAGGCGCACCTATGGCGTTTGCCCATGCGAAAGTGCATTGGGGGAGGCTTGACGCGAAAAAGGTGATCACTGAGGGGCCGCCGGAGGGTAAGGAACACCGCAAGCCCGAGCTGTATTATGAAGGTGTGATGAAAGGGGCCTGCCTTGTGGCGGACAAGTGTACTAAAGATATCATATTTCCCTGAGGGCATCTATGCCACTTGTTGTAATATGGGATAATGGCATGTTTGTTATATATTGCCTGTTTTATTTGAATATATGTTCTTCCTATGCGGTTGTTTATTGTATGCAAATTCTGGGAGTTGGCCAGTCGTCGGCTTCTGCCCCCTCGTAAAAAGGATACGGGGGTGTTCGGAATATATCTGAACGCTCTTTATCCCATAGTTGGGTCCTTTTAAGGAGGTGTATCTTTCCGCGAACCAGGCAATCAGACTATAGGGCTTTATTACTCTCACTTAGCCATAGGAATTTGAGTATGGTCGGCGCAGCCCCTAGTGTTCGGAAGGCCGAACTAGGGTCTCTATTGGCGCCTGATCAGAAGACCGATCCGTCGCACTTAGCATTTATGATGGCGTTATGCGGAATAAAACTTTAAGGATTTTATGACCTCTCGAATAGCAGACCGGCTCTCACTTCATCATGACAGTCGGTTTTCGGCTTTCTCTACTGAGGTGCTCGTCCGGCTGAACCGGGACACAATTGCAGTAGTTCTCCCAGCGCTACCTTGGCCGATAGAACGGAACGTAAGGTACCAAAACATGGGAGCCGGACAAACCCAACCAATGACCCAAGACATGATTCGGAGCAGATGCATGTAGTGCTATAAGTTCGGGGTGCCGAACGACCGAAAAGGTGGTCAGGCTTGCCAGCCGTACTGTGGAGCCCCTGGTGCAACCAGGCGAACGCGGAGCGTGGCTTTCATTTTCGGCAAAGAGGCGTCGGCGATAAACGACGGCCGTTAATTGCTATTTGCGCATTGTAGTAGAATTTTATGTCCATGCATATTAGTATGATGTATGGAAAGAGGTGTTGTTTGACGGAACCTGTTATGGCCGGACTGGAGGGGGCTGTGAGCGGGTCGAGAATGAATCCGAACTGCCTTCTACCTGCATGTTCCTTCCTTTGTGTGTCTTGGATAATTCCATGCCGCTAGTTCTGTTCTGCGTCAATCGTTAGTTTGCAAATGTGAAATGCTTGAAGATAGCTAGGTGTCCTCTTGTTGTTGCTCCCAGGGTCCCTAATCATGCCCTAGTGTGCCCAGTCGTTAGACCGTGGGTAGTACAGACTCCGTAGTGGGTGTCCGGATGGTTGGCCTGGGTAATTTACCACCTAGAATCTAGTTGACGTGGTTTTTTCCCGTTATCATACGGTAAGCTATGGTATGGGAATGTGCCGAGGATTTATTCTTTGGCGTAGCATTTCTGGATGGTCCGAAGGCAATCGTTTAGAGTGGTGTGCCAACCTAACTTGGCCTTTGCGCCTTACATCTTTTAGGAGATGTTTTCCATGGCGTCATACCCTTGTGGGCTTCGTGTGTTATGGAGCCCCGGGATTACTAGGTCTAGAGGCACTACAATTAACTTGTTGTGGTTTAGATGGTCCTGGGCGGTCGGCCGTACTGTTACGCTCTGGGGGGGGGGGGTCTTGACGAGGCATCTCCCCTTTATTGCTTCCGGCGTGCGACCAACCGCTTTGTTTTGAGAATCCTGCATTCTCTATTGTATGCTTTGCCGTCCTTCACGGGGTACCGTGAATTTCACACGGCTGATCCAGCGTGTATCTTCGGTCGAGTAGGCTTGTGCTGCTCTTTTCCTGCTTGTTGGACTAAGGGTTGCCAGACTTGGCACCAGCTTCCTTGTCTTGATGTTTATGACCTTTATACCGGGGTCTGAGGGTGCCTCTTTGTATCTGCTGCTTGCCGTCTTGGACCGTAGTGATGCGTGGGCGTCTGCGTGCGCGCCCGTGGTTTTCCTGCTCGAGTTGAGGTAGCCAGTTGTGCCATATGTGCCCTTTATTGGGGCTCTCGAGTTCGTATTTTTCGGCAGCCAGTATCTTGGTCCACCTATCCTCTAGCGCATCTTGGTCAGTTGTGAGCTGCTCTTGTTTCCTTTGCAGGCTACTTGTTGTAGCCATGAGCCGTCGCTTGAAGCAAACTTGTTCCACTGGGTCCTCTGGTACACCAAACTCGTCTTTGCCGAGGCTTGCCTTGTCGTCGGAGGGGGGTGTGTGATTGTCCCTCTTCCAGTATCCCATCGTCATTGGTCCGGCCTGCTTAGATGTAGGCTGACTCAGGTTGTATTCCTTTTTGGCACCGTCTGGACTGCTTTCGTTTCCGGGGCCGTTTTTGGTGTGGTAGGGTTTGGAGTGGTACCGATAACGCACATGTTGTGCCTTTCTTCCTGAGGGGTTGTCCTCCGCTGCCTCGTCGCCATTAGTTTCATTCGGAGTGTCCACCATATATATATCATATGAGGAGGTGGTCGTCCACCGCCCGATGAGCGTTGGCTCCTGTGATTCTCCTACATCGTCATCCATACCGTCGATGTCTTCAGAGTCGAAGTCAAGCACGTCGGTTAGATCATCGATCGTGGCAATGAAGTGGGTGGTGGGTGGAAAATGAATTCCATCGTTGTCTGCTTCCCACTCGAGCCGGACATAGTTCGGCCCGGAGTCTCCCGACAAGGAGGGAGACTTCAATAAGTCCAGCATGTCGCCAAAGGGCGAGTGCTAAAAAACATCTGCCGCGGTGAACTCCATCACCGAGCCCAACCAGGATCGGTGGGCTCGGGGGCACGCGGACTGGAACCTGCGTCTGGATATGAATCCAGGGGTCTGGAGTCACAGGTTCCCTCAGAGGTGAAACCTGTGTTCGGCTCCATTGCTGATGAAGGTACGGCCTGTGGGGCGGGGTCCAGCCATCCGTCCTTAGGCGAAGCAACCTGTCCCGGATTTATATCTGAGGCTTCTGCCGGGACGATACCCCGAGCAACATTTGATAGCAGGTCTAAGCTGTGCTTATCGCGACTGTTCAGCATTTCTGGCGCTGGCCCGAATCCGTCGAAGATCAAGTCTCCGCGGAGATCCACCGTGTAGTTTAGGTTTCCGAACCTTATTTGAGGGCCAAGGGCATAGCTATCGATATGCTCCAAGTGGCCAAGCGAATTGGCCCGCAGCGCGAAACCGCTGAACGCGAAGATCTGTCCGGGGAGGAAAGTCTCACCCTGGACAGCGTCGTTAATGATGATTGAAGGAGCCATCGAGCCTAACGGTGACTTCACAGAGGAACTCTCAATGAAAGCACCAATGTCGGTGTCAAAACCGGTGGATCTCGGGTAGGGGGTCACGATCTGTGTGTCAAGGCTGATGGTAACAAGAAGTAAGGGACACAGGTGTTTACCCAGGTTCGGGCCCTCTCGATGGAGGTAAAACCCTACTTCCTGGTTGATTAATATTGATGATATGGGTAGTACAAGAGTAGATCTACCACGAGACTGTAGAGGCTAAACCCTAGGAGCTAGCCTACGATGGTATGAATGTAACTGTGATCGGCCTTCTAAGGACCAACCTCTCCGGTTTATATAGACATCGGAGAGGGCTAGGGTTTACATGGAGTCAGTTACAAGGAAGGAAATATAATATCCGGATCGCCAAGCTTGCCTTCCACGCCAAGGAAAGTCCCATCCGGACACGGGCCGATGTCTTGAGTCTTGTATCTTCACGCTTCAATAGTCCGTGCGTTGTACACAGTCCGGCTGTCCGGATACCCCCTAATCCAGGACTCCCTCACTCATTGCGAGAGATTTGCCTCAGACCGAGGAGTTAGCATTACTTGTTCCTCAAGTAATGTTACCGTTGCTCCAAAATCTGACCGTTGTGAACGTGTCGGTTGGCCATTGGCTGGACCTCATGTCCAAAATGGTCATTTCCCATCTAGGAAGGTTGCAGCTATAAATAGCCACCCCGTGCCGGCTTTGTCCGGTGGCTGCTCCGTTTGATTCTGAGAAGATTGTTGAGCAACCCCCTCTCTGAGTGATTTGAGTTTAAAATCCACCGAGAGAAAAAGCCTAGAGCCAAAGAATTAGATAGTGGTTCAGCATTACTAGAAACTAAGTTTAGTATGCTCCACCTATTACTCTTGAGGGCTGCAAACTCTCTAGACGGTTAGGTGTCAATTTCTTCAGAGACCAAGAGTGATTGTGGTTCTCGAAGAAGAAGTCTGTAAAGGTTCGGAGATCACCTTCGAGTATATACCACGAGTGGTTGACATCGGTTGATGAATCGATTGTCGAGGAGAATAGGGTGAAGAGAGTTTATCTTCCATGTTAAGTCACAGCCCCTCCAATCAGACGTAGTCCTTGTGCAGAAGGATGAACCGGTTGAACAAATACCTTGTCACCATCGAGCACCTTCGGTCATCTCTGTTACTCAAGTTTACTTTTGATGCATTCCATTCGTGTATTTTACTTTGATCCTTGCTCTAGTTTCCCTTTGGTTCTTTGTTGTAGTTCATCTTAGCTTGTTTATCTTTTATTCCGCTGCTGAGTTCTGAGATATTTAAGTTTTCTGAAGGAAAATTAAAACTCCCATTCACTACCCCCCCCCTCTGGTAGACATACTTCGTTCCTACAATTGGTATTAGAGCAAGGTACTCCTTAACTTTGCTCATTTTATTCTAACGACTTTGGAGTTTAAGTATGTCTTCAGTGAACTACAAGTCACACCTCAAGATTCCTATATTTGATGGGACGGACTATCCCTTCTTGAAGGAGAAGATGAAGATTCATCTTCGAGCTATAGATGATGGTATGTGGAACGTGGGTGCATATGAGGTACACAGTTGTTATTCCTCAAGCTCCTACCGATAAAGAAAAGAAACGCATTCAACTAGATGCTCAAGCCAAAGATGAAATTGGTGGCCATCTCTCTCGAGCTCAATTCCTCCGGTATCGCCAGTGTGAGACTGCAAAGGAGCTGTGGGATGTCCTCGGGAAGATCAATGAAGGAGTTTCAACTCAGAAAGAAGCTCGTATTGGTACTCTTCGAGCGAAGTTTAATCGCTTCAAGCGCATTGGAAATGAGAGCTGTCAGCAAACCTTCAACCGCCTCAGTGACATAGCCAATGAACTTCAAGGACTCAGCGCCCAAGATATCACTGACCATGAAGTTGTGAAGAAACTGCTTCAATCTCTTGACACCTTGTTTGACATGCTAGTTCTGATGATTCAAGAGCATCCTAATTTTAAAAGCCTCAACTCTATGGATGTTATGGAAAGGTTGAACACTCACGAGGAAAAGAAGAGGAGAAAAGATATTTGTATGGCTCAACTCAACGCAAAAATCATGCTCTCAAGGTTGTGGCTAATTCCTCCTCCAATGGAAATGCCAAAGAATATTCTGATGATCTAGAACAAGTCAGCAAAGATCTCGCACTGATCACAAAGCAATTCCAATGTTTCCACAAGAAGAGCCAGTTCCAAAAAAGAAGTTGAAGCAACTCTGGAGGTTCAAAATCTTCAAAACCTACCGGAGAATACACATGTTTCAAGTGCAAAAATCCTGAACACTTCATTTTGGATTGCCTTCTCTGGGAAGCGGAAATGCGTGCCAGTGGGAGATATTATTCGAGCAACTATCGAAGTAAAGTTAAGAGCAAGAACTATGACTCCGATGATGAGAAGAAAATAAAGAAGTTCTTCAAGAAGAAGGACAACTCCACCTCAAAATCATTGTCGAGATCTTCCTCAAATAATCCTTCCAAGTCCTCCTCCAACCAAAAGAATACTTCTCGCAAGGTCAAGGCCTACATCGGCAAGGTAATGGATTCTGAAGAAGAGGAATCATCAGGTTCTGAAGTAGAAGAAGAATCCGATGAAGATTCCAACTCTGGCATGGCTGGCATAGTGTGTACCTCCTCTGCTATGACAAACTTCTTCGGTAATCCTTCAAGTGACGATGAATCTCTTGCACACTACTTCATGGCCAAGGCTTCAAAAGAAAAGGTATCCTCCAAACATCACAAGACTCACTCTAGTGATCAATATTCTTTTGATGAGGATGACCATGCTAAGTTGGTCAAAATTGCTAACAAAATTCTATTGAGAAAACTGAGAAAACCCTTAGGAAATCTGAAGGGTTGTTGGTTGAGGAGATGGAGAAAGACCAAACGCTGACCGAAGAGTATTCCACTCTCAAATGACGAATGGATGAACTCTCAACTCGTCATGATTTTCTCTCAGCAGACCATGAAAGATTGGCCTATGATTACCTGAAAAGGAAACATGAACTTGAGGCGCTGAGAGACGCTCATGAGGATTTGTTGAAAGAAAATTCTCTTCTCACCCAACAACTCAAGGAGAAACATAAAGTGTTTAAGCCACCATGTTTAAAAATGTCTAGAGCAAAACAATTCTGAATCTAACGTTGAATCATCTGTGAGTGCTAACCCCTCAACCGAGGAAAATAGTTCTATTTCTGATGAAAACGCTAGGTTAAAGGATCTTCTTCAGACAGGAATGTTCAAATCTCTCAAAGGGCACCAAACACTTTGCGATGTTCTGAAGAAATCTATTCTTCACAAAATTCCCATAAATGAAAACATTGGTTTTGAAAGGAAACTGAATGAAAATGGCACTTGCTAGGAACCGCATCAATATCCTTAGACTTTGTGGGTTCCAGCAAAGAGCAAAACGCTCGACCCAACATTACTTTTGGGATATAACTCTCCCATGCCTGAATATTCTGATAATGATTCCCTGGACAACTATAAGTTATTCAAAGATCAACATGGTGAAACAGTTTCTCTCTATGTTGGACCAAACAGCATAAATGCCCCCCCAAAGAAAGCTATTTGGGTGCCGAAGAAAACTGTTGATTCTCTACCTATTTCTACTCGACTAACCTTGCAGGCACAAAGGATTCGATAGAATGAATACATGCATACAGGATAAAATCATTATGCTCATTCCTTTGGAAAGAATTTCAATGCTTACTCTTCCAATTATGATCGCTCCTCATCGAGTCATAACTATGCTTATCTGAAGAAAACATATCTTGCTTGTTCATTTGTTTCGAAGACACCTCCAAAGATGTGGGTGGTTAAGAAAGCCTAATTCTTCTGTAGGACTATGTCTCCGGGTGTACTGAATGGATTATGCACAGTGGATGCACTAGTCATATGACCGGAGACACGTCGTTGTTTGTTGACCCCAACTTAACTACTTCTCCTCTGAAGTATATCACTTTTGGCGACAAGAACAAAGGAAAGGTAATTGGGCTAGGTAAAATTGCTACCTCCAAGGATAAGTCAATTGATGATGTGTTGCTTGTTCAATCCCTTGGATTCAATCTCATGTCTGTTAGCAAGCTATGTGATTTGGGCATGCTAGTCTTATTTCCCTATTCCAAATGCATAGTCTTCATGGCCTATGACCATTCCTTCGTCTTTGAGGGAATTAGAAAGGGTGATCTTTATATTGTGGATTTCTTTAAGGGTCCCTCTGTCCAAACTTGTTTGCTTGCAAAAGCAACTGAAGGATGGCTATGGCACCATAGACTTGGTCATGCAGGTATGAGAAATTTGCAAATCTAGTGAAGAAAAATCATTCCCGTGGCATTCCTGATGTAAAATTCAACAAGAATCGTCTCTGTGCTGCTTGTGAAGCTGGTAAATTGGCTAAGAAGCACCATTCTTGAAAGACTATCATGACCACAACAAGACCACTGGAAATTCTTCACATGGAATTATTCGGTCCTTAGAATTATGCAATGTTTGGTGCTAGTCACTATGGTCTAGTTATAGTTGATGATTTCTCTCGATACACTTGGGTATTCTTTCTCGAAGACAAGACCTTGATAACCCACAAGTATAGGGGATCATAATAGTTTTCGAGGGTAGAGTATGCAACCCAAATTTATTGATTCGGCACAAGGGGAGCCAAAGAATATTCTCAAGTATTAGCAGCTGAGTTGTCAATTCAACAACACCTGAAAGACTTAATATCTGCAGCAAAATATTTAGTAGCAAAGTAATATGGAAATAATGGTAAAAGTAGTGAAAAAGTAAGAGTAGCAGTTTTGTAGCAATCGTAACAGTGGCAACGTAAAAGTAACTAAGCAAAGATCAATATGTGAAAAAGATCGTAGGCAATGGATCAATGATGGATAATTATGTTAGATGGCATTTATCATGCAACAGTTATAACCTAGGGTGACACAGAACTAGCTCCAATTCATCAATATAATGTAGGCATGTATTCTGAATATAGTCATACGTGCTTATGGAAAAGAACTTGCATGATATCTTTTGTCCTACCCTCCCGTGCCAGCGGGGTCCTATTGGGAACTAAGGGATATTAAGGCCTCCTTTTAATAGAGAACCGGACCAAAGAATTAGCACTTAGTGAATACATGAACTCCTCAAACTACGGTCCTCACCGGGAAGTGTCCCAACTATTGTAACTCCAGGGTTGCCGGATCATAACACATAGTAGGTGACTATAACTTGCAGGATAGGATCAAGAACACAAATATATTCATGAAAACATAAAGAGTTAGGATCTGAAATCATGGCACTCGGGCCCTAGTGACAAGCATTAAGCATAGCAAAGTCAGAGCAACATCAATCTTAGAACATTATGGATACTAGGGATCAAACCCTAACAAAACTAACTCGATTACATGGTAAATGTCATCCAACCCATCACTGTCCAGCAAGCCTACAATGGGATTACTCACACACGGAGGTGAGCATAGTGAAATTGGTGATGGACGATGGTTGATGATGACAATGGTAACAGATTCCCTTCTCCGGAGTGCCGAATGGACTCCAGATCTGCCCTCCCGAGGTGGAACAGGGCTTGGCAGCGGCTCCATATCGTAAAACGCAATGAATCCTTCTCTTTGGGTTTTTTCTCCCCGAACGTGAATATATGGAGTTGGAGTTGAGGTCGGTGGAGGTCTAGGGGGGCCACAAGGATGGAGGGTGTGCCCCAGGGGGGTGGGCGCGCCCCTCACCCTCGTGGCCAGGGTGTGGGCCCACTTCGGTTAATTCTTTCGCCAATATTTTTTATTTATTCCAAAACTAATCTCCGTGAAGTTTCAGGTCATTCTGAGAACTTTTATTTCTGCACAAAAATAACACCATGGAAATTCTGCTGAAAGCAGTGTTAGTCCGGGTTAGTTCCATTCAAATCATGCAAGTTAGAGTCCAAACCAAGGGCAAAAGAGTTTGGAAAAGTAGATACGATGGAGACGTATCAACTCCCCCAAGCTTAACCCATTTCTTGTCCTCAAGCAATTCAGTTGAAAAATTGAAAGTGATAAAGAAAAACTTTTACAAACTCTGTTTGATCTTGTTGTTGAAAATATGTAAAGCCAGCATTCAAGTTTTCAGCAAAGATTATGAACTAACCATATTCACAATAACGTTTACGTCTCGCGTTTACTCATATCAATGGCATAATCGACTAGCAAGCAATAATATTAAATCTCGGATGACAACACTTTCTCAGAACAATCATGATATTATATAACAAGATGGAATCTCGCTAGCCCTTTCTGAGACCGCAGAACATAAATGTAGAGCACCCCTGAAGATCAAGGGCTGACTAGACATTGTAATTCATGGTAAAAGAGATCCAGTGACAGTCATACTGAGTATCAATTAATAACAATGCATATAAATGACAGTGGTGCTCTCTAACTAGTGCTTTTTATAAGAGGATGATGAATCAGCAATAAAAGTAAATAGATAGGCCCTTCGCAGAGGGAAGCAGGGATTTGCAGAGGTACTAAAGCTCAAGTTTTTGAAATAGAGATAAATAATATTTTGAGCGGTATGATTTCATTGTCAACATAACAACCAAGAGATCTCGGTATCTTCCATACTAGATACATTATAGGAAGTTCCCAAACGGAATGGTAAAGTTCATACTCCCCCTCCACCAACAAACACATTCCATGGTTGGTCCGAAACAACGGGTACCATCCAACTAATAACAATCCTGGGGGAGTTTTGTTTGATATAATTTTGATTTGATTTGTGCATGGGATGGGGCATCCCGGTTACTAGCCATTTTCTTGTGAATGATGAGCGGAGTCCACTCATTGTGAGAATAACCCACCTAGCTTGGAAGATATTGACAGCCCTAGTTGGTACATGAGTGATTCGAGCATACAAAACATATTATCATTTGAAGGTTTAGAGTTTGGAACATGCAAATTTACTTGGAACGGCAGGTAAATACCGCATATAGGTAGGTATGGTGGAGTCTCATGGAACAACTTTAGGTTTATCGATGTGGATGCACAAGCAATAATCCCGCTTAGTACAAGTGAAGGCTAGAAAAAGACTAGGGAGCGACCACCTAGAGAGTGACAACAGTCATAAACATGCATTGAGATTAACCAACATTGAATGCAAACATGAGTAGGATATAATTCACCATGAACATAAATATCCTGGAGGCTATGTTGATTTTGTTTCAACTACATGTGTGAACATGTGCCAAAAGTCAAGCATATCGAATTATTCAAAGGAGGATACCATCCTATCATACTACATCACAACCATTTTAAAAGCATGTTGGCACGCGAGGTAAACCATTATAAACTTCTAGCTAATTAAGCATGGCATGAATAACTATAATCTCTAATTGTCATTGTAAACAGGTTTCATTCATAATGGGCTGAATCAAGAACGATGAACTAATCATATTTACAAAAACAAGATAGGTCGAGTTCATACCAGCTTTTCCTCATCTCAATCATTTCATCATATATCGTCATTATTGCCTTTCACTTGCATGACTGAACAGTGTGGATAATAATAATAGTGCACGTGCATTGGACTAAGCTGGAATCTGCAAACATTTATTCAAAGTAGAAGACAAAGGTAATACGGGCTCTTTGTTAGATCAAGAATAATGCATATGAGAGCCACTCAACATTTTCATCCTGGTCTTCTCCTCTCGACCCACAAAGAAAAGAAAAGAAATTCAAAGAAACACACACTGAAATATTTTTGGAGTTTTTTGTTTTTCTAAAGAAAGTAAAAAAAGTGAGAAAAATCATTTACTCCGGAAAACTCCCAACAAGCAAAATAAGAACGAGAAATCTTTTTGCATTTTCTTTTAATACTAAAACTAAGCATGGAAAGGAAGGAAATAAACTACAACTAATTTTATTTATATTTTTCTCAAAGTTTCTCAAACACACAAGAAGAAAGCGGGAAAAAGAAATAAACTGACATGGATAATACAATGAAAAAGTATGAACACCGACAACTGAAATGAGTGTGTGAACATGAATGTAATGTCGGTGAGAAATACTTATTCCCCCAAGCTTAGGCTTTTGGCCTAAGCTATTCTACGCCCATGGATCAAGGTAGCCCTCTCTAGTGTACTGAGGAGGATCCTGGGGGTTCCACTGGTTAGTGAGCTCCCGTGGATCCCACTGATAAATAGACTCCTGATATGGATCAGGTGATGGCTCTGGCTTAGGAGCTGGGGATCGTGTCCCCTCCCAGTATGCATGAATGTCCGCGGGCAAAATGAAGTACCTCCCTGAATGAATATCGAATAAAGTAGGTGCAGGCAAGGTAATAATTGGAAAAGTACCCTCGCTAAATATCAAGTTATAAATGAGTCTCTTTTCCTCATCATAGCGAATAAACTTATGTGCTACCATGCTTTCATAATCTAAGTATATAGTGGGTAGAAGTTTCTCCTCTTTCTCATAGTTCCTAATGGGTATCTCAAAGTGTTAAGCAAGGCGGGAGGCAAAGATACCTCCGAAAATATGACCCTTTGTACGGTTTAAACTCAACCGTTTAGCAACCATAACGCCTAAAGTGAAAGTTTTATCACAAAGTAAAGCATGGCGCATAATGGCAAGGTGAGGAGCATTAAGGCCTCCACTCTCCACCAATTAAACACCTCCCAGCAAATAATGAGTAGTAGTGCAGAACAGGAAAATGTAAACTAGCCACTCTCGCTTCTGACACCCTTCTGCTTTCCCCCATGGTGACTTCATTAATAAAATCTTCCACATCTCTAGGACGTGGTTCCTCGATGCTACCTACATAAGGTAATTTACAAACCTAACAAAGTCATAAAGCATCATCTCCTTATGCTCATCATATAAGTGAAACTCTACCGTGGGTGGTGATCTCCTAGCATGAAAATGAAAATTTTGCACGAAAGTATTAGTGAGTAGGAGGTACTGATCACACTGGTTGTGGAGCAAGTCGGTGATGCCTACATTCTCAGCCAAATAACAGAAATTCTCATAAATTCCGACCGCCTCCAAAAATGCATCACATGGCCATTCACACGACCAAATCTCTGCAGCGCGAGGAAGATTGTACTTCGGCTTCACCTTCTCCTCATTTTCTTATTCCTTCGAACCCTGGCTCGAGGAGCCTCTCAACAATCTCCTCATCATTTTCTTCCTTTGAAATTTTTTGAAAATTTTAGTGACTCAAAATAAAGGTGAACCAAACTCAACCTAATTGATAGCAACTACTCCTACAAGTGCCTAGAGGCTATATCATGCACCAAAACTACTTTGGACCATATAACTTTGACAAGCAAGCTCAAGAAGAAGGTCACCACAACAGCAAAAATTTGCAATAAATAAAGCACTAGAACAAAAACTAATTGGACCATTGGAGGAGTCACATACCAAAGAACAATCCCCCAAAGCAGTTTTGTGAATGGAGATTTGAGCAAGGAGATCGAAAATGGAAGCAAAATGAGCAAGAACACAGGTTTGAGATACGGGATGACTTTTCTGGAGGAAGACGAAGTGGATGGTTGCTGGAATAAGTGAAGGGAACCCACGTGGGGCCCACAAGGTCAGGGGCGCGCCTAGGGGGTAGGACGCGCCCTCTGTCGGTGTCAAAACCGGTAGATCTAGGGTAGGGGGTCCAAACTGTGCGTCTGAGGTTCAATGGTAACAAGGGATGATGGGGACACAATATTTACCCATGTTCAGGCCCTCTTAAAGGAGGTAAAACCCTACGTCCTGCTTGATTGTATTCAATGAGTATAGGGGTTACAAGAGTTGATCTACCACGAGATCGTAATGGCTAAACCCTAGTTGTCTAGCATATGAGAATTTTGATAGCCTCTATAGACTAAACCCTCCGGTTTATATATATCAGAGGGGCCTTGGGTTGTACAGAGTCGGTTTGTAGAGGAAGGAATTAACATATCCGGACACCAAACTTACCTTTCATGCATACATGAGTCCTACATGGACACGGGGAAAGTCTTCTGCTTTTATCTTCACGGCCCATCAGTCCGGCCCATGTCAAATAGTCCGGACACCCGAGGACCCGCTAATCCAGGACTCCCTCAGTAGCCCCTGAACCAGTCTTCGATGACGATGTTTCGCCATGCGGATTATCTTCGGCATTGCAAGGTGAGTTCCTTCTATCAAACATTTTATGATAACTCCCTACATAAAGGAACTGTATTCGGCTCTATATAATCGATACAACCCTTAGTCATGAAGGCAAGATATCAAAAATAAAACAATGTCTTTTACCGACAACTTTTTCGGCGAAGCGTCACATTTGGCTCTTTAACATTTTGAACCATTTTCACGCCTTTCGTTTCGCGTTTCGAGGCATGACCTCCATTGGCACATCTTGTCAACATAGAGATTGTGCCCGCCCATTAAGGGATTCTCATCAATACGGTTTTGGGTAATCCAACCAGGCCATTCGCACGATTTCTTCGGGAACAGGCGAGTTTTAAGGGTTGAGTGGGGGTGTTTGGTATTTCACTGCCTATAAGAGGGTAAAAAATCCCTTCTTTTACCCCCACGCCTTCTTCTAGCTCCTGCCTTCCCACCTCTGAGCTCCAGCGCCCAAAACTTCAATCTTTCCCACCGCCACCAACTTCTCCAACCATGTTTGGATCCGGTTCCAAGGGCAAGTGGCACTACTGGAATCAGAATCTTTGCCGTCAGCCAGCTCTTTGTCGTCAGCTGGCTGACAGCAAAGAAGGTCTTTGCCATCAGCTAACGGGAACCTGACGACAAAGAAAGAACTGACGGAAAAGTGTGTGCTTGCCGTCAGCCACCTCTTTGTCGTCTGCTAGCTGACGGCAAAGAGAGAGGGAGGCCCACTAGGAGAACCACCTAGCGGCCACTTTCTTCGCCGTCTGCTAGCAGACGGCAAAGCTTTGTTGCCGTCCGCTAGCGGACGGCAAAGAAAGTGGCCAAACTAACGTCCGTTAGCTAGGCTCTTTGTCGTATGCTAGCAGACGGCAAAGAGCTGGGACCTAACCTAAAAAGTGGCCAGCCCCGCCCCTCTCTCTCCCTCCCCTCCCCTCACCACACCTGCACCGCCACCCCGTGCCCGAGCCGCCCCGACCGCCTCGGCGCTCCACCCCGCCGCCCCGGCCGCCCCAGTAGCCCGCCCCACTGTCACGGCGCCCCTAACCGCCGTGACGCCTTGGCCCGACC